>NC_140972.1:5041827-5114327 GCF_056783735.1 Eptatretus burgeri
ATAACTGATAATAAAAAGTAAATTCTAAAACTGAAAAATATTTTCCACAAAAAAAAACATCAATCGGTACAATATCACATGGAATCCTCGACACCTGCCTCCCCAACGTGCAGGGGAATTCACTTGGTGGAGTCATTAAATCAGGTAATCATACGAATGGAGTCCAAGACAATCTGGTGAACCTTGAACTCGAACAGTCGTAGCCATCATTATGTAAAACCCACCAGTGAGATGTAGCACTCAAACAAGCCAGCCATTGAGCAACTTCCATCCAACTCTGCTTCTCAAAATTGCATCGTTCCAAGAAATTCTTCTTGATGAAACAATTAAAAAAACCTTTTTTATACTTAAAAAAACAAAAACCGAGGGGTGAACGACCTCGGATTCCCACCAGGCTCTCCAGAATCGCAGGCTGTCACGCACGAATAACTTTGTGACGTTATTAACTCGTTATTAACGTCAATAACTCGACTCCGCGACTTAGAGTCCTCCATCGAATGAAGACTGTTTACCGAAAGGTCACATGATCTAATTACCTGGGACCATGCCCTCGGTACGCACTTGCTCAAACCGGATCACCTTACCAGATCAGATGCAGCCGAGCGGAACTGCCAAGTATATACCGACTAGGAAACAGATCGTTGGGGAATAACGTCCCAGCTAAATTAGGGTGCGAACCATGCTGCACTAATGGAAGAAAAGACAAAAACGAGCTGGGAACATTTCTACACAAAGCATTTATTTACAATATAGAAGAAAAGTATGTGGCACATTGAATGGAGTTTATTTGTATGTACAGCAGGGAATAGCAAGGAATTTGTGGGGTGCAGCAAAAGGCAAACAATCTTCCAAAAGCAGACACAGAGCAGAGTTATCCCGTTATAACTTCTACAATCTTGACGTAAATTAGCACAGGCACCATCACACACACACACACACACACACACACACACACACACACACACACACACACACACACACACACACACACGATTAGATATAGCCCAGTGAGAAAGAGAGCAGATGAGGAAGGATAAATGAACTCTCAATACCTGGCATGATTGGCAGACCAACGCAACCCAGAACGCTTAGGGAGAGTTAGGTGGGAGGAATACTGGTGGTGTCTGAGGTGAGGGAGTGGGAGGTATGGTGTAGTGCAATATGGGGGGTGCAGTGTCATGCCAGAGCAAAATGGGATTGCAAGTCAATAATGATTGCTCTTTGTGCATCCAAAGAAGATGGGATAGAGAGGTGGACAAAGAGAGAGGAGAAGAGATGCGTGACGCGAAAGATCCCTAACCGAGCCGTGTAAAGGTCGTTTGTGTAGCGTGTACCTCCGTGGGACGCTACGCCTGGGCATTCCCACCTCGAGATGTGGCGCATTATCTCTTGCTTAATCACTTTGCCTGGGCTCGTGGCAACGTGGCCTCTGCACTGGTCCATCTGGCTACACGGGGGTGGCCGAACATTAACAGCACGGCAGGGAGTCTCGGCAGTTGCCCCAAATCAAGCTCTCAAGAAGAAGCACGTCCTGGCAATTGCACACCAATAGCGAGACAGCGAGCAAAGAGCCAGCAAAGGGGAGGCAGCGAACAAGAGGCAATGAAGAGAAGAGAGCTATCAGCTCCGCGCTCCCCCTTTTATAAACCCCAGGCGAAAGGTGGGGTGAGACCCAAAGTGATGCGCTGTGACCCGAATCCTGCTTCTCCATTGGGCTACTGCGTCCCAAGCCACGCCCTGCCAGGCACCGGGACCGGAAATTGTCTCAGTTGCTCATCTGTTTTGGCACGGGTCGAAGCTCCTGACTCAACGTAGGGTATGCTTCCTGAGCCGGCACCCCAGCCCTGTACATGCTCTGAGTACAGTCTGAATGTCGAAGAGCAACGGACTTTCCCCGCCACTCACGGGTCCCCTCTCCTGAGCCAAAATGCACACCAGGGCCCCGTACCAAACTCCCGGATCACCCTTGTTGTGACCCCTTCTCGCTGGTCCTGTCTTGCTCTGGTCTGGCGACTGGATGAGGGTTGTATAAATTCCGCGTGCTCACCCGCGACGTCCCCGGTGAGATGCGGTCGAGTGATTGATGTATGTTGCTTGGCCAAGCATCGCGCGGTCCCGAGGACAGCCCGAGTCGTGCAGTACTCCTCCATATAGAGTGGCGGATTGCAGCGATGCAGTGGTACGAGGGGTGCGGGAATATTTTTCCCCTGTGTGGGAGGCGTTTGTGGTCTAAGTGGTGAGGTTTGGTTAGCTATGTGTGAAGGAAGGTGAAATGCTGGTTGGGGATTGGTGCGCAGATCTGAATGAAATAATGGCACGCGAAGCGTGGGCGGTATAGTGTGCAGAGGCATTGTGGTGTGCTTATTATCAATTTCCTATTGAATGGCTTGTGTGCTTGCTTGCTTGTTTGTACTCTGGCTAAAAGGAAAGGGTTTGAGCAGGAATCAGAATATGAAATGGTAACTAGACCGAACTACGAGACCCACGCAATGCATTTTGTGCCGTTAAGGCCGAAGTCACATTTTCTCTACGGCGAGGATACGGTGGCCGTACGCCCTCTGAATTGACAGAAACGTGCGGCGGCCGCAGAGTTTCTGCGGTGGCCTCAGGGTGGCCCTACGCCGTTTGGCTATCTTTTGCAGGCTGTAGGGGTCGCCGTGGAATTATAACGCGGAGTTATAACTTTTTTCATTTCTACGTTCGCCGTAGCAATTCGACAAGCCGAAACAAAAGAAATGGTAAAAATAAATAAATAAATAAAAACCCACCCGTTACCGTCCGTCTGGCCGCATGTTCGCCTTAGGGCCCCCCTGCGGTCGCCTTGCGTCTGCCTTGAAAATTCTATGGCCGCCGCAGGGCCCCCTTAAAGTCACCGTGCGACATCAAATCAAAGACCATATGACAACCCCACGTTTTTGGTCTCCACAATTTATAAATACGCCGTGCGGCTCCTGAAAAATAAAAACATATGTGACTGCTACATTGTGTGACCGTGGAAATACTGCGGCCGCCATATAATTGCTAGTGGCCGTAGATTTTGGAGACCCTACGGCCGCCGTGGCAAATGTGACTTAGGCCTAACCCACAAGACATGAGGGGAGGTCTAACTGCACGAAGACCAACAAAATAACTGTCTGGGGATCACAGTATGTTGGATGTCATTGCCTTAGAGGCACGCGGTTTTGTAGAACCACAACTATATGTATGTATGTATATATATATATATATATATATATATATATATATATATATATATATATATATATATATATATATATATACATATATATAAATTACTAAAACTCTCATCTTGTATGAATGTATGTTTGTATGTATGTATGTTCCTGAAATACAGCCAAAACGGTACACGATAGCACAAAAATTTTCGTGCCAACTTGCCATTCTCCTGCGGTGTGCAGTATGAAGTTTCGTTCAAATTGGACAAAGAAAAAAATTATTAAAAATATATTCCCGATTCAGTCAAGTACTCTTTGGGAAAATTTGATCAATGCAAATAACCTCAGCGGTATAGTTCGCTGGAGCTATCTTTTTTATTTTTAGAAATGATTTTTTTTTAATCAACCACTGTCACAACGGGAACCCAACGAGTTCACGGGTCGTCTCGTATATTACTAAAACTCTCATTTTGTATATACAGTATGTATGTTCCCAAAATACAGCCAAAACGGAACACGATAGCGCAAAAATTTTAGGGCCACCTTACCATTCTCCTGCTGTGTGCAATATCAAGTTTCGTTCAAATCGGGCAACAAAAAAAATTATTCACAAAATCAATACCCGATTCAGTGAAGTACTCTCCGGGATTATTTGATCAATGCAAACAACCTCAGTGGTTTTGTTCGCTGGAGCTATCTTTTGTTGTTCCTTTTTTGAAATGATTTTTTTTTAATCAACCGCTCTCACAACGGGAACCCAATGGGTTCACGGGTCATCTAGTGTATATGTATATATATATATATATATATATATATATATATATATATATATATATATATATATATATATATATATATATATATTTCTATACTAGAAAGCCTGATGCATATATATATATATATATATATATATATATATATATATATATATATATATATATATATATATATATATATATATATATATATATATATGCCTGATGAAGCCGGCTGTGAAGCCGGCGAAACGTTGCCTGAGACTAGGTCTGCTCTCAATTTTTTGTTCAAATTAGCTGAGTCGATCTAGTTTTTACTTTTGGTTGGAAGCGCCTTCTCTTATAAAAATGTGTTATCCCAACCACCTCAATCTTATACAATTTATACATCGGAAACTAACATTATGATCGATTTACATTTATATAATAAAAAACTGCAAAAAAATAACATCATCTAGACATCTTCCATTGCAACAGTGTATTTTTATTCTTATTATAACGATGTGCAAAATGGAATAAAACTTTGAATCTTGTATTTTGTTTTTTTTTATGCAGCCTGCAGCTGCTGGCTGCATCATTGCTGGGAGCACAGCTGTGCTACTGATGCCATGCGCCCTATTGCCAGAAAGCTGGGATTAATTTTGCCGACCTCAGAAGGATGGCAAGCATGAGTCAGCCCACTTGGTGGTATGTAACAGCAAAACGGAGGCTCAAACTCAGGACCCTAATATATTAAGCTAGTCACTTTAACCATTATCTAACACCAGGCTTAATCTTGTACTGTGTGAATGCTTCACTAACAAAATCATGTATTGTCAAGATCATTTTCAGACACTCCTCCAACCCTCGTATGGGTGGCAAGATTGCTCAGAGGGAGCGCACACACCTCTGAGCTGTGTAGTCCGAGTTCATTTCCTGAGCTGACTGAACCGTCGCCATGGTGCTTCACAGGCAGAGCATTGCATCAACGAGAACAACGTCCTTCAGAGGTGTGTTAAACTGGGTATCCAATCTGTTTGGACTCGATGATGAACATTAACAATCCCACGGTGCCTTTTGGAAAGAGTAGGCCATTGTGTGTATCTACCCTGGTGGTCAACGTCCTGTCCAAAACTACAGGGGCAATGCACCAACGGTGCCTCACTAATGATGCAACCAGCAGGCCAAATTCATGATTGAATCACAGTCAAAATATGCATTTGCTAGAAGAAAGCAGCTTTGTGTTTTGGAACATAGATGTATTCTCATCAGTAAAAAATAAATCTGTTATTTCAATGTGACAATACCTGCTTGGCAATGTCGAGATCCCAACCAACACATGGCTCCGAACTGCGGCGAGAGGTCATCGGTGGCAGGCCCTGACCTCCAACCTCAGCCAGCAGACAGCGTTGATAAAGCTCTGATTTCAGGAACCGGGTGTAACTGTCAAATTTCATCAAATTGAAGATCTACAAACAAGAGGGTATTGTGATGTTCTGACAGCACATTTGACATTCCAGTGACGATTTGATATAAAAGCGGGAAATATTTAAATTAAATCGACGGTGCAGACGTGTAAACAAAATTAAGTTATAGGATTATAAAGCACTACAAAATAGTGTTAACAACCCATTTTGCTATTTTCTTGGTGCCAGAAAGGGGGGCACGGGTTGGGAGTAAAACCTCATTATTAAATTTGATAATTCGACCAATACTAAGAAAGAGAAAATCCACAAATTGCCAAAAAAGTCTGGCATGTACTGTCACTCCCGAATTCATAACATTCATCAATGCGAACGTTTACAAAGTTCTGAACTGTACCTGCTGCTGCTGCGCCGAGAACATGGCAGGATGCGGGTCAGCAAGCTGCTGGGGACCCACTTTTAAAGCCCCTTCGATATTGATAGGTCGGGTTGCTGTGGTGGACAGGAACATGTCGTAGATCTCTTCAGCAGCCTTGCGCCTCTACCAAGAGTCACAAAGTCCATATTACAGAGTGTGCCACAAAGAAAAGAAAAAACAACTCTCAAAAATATCCACAAAACATTCATTTTTATTCTGAATTACATAAAACTTCAGGGATATGTGCCATGTTTCATGTGACGCAGGTGTACCAAATATCAGATCTGTAACTTGTAAGACGAATTAGTTTGGCACTCAGTCAATCACATGCTCCAAATGTCCACCTCTGCGCTGAATACAGATTTGAACATGACGGGAAAAGTTGTTGATTACGCACTGACATTCGGTCGGTGGGATGGACCAAACTTTCTCTGCGATTGATTGTTTCAGCTCACGGATGCTTCCTGCATTATCAATGTACATATTGTCTTTGAGATATCCCCAAAGATTAAAAAAAAAATCTAGTGGGATCACATCAGGGGAATGTGGAGACAACGTGACGCTGAAGCGTCACCCACTCACGCGACTCATATGTGGTGTGAGGGGGTTGCCCATCCAACTGAAAGCATCGTTATACTCTTCGAAAGCTTCTCCTGCGACCAAGAGCAGCCCAGAACTCATTCAGCACTATAATGCAGCGATTCGAGTTGATGATCATGGCATTACTGTCATCCTCTTTATACCAGAATGGTCCAATGATTGCACGCTTGCTCATTGCACACCAGGCTGTGCACTTGACTGAATGTAAGGGTCTCTGGTGAACCTCAACGGGTGGTACTATGCCCCATTAGACATTCCTTGCTCTTGAAATTGATTCATCCATTTGAATGTTCTCTCTTTGCACGGGGCATCTCTGAAATCAATTTTTTCTTGAACTTTCTTTGGACAAAGGATTGCGTTTCGCTGTAGTATTCGACAGAAAAAGCCTTTTCTTCATTTGTCCAGGGCATTGATTCTGACAGGACCTCAGCTATCATCTGAAATAAGAACATGACAAATAAATGAATGGTGAATAAAATGGAGGGTTTGGGTTTTTTTTTCTAAGCACATCCATACTTGAATTAATTCTCACACTTATTCAGCAACACGCAAGCCTGGTGTTGGCTTCGTGGTTGGGGTGGCTGGCTTGGGATCTTAGGGTACTGAGTTCGAGCCGCATTTGCTACTGCATTAACACCAGGTGGGGTTGACTCAGCCTGTCATCCTTCCAAGGTCGGCGAAATGAGTACCAGTGTAGTGGTAGAGTGACACAGCATCATCGGCATAGTCATGCCCCAACTAAATGACAGCTACCCAGTAGCCAAGCTGCGATACGCAAGAAGAAGAAAAAGAAGCAACAAGCAGAAAAATACAGTGAGGGCAATGACACACATCCATGATCTCGTGATCACCAACAAGACTGTGTCTGACAGGATAGCCAGATATCCACATTCACCTCTAAGCTGTCTAGCCTGGGTTTGAATCTTGATCCAGATATAAACTGTCATCCTGATGTTTCGCAGGCAGGGTGGGGCATCAATGTGTGTGCCGTCCCTTGGATGGACGTTAAACTGGGCATCTCGTTTACCGGCATTAGTTTGTGGACATTAAAGATCCTACGGTATCCTTCGGAAAGAGTGGGCGAGCTCGTCGCCGACACTCTGAACAAATTCCAAATTCATGCTCTAACCCACAGGGGGCAGTGCATCAGCGGCACAGCTGCGCCCCCAGCAAGTGATGCCATGTGCTGCATGTGAAAGAAAAAGAAGACTAACAAGATGACACCACAGTTGCAAAACGGTGTGCAAGCTTACCCTCTTCTCTTCTGATATGGGAATATTCTTAAAATGTTCGCAAGAAAGCCAAAAGAGAATGTTTTCCTCACTGAATTCCATCTTCAGAAAATCCTGCAAAATACACAATTTGACATGATATTGCAGCATTTTGTATCCAAGTACATATTTATGACGAGGTGATGGAAGATCATTTGAAGGCCTCAAGATAGTCGTCGCATTTCCGTAATCTCTTCCTCGGGTCACTCACCGTGAAATACTGCAGGCCCAGTGGGTCTTGCAGGAGCCTCTGGAAGGATATCGCCCAACTAGCGACACGACCTTGGTAGCAGCGACCTCCAGGCTTGCAAGGAAGGCTGCTGTTGCTCTGCAAGCTCTTCATGCTGCTGCTTGGGCGCAGCTCCATGTCGCTGAGCTCTGCATGCAACAAATAGAGTCCTAAGTTTCCGATGTGAGTACCCAAGGCTGGAACAGGAGTTCGACCAGCGATGCGCGTCGGACTACAACACTACGGCCGAGATACAGCGCATACCACCCCAAAAACAATACAATCTTGACTCGCGACAACACCCCAACTCAACACAACCGAAGGACTTGCGGCGAAAGACTCAGCACCGTGTGCCTCCTTTGCCTGGACTCTGTTTCTGTCATCTGCCTAAACCTTGGCCTTTAATTGCCCTCCCAGTCTTTTGACTTTCGAGCGTAACTTTATTCCAGTAGCCAATTTCCAGTCACATCACTTCGGATTCACAAGCCAATTATCCCATCACCATGGTCGGGCGAGGAAAGGACAAATCAAACTAAAACAATCGGGGTGTTGTATCCTGAGTGCAAAACCTGCAGCCTTGCCAGATTTGCAAACGTAATCTCTCTTCACTTTGATTCTTTTGCACAGACAATTGATGAATCAAACAAAACTGCTCTTTCGTGAGCCTCAATGGCTGTATTAAAAAAAAAAAAATCAAGCTTACTTATATATTATCATTCAAGAGAAAATCGATAATGAATTGAACCGAAAAGACTTTTTGTTTTTATAAAAAAGGTCAAGTTAATATCATGAAAAATTTGAGGATCTCCATCACAAATTGTATCCTTTTCTTGAATAACGAGAGAGTTCATAGAACACATTACCCCGTGCCGTCTTGAGAAAAAAAGGACGTGCGTGGGGTCGATGAGCGGCAAATTTGATTGGTCGTGATGACAGAAAATCCTTCCATCCATTGGAACCACATACTCTGTACATAGCGTCGGTGCTGCTGAATCAGTCTCCTGTGCTATTGGGCACAATCCTGGACGGGTCGCCACTCCGACACAGGATACTCGAATGGCTTGATCATCCCAGCAAGCTGGTACTCATTTAGCCGACCTCTGAAGGATGACAGGCTGAGTCAACCCCACCTGGTATTAATTCAATAGCCAAGCGGGATTTGAACTCAGGACCCAAGGATCCAAAGTTCACTACCCTAACCATTAAGCCAACAACAGGCATCGATGATGTAAAATGCTGTAATATTTTGTCCAAGTACAGCAAAAGGGAAAGGTTTCGAAAGTGTCAACAAGACAATTTGTGTTCTATGGTGTTCAAGTTTATAATTCAATCGAAATAATATTTTAAAGGTCGAAGAAGAAAAAAATCTGGAAGTTTTCCGCCATTGCTGCAGCGCCTTTTACACCACTCTATGTAACACGTTACATTAGTGATTTGTAACTGTTGTTTGTGTCCCTTACGGCGTCACTAAAAACAGCCAATTTCCTGTTTCGAATTGTTTTAAATTTTGTTTGACTGCCAGACAGGCAGACAGAGTAAAAAGAATTATCTTTTTCTTATCAGCCAAAGTAGCCCACGACTAAACTCCAAGTTTGTTTTCTGATTCATGTTCAAAGTATAACATTAAATTGAAATGAAGTTGTTCTTTAATCATAAACTAACGTGAAAAAGACAGACAGACAGACAGACAGACAGAAGTGAGCAAAATTCTTAACCTCGCTTTTCGCTTCATGTGCACGGCCTCCACTTTGTATACACAAGATTCAAGAGACAACTCAGCATTGCATATAAATAAATAAATAAATAAAGGAGAAATGTTAAATTTCAAATGCGATTAGTTAAAGTTTAAAATTCATTTTTGTTAAAAGTTTCCCGGACTATCTCAAAGATAAAATAAATAAATCCTTTCAACCGCCTGAAATAAACCCCAAATTTCTTGAAGGCAGGAACAACTCTGACATATGACACGGTGAGATAAATGTTCTCACCAGAAACGTGACACTGTACCAAACTCCTGTCGAGCAGAAAGTGTGTTGATCATGGCAACGACACATCTTCCCAGAGAATGGTTCAACTTCGCCGGGAAGAGAGAACTATTTGATCGAATTATCTGGGCAGCAACATCCCTCGTCCCTAAAACGCACGGCGATGGCGGAACCAGTTTCAGAACGACTTGTCATGGCTCGCTGTGCCGCATTGTGACTTTCTCTTTTGTGACTTGAAGACGCTCGCTGGCATACTAGACCAAAAACTACATCAATGATGCATGAGTGAGTGCAAGAGTGAGTGCATTGTTAATTGTGGGATGGTGGGAAGGAAGGGGGGGGGCAAGAGAAAAAAACAACAACAGCACCACCGTGCATATCCAGCAACAACAATCCAATACCAAAAAGCAATGATAACGTATTAAACTGACAAGGCCGATGGGCAACAATTTTGAAATGCATCAGGACTCAGATATGATATTCAACATCGCTCTCACAAAACAAACATAAAAAAAGAAACAAACAGCACCACCTTGCATATCCGGGCAATAACAATGGAACAACAATCCAACAACGAAAAGCACTTAACACGTAGTAATCTTGCTCTGTCTGTGACCTGTCCCCCCTATAATTCCACTGGGTGTTCAACGAGGTTCCCCAAAAACCCCCTTCTGGTGATACTACCAAAATCATGAACCACTGCTCACCTTCACTCTTTCATTCCTCGTTTTCCTCGCCTTTGGAACAAACTCCCACACTCTCTTCAATCCCATTCCTCCCTCCAGGCCTTCAAAACAGCTGTTCACCACCACCTCTTATCTTCCCCCATCCAAAATCTTGATCTTTTCTACCCCCGTTAATCCAACCCAACCGACCTCCTTCAAATTCCCCTTCTTTCCCTCCTGAAAGTTCCTGTAGTGTCCATCTTGTGTTCCCCACCCCCATCCCTCTCCCTTCCACAGATCTCCTACCATCTCTGTTCCCCACTATTTTGTGCTTCCCGCTCCTGCCCCTCTTGTCTCTGACCTTGTTTTATGTTTTGTGTGTTAGCTCTTACATAAGCCTCGACATGATATACAAAAAAAAAGAAAAAAAAAAAAAAACGACAAGGCTGATGGGTAAGAATTTTGAAATGCATCAGGACTCAGATATGATATTCAACATCGCTCTCACAAAACAAACAAAAAAATAGAAGGGCACTCGGTAGAGTGCATACCACAACCACACTGAACAGTTTATGTTGTTTATCCCACTGTTAGGCCAGATCTGGATCCTCATCTGAACCAAAATGCAATGGGCTTGTTCTCATCACCGGACCAACTCCATCCACCAAGTTTCATACGAATCTGTCCACAACTCTTTGAGACATCGTGTTCACAGACAGACAGACAAACAGACGGGGTGAAAACATAACCACGGTCCACCTTCGGTGGTGGAGGTAAAAACATGAAAACAAATAGCACCACCTTGCATATCCAGCAACAACAATGCAACAACTGAAAGCACTGAAAATGTATTAAACCAACAAGGCTGACGGATAAGAATTTTGAAATGCATCAGGAATCGGATAAGATATTCAACTTTGCTCACAGGCTATTGTTCTTGCTCACATTGTTCTTGCTCACTCAAAATCAACAAACATGTCGATGCTAATGGTAATAAATGTCATGGTAAATTAAACCGATGTCTATTTCATTCTAATATATGGGACATATTATGCAGTATACAAGAAGTGTGCAGACAGTTGGTGCAATGACACGGAGAGTGATGCTGTGATTGGAGCACCGGGGAATGAGAGGGTTCATTGGGGGAGGGGGGGGTTGAGGGATTGGTTCAGCCTGCGTTACATAACCCTTTCAAATTTTTCGCCAGACTTATTTTTTCTGCTGCTCTGTCATATGCAACTAACTCCGGCGGACTTCAACAATGCCCTCTTTGTTCTGGCTCCGATGCTCGAGATACCACATTTTGATTCTGTGAATTAATATCTTCATAACACCATTTATTATCAATGGAGCAAATATTCATAAACTTGAATTTTCTCATGCTTGCCTTTCTTGAGAAGGAAAAAAAGGGGGGGCGGTGTGGAAAGGAGGTTTCTCATGAAACATTCTGTAATTATTGGTCAGGTCTTTGGCCTCGCGTTAGTGTTCGAAGCGGTGCCTGAAATTGCATTGAAATGCGTTACATAAGTTATGGCTGGTGCTTTGACTGAATTCTGGGGAAATATTTTGTGTGTCATTACATCTGCCGAGTTTTCTTCATTTCCAAAGAAATTTTTTTTGTCCCAAAACGTGTTCAATGCTCCAAGCTGAAGCGACACACCTCACCTTACCTGCAGCCGCCAGGGACATTCGTCACCGAGAAATTTCTCCGAAAAAAAACCCCAACAAACCTACCATTCTCACGCATACTTCCTTGAACCACGTCAAAGCAACCTACAAGCTTTCGATGTATCACTTTTTCAGTGTGTGCGCGTTTGGTGTTGTCAAATGATTGTTCTGAACGTGACAGTTCCAAGTTTAAAACTTTTTGCATTTCAGTGTCATCATAAAGTCGATAATTATGGACAAGATTTCCATCTCCCCAACAATCCAAATTGGCATCTCCTGGCTTAGCACTTCAACGTGATGTATTCCATTACATAATGAGTGTTCCTTAAGCTGGAAAAAAATCAGGGAGGGAAAGCATGGGCGAGGAAAGGGGCAGCGGGGGAAGGGGTGGAGGGGTTGAGGGAAAATAGGGGCTGGGAGTCGAGAATGACACTGGGTGCACCACTGTAAATAACCAACCTTTCCCGCCACGTTCCCGACAAACACTCAGCAAACTTACCGCCATCGGAGGCAGCTGTGACCTGCGGGTGGGGGAGACAAGGCAGAGGGTCCTGAAGGGAAGATAAACGCGGCGTTCTTTGACTCTTATTTGGCATCGTTGGGAAATGTCCAACCTGGCATCACAGCAAAAGCTCCTGAATGATATTTTTTACGCAATTCTGGCACTTTTAGGGAGAACAAAGCAGCCAATGAGTGGTGACCTGGCAGGAAAACAAAACTTCCTTCAACTCCACTGGAGCATTGCCAGGGAAGGTGCAGAGTAAAACATCGTGAAGAAACACCATAAGTGCTGCATTTGTTAATAAAGAAGTTTTTTTTTTGAAAAACAATCTTGTTTGCACTTAAATGTGTGTGAAGCTTCTTCACGTTTATAACGTATATTGATATATACATATATGTATGGTATGTTATATATTGTGAAGAGTATAAAGTGATTGATCTTTTTTTAAACTCATGTTTTACTTCTTCTTTTTCCATTGGTGACACATTCTGCAGCTTCGTGGCCAAAGTATTCAAATCATCAACTGCCGCAGATTCCACTAGTCCAACTCTCCCCTCCCCTACCCCTTGTCCCACACCCAAACACTGCACTCCCGAATCCCATGGCCTCGAGGTCTGAACTTTGGACAACAAAGTAACCAATCTGCAAGGCCAACCCAACATTTGGGTGGAAGGTGGGAGGGAGGTGCGGAGATAAAGACACAGACACAGAATTAAAATCATTTAAAACTTCAGTAACCTCCACAAAGTGTGTTTTCCAATCGGTGATTTCAATGTTTTATCCTTTTGTTTGTCCTGTATATAACCCTCTTTAGTTCACACCTTTGCCTGACACGATGGCCGGGACGTAAACACACTCGCCTCTCCACCGCTCTCCACCGTCTAGCCGAGGTTCGAATCTTGGCCCAGCTATAAAACTGTGGAACCAATGTCCACATCCTCTTCAATCTCATTCTTCCCTCCAGGTCTTCAAGACAGCTGTTCACAGCCATCTCAGATCATCCCCTATCCAAAACGATGATCTTTTCTACCCTCGTTAACCCTCCCTAAGCCCACCTCGTTCCAAATTTCCTGTTTTTCCATCCTGAGAGTTTGTATCTGTTTCTATCTTGTCCACCCTCTGTGTTTTCCCGACCCCTCATTCTTCCCCACGTCTCCCTCTGTTTTGTCCCTCAACCCTGGTGTTGCCGTGTTTATCCCTCTCTTTATACGGTTCCTTTTATTATGTTACGCCATCATTTGTTATATGTTCTAACTCTTCCACGAGCCTCGACTTTGTATACAAAACAACCCTGTCGTCTTGATGTTTCACAGGCAGGGTGATTCCTCAATGTGTGCGCCGTCCCTCGGATGGACGTTAAAACGGGTGTCCTGTATGTCGCTGTTAGTTGGCGGACATTAAAGATCCCACGGTGTCCTTTGTGACGAGTAGGCAAGCCATCACCGGCACCCTGAACAAGTTACAAATTCCTGCCCTAACCTACAGGGGGCACTGCAACAGCAGTACAGCCATGCCCTCAGCCAATGATGCGACTCACAGCCACGTGCTGCGTACGAAAGAAGAAGTTCAACTTTAATTCTCATAAGCCATCAATCTTTTTTGTCCTAACATGACTATCATTTGGCACCACCAACAATATCTCAATGGTCAACTTTTGGAGAGAACTACGGAAGACCACATCATCACCACAACTCGTAATGCATTGAAACAACCTCCAAGCTTCTTGTTAACCCACTTGTGCTTACATCCAATCCGTCCACAGAGTATGTGAATCCATGCTTGGGGTTACCCTTGCCCAACAACCGCCTGAAGGAGGTCCGTCGAGATGCTTTGGCAGGGTTCTTCCTGTCACTCTTCACTACCTAAAAGGGAGAAGGAAAAAAATAAAAACGGTTTTGGGAACAACATATTGAAAAAACACTCTGTTGTTGGGAATTTTCATATCAACACAAGTTTTGCAAACAAGAACACAAGCAGAACCAACTCAACGCTCAGAAGGTCCGATACTTCAACCGCACAAAGTGGTGTTTCGAAGGGAGTACACAACCCATGAGCACCCAGAGTTTAAATACCAGTCCAGAAAAACCAGTTCTTCTGATCTATCACGAGGCTATGTTGTGTCATCCCTTTGGAAGGAAATTCAGATCAGGATGTAGGTCTGCATGGTCATTTTTTGGGGGTAGTGCCTTCTGCCCCCACTCCCCCTCATCGACCCTCTTTGAGACTTTTTTAGCATTTGGAGAAGATGCTTTGTGCATCTTGCAGACCTTTGTGAGTCTCACAACGTTTGTGAGATTTGTCCCAAATGCGGGACAAGGATGAAAATAGGCGCGGTCTGCCATCAAAAGGATCCTCGGTTAAAGTCATCAACTCGTTAAACATCCAGGAAAGCAAAACAAAACAAAAACAGTTCGTTAGGAACATGTTTCTGGAACACCAGCCGGTTACCCATTGGATGCGGACAATTCAGTTGAATCATTGTTGCTCAGAAGTGCTTTTTGGGTAAAAAGGAGTTCCTGAATAGACACTCAATGCACCTGGCATTCACAAGGTGTAGATATAATTGGAAAAGTTAACTCGAATTACATTACAAGAAGCAGAAAGAAAAAAATGCTGCCAAAACAAATGTCACTTTTTTTCTGTTTCTTTTTAGGCAACGCAATTGGGTAAATGACGTGAAAGACCATCAGGCGTGCCCCGGCCTGAGCGTGTCGGTTGTGCGGCGCTTGCTGCGTGTCGAAGCAAGTTTTTGTTTGACTACGTCGTGGATCTTGTACCAAGTGAAACTCGTTTGCTTGCTCGGCTTGCCCGACCTGGCCGTGGGTGCAGCTCATGGTGCCGAAAACAGGTAGCGGAACGGACCGTATCCCTGAAAAACATGTCATTCTCGACTTGGTATGTTGAAAGTGGTTCCGCAGGGTACCAAACTATGAGCCATTTCCATGAAAATGTGGAATTCCTTTCAATTCAATGAAATTCTCGAAAACAGTCATCTTTGTGTTAAAATTCATCAACGAAGAATCCACCAAAGCAAACAGGTACTACCTTGTGGCAAAGCTTGCAACTGAAGATCAGAGTCCAAAGTCTGAAAGTGATCATGCGCCAAATAGTGTCTGCTGATTGGCCATAATTTCTCAATCTTGAAGCTTTCGTCACCTGATGTTTGAATCAAGGTTTTAACTTGAGGCCATTGCTATGTGAATAGAGCAGGGAAGTACCGGTTACAATGGTCATCGGTCTTCAACACAGAAAATATTTTTTCTTCTTATTGTTCATGTATTTTAATGCGTGCCTGCGGTTGGCTTAACGGTTTGGGATCCTGGGGGTCCTGAGTTCAAATCTTGCTTGGCTGTTGAATTAATACCAGGTGAGGTTGACTGAGCCCATCATCCTTCTGAGGTCGGCAAAATGAGTACCAGCTTGCTGGGATGATCGAGCCATTAGGGTATCCTGTGTTGGAGCAGTGACCCATCAAGGATTGTGCCCACTCGCCTCGGGGGACTGCTTTGGCAGCACCGACGCTCTGTCCAGATATGGTCCCAATGGATGGATGTATTTTGATGTGTTACCTCATTCACGTTGGTACTAATCAGATTACGCAAGGATGTGACATTCATTGATGACATGTGACATCGAACGCATGGTGAAACGACTGATGCTTTTGTTGTTTTAAAAAATAAATACAAAAATGCTCCAATTCAGGAAGATGTCATTTTGCCCATCAAGCATGTGTCACTAAACTTCACTTGTGTTTTCATTTTATAACTGTGGACACGAGTTGATCATTATCATCATCATCATCAATGATCTTATTTTCAACATCATAACAAGGAATACAAGGAAATTAGATGCAGGATGAGGCCATTCGGCCTATCATACCTGCGCCACACCAACACCAGTTTTACTAAATCCTTCAAAACTTCATTTCATTGAGGGAATGGGGGAGGAGTGGGATGAGAACAGTGTGGCATGCTCAGGGATATCACAAGGGTGATAAAAATGGGGGGAAATGTTTTTTTTTGGGGGGGTGGGGGTGGGTAAAGGTGGTTTTAGGTTGAAGAATATACAACACTGACCACACACTATCCCTTGACAAGACCCTCTCACAGACATCACACTCAGCACAGATTCACACAATCACCCATCAATGCTCAAGCTACTGACAAGTGATGTCAACATTCCCATACCCCTCCATCTCCATAACTTCCAGGTACCTATCTAATTCTAATTTAAACTTATCTACTGTTTCTGCTGCCACTACCTTTCTGTTCCTCATAGCTGAGTCTAGCTCGGCCCGGAATCAATCTAGTAGCCCTGCGCTGAACCCTCTCTATGGTATGCATGTCCTTCCTGAATTGTGCTGACCAAAACTGCACACAATATTGTAGATGTGACCCTCACTAAATTCCTGTACAATGTTAACACCACCTCTTTTGATTTATAAATGATCCCTCTCTGAATACAACCTAAAACCCTCGATACATCCTAAATCCCCCCCCCCCCAAAAAAAAACCTTCATTAATAAAGCCGGATAATTAATTTGTTGATCCTTTGTCTCTGAGCAGAAAAACTTATCTGGTGAAGCGTTCCCTTCCCAATATAACAGCACCGGATTAAACTACTACATGGAACATCCAAGATCCATCAAAACCCTGGTTAACCACTTCCATGCTGGTCCCATATGACATTGCGTACCTCGAAAGGGTGATCACATCAAAATGCCATCCAAGTCAAAATGATCATTTACTGTCCACAAAAAAAATATGGAGTGAACACTGTAGGGTGATATGACCACCAAGGGACCCAATGAGCTAAAAGGACATCATGCCAAAAGTGAAAGTAGCCATTCAAACAAACAAATAAATAAATAACCTTGGATTGAATTTGCTCTAAATTTGAGAGAGCACTCAACCTTGTCCGAAAAGGGATTTTAACCACTCCGCACCTTTACCTGCAGAACCACCCTCTCTACTGCGTCTACGAGGTATCGATGAAATGGACATAGCATGTTTAGTATACGTCTTGGTTCAACCGTTTGAGCATTAACTGCTGAGAACCAAATTCAAAACATTGTCGTTCAGGAATGGTGAGGATATAAATAAATAAAAAAATTGCAAAACGATGCGACTACTGAACAGATCTCATTTTGGGTGGCGGTATATATGGTGACATACTGTGGAGATGTGTCCCAGGATGGATTCGTTTAGATCAATGCAATCTTTCTCCCTTCAAATTGATTCTTCCATGGGGAGTGGTTCATATGATCATGAAATTAACCACCTTCACCTGATGATATTTAACTTATAGTCTGTTGCTGGTCTTTATTTATTTCAGCTTTTTAGCTCACCTGGAACTAACAGCTTATGGGATGGCGCGTCGTCCGTCCGTCTGTCAGTCCGTTCGTCCACAAATACTTTCAACTTCTTCTCTGAAACTACTATTCTGATGAAACTTTACCACAATGTTCATCATCCGTGATGTACCGAAGATTGTTCACACCATTAAAAATAATCAGGGTCTATGGGGGGAGGGGGGGTTGCCCCCCAAAATATGTATTTGCTTTCTTCTCAGAAACAACTCACACAATTCCGATGAAACTTTACCACAACCTTCATCTCTCGTGATGTACCAAAGTTTGTTCATGGCATTTAAAAAAAAAATCCATCGTTATTTACTTTCAACTCCGTGACATAGTTTGTGGGTCATCCATGCCTACCGGTGGTTCCCTGGTTACCTTATCCAGATGCTTCCAGGTGAGTACCCAGGAGGTATTGCCTCAATGTTTATATTTCTTCATCGTCTTCAGTAGTTTTAAAACATTTTTCTGTGATATCTGTTTTTGCTGTCATGGTGTTTTACTCATCCTTGCTGTCATGGAGTCCTTGCTGTCACGGAGTCCTTGCTGTCACAGAGTCGTTGCTGTCACGATGTCATTGCTGTCACGGCGTCCTTGCTGTCTTGGAGTCCTTGCTGTCATGCAGTCCTTGCTGTCACAGAGTCGTTGCTGTCACGATGTCATTGCTGTCACGGCGTCCTTGCTGTCTTGGAGTCCTTGCTGTCATGGAGTCGTTGCTGTCATGGCGTCCTTGCTTTCATTGCGTTTTGTTTGCTGCCATGACGTCCTTGCTGTCACAGCGTCCTTGCTGTCATGGCGTCCTTGCTGTCACGGCGTCCTTGCTGTCATGGTGTCCTTGCTGCCATGGCGACCTTGCTGTCATGGTGTCCTTGCTGTCATGGCGTCCTTGCTGTCATGGCGTCCTTGCTGTCATGGTGTTCTTGCTGCCATGGCGACCTTGCTGTCATGGTGTCCTTGCTGTCATGGCGTCCTTGCTGCCATGGCGACCTTGCTGTCATGGCGTCCTTGCTGTCATGGTGTCCTTGCTGCCATGGCGACCTTGCTGTCATGGTGTCCTTGCTGTCATGGTGTCCTTGCTGCCATGACGTCCTTGCTGTCACGGCGACCTTGCTGTCATGGTGTCCTTGCTGTCATGGCGTTTTCCTGACAATTATGATAATTGTTGTCCAAGTCTGATACTGATATAGACTTTTGCAAATCTGTATATGATCATTGATGGCACATTTCCCCTTTCGCGGTATTCTGTGGAGATCTCTCACCGTGTTGTGACAACACAGAAACTGATCATCAGGGACAAATATTGGGGAAAACCAGGAGTTTGTCTTTTCACAATACCCCCCCCCCCAAAATTAATTTTCACAAGAAAGATGTCAGTTGAGCTCGCCATACATTGGCCGACGTGATTTGCAACAAGAACATCGGTGCTAAATCTCGTACAATGTCATTTTGTCATAGACTGCCACAGACTGTGCGACGCTATTGTCAGAAAACCTTTCACTTGTTGGCCACAGGTAATGGAGTACTGCAATTTAAAGAAGCATTGACTCTAAATAAACACACACACACACACACACACACACACACACACACACACACACACACACACACACACACACACACACACACACACGTCCCTTTGGGAAGGGTGATGCTAATTATACCATTTTGAAGAGTCTTTCTTCGAATGACTACTAGAACCATTTTATTCACAAAAATAGATGCATTGCTTTAAAATTTGGTAAACTACCTCCCCGATTAATCGATCGCCATGTGACAACAAACCAAACTTCCAGAACTTTCTCATTATGAATCTTCTTCTACCTCCACGTTTTCCCATCATGTTACAATGATCTTGTCCCTAATGTTGCTCCATGCTCTTGACCGAGAGTTCCAATCACGGCAGATGAACAACAATTGCAAAAGTTAGCAAAACAAACCTGCCATCGCCATAATTGGCAATACAAGTGCCAAGCAAAATGTCTGTCTGTCACTTTAGAAATCAAGTTCTAAAATAACAATACCGCAACCTGCAAACCCTTCTCACTCAATGGCACGTGCCTTCCCGTGGAGTGTCACCTCAATTGTCACCACCAAAACAGAGCAACATCGCTAAACGTGTAAAAATGTTTCCCATGCACGAAGGACTGACCTTTACCACATTGAATGCCGAATGTTGACCTCACAGTGACCAACACCACCTTGGTGCAAAACTGAATGCATCCAAACTAAAAGCACATCACATCACATCAACGGCTCGTTTCATACGTACCTTTTCATTCATATCCCTGCTCGTTACAGACAACCTCCTGAAAAAACGTTTGTTGCAACTCTTATTGGATGATGGTTGGTTCAATTCTGCTTGGATGTTGTACTTGTTCATCTCAAGTGCTCTCATTGGTGGTGGTAGATCTGGCGTAGGCAAAGACGCACGTTTCCGTTGACCATACAGACTTTTTCCATGGGTGGTGCAACCAATTTCAGTGTGCTGTGGATCCGTTTTGCTTCTGCACGTTGGCTGTGGTACGTTTGGCAGATTCAAAAACTTCTGCCATTCATCAGTCTTCCCATATCTACAAGGCTGCCGGTCACTGTCCAATAGGCCGTTTTCCTTGAAGCTCTCAGTAGAAGAAGGTGACGAGTCGAATGGGGACTTCACTATTCCTGCATCTTCAGCCATTGCCTTTTCCCTCAAACTTCCCACCATGGGTCCCATGTCCCTATAAAGAGCAGTCATAAGTGACAGCAATGAAAGACATGTCTCTGGAAACTCCAAACAGCCATTGGTATCTTGGTCAGTGGTGCAGTCAAACCCAAACTGTGTAGCAATGGCGCAGTGGTTTCCATGTGCTGACAAAGATGGATCGACGTGGAATACATGACAAGATGCATGAAATTCACTCGATGTTGAGATGTGGTTGTGCTGCGTGCCCTGCACAGTAAGCAGCGCAAACAGCTGATGGTCTTCATGGTATGGAACAGCTAGTGCCAGAGTCTCAGCTGCATAGCTCGCCAGTATTTCACCCGCTTCATTAAGTAACTGAATGCAATTGTGAGAAAACCGCATTAACACCATTGCGTGGAGCCGGTGTTTGTTGCGCATCCTTTCAATGCAGGATTGCACTCGAGAGAGGTCCAAAGCTTGCACATTCTGAGGCCCAGTCGGCAATTCCACCGAGCCCAGGTATCCTACAAGCATACGAAATTCTGGAATATCAGGGTCGAATTGATCATTCAGTTCAGGAGGTGTGTCACCTTCTACTTCAGTTTCGACTGGATCCACCCAGCCCAGTCCACTACTTGAATCACTGGCAGAATCACTGGGTAGTAATGTATCTGCAACCTCCTGATCACACGATGAAAGGCTTCCAGTCCTACGGGAGTGGCAAGCAGCACTGATAGTCCGGCCAGAGATTTGCGGCCTGGACCACTTGCTGTCCGCAGGCTCTACAGTGAAGGTCAGTTCTTTGGACTCCTGACCAACCAGGCGCACAACGTCAGCATGGCTTGCATCCCACACGCATACACCACCCACTGTAAGGAGGCGGTCACCAGGCCGTAGCCCCATGACATCAGCTGGACCTCCAGCAAGAACAGCTACCAGCTCACTTGGACGTTCGCCAGCTAAGGTGAAGCCAAATCCCTGTTTGCCACGACGCAGGCGGACAGAACGGGACAAGCCCTCATGCTGCATTGCCCCATTCATCGAGTCAGGAGAAAAAAGATGGTCAACAGCATGAAAAAAATGCACTCTGTGGATAGGAACGGAGAGGGAAAAGTACATGTTAAAACCTATTTAAAAGACTGTAAAAACAAGGAGTAATGCCAAAATATATATTTTATTACAACACAGTGATGCAAGTAGTACTTTCAGTTATAGGTGTCGGTGAAAGAGTGCCCGTCTCAGGTGTTAACACTACAGGCCAGGATTTGGGCCCCTGGGTGGGTTATGGTTGGGGTTAGAGGGTTCCTCGAGGGTATCTCATACATTCTCAGCCATTTCTGACCACAAAATGACTTTTAATCATGCCAACGAATTAATAACACGTCTTGGAATATGACATGAAAACAAAAAAACTCGAAGGGCAGAGCGCACACCTCCACCACACAATGCCTGATCCACAAGAACATATCAGGCCCCATACATTTTTGAAATATCATTCCATATATCGTTTTTGGCCCGATCTCTCAATGGTGAATAATCACGTAAAAAATTAAATAATTCTCATATCTGGATCCGGATTCGGATCTTCACCAAAAATGAATCACTTCATCGAGGTCACACACCCAAACTGTCCACCAAGTTTCATCCGAATCCGTCCACAACTTTTTGAGATATCCTGCACACAAACAGACAAACAGAAAAACAGACAAACAAGAAAAAGACGTCGTGCAGAGTATGATACTTGCAAAATCCACCCCCCTCTCCAAAGGTTGCCATGGATGCATCAAATTGTCCATTTCATTAAGATTAAAATTCACAATCTTAATCAAAGCTCAGGTCAATCAGATGAAAATTGAAAATTGAGGATTTTATAAATACCACCTTAATTGTTTACCTTAGGCCTATGTTGACCTTTTGGTTGATGTTGACATAAAAAATAATTGGCTAGTTGAATTCAGAGACCTGATATATAAATCCTCTTCAAATTTCAAGTCAATTGGATGAAAATTGAGGATTTTAGAAATCGCACCCAAGTTGTTGACCTGTGACCTATGTTGACCTTTTGACCTCAAAAACAATAAGCTTCTTCCTGATGAGAAGCTGTACTATGTGGTGAAGTTTTGTGAAGATCGGTTTGAAATTGTGACCTGTAGGTGATAGACAAACAGACAGACAGAATAACAAAATCGACTAACCAATATACTTGAAAAAATCTTCAATTTTGCAAGTAACAAACAAACAAACAGGAGTGAAAACAAAACCTCCTTCCACCTTCGGTGTCAAATTAATAATTACTGTATGGTATTCCAGAAACTGCAGTTTTTTTTGTTCATTTGTAAATTTGTTATGGTCTGTAAACATGTATATTTTGCCTTTGAACTTGATGTATGCGCCTTTGCCTTTGAGTATTGAAATGAAACTTCATTGCATTTGTTGGTATTCAATAACCTAGCTATCCATTACTGCTGATAACATCACTCCTTAGCTCGATAATTTATCCAGTTTAGTTGGCCCATGCGCCCGAATGGTGCAACACCCAGACAAGTACCGGACATGGTCGAAAACCCAGACGTGGATTCCAAGACCAAGAAAAATATTGAACAATTTTACCCTAATCGGGGATACTCAAATAAAGCGGAGGAAATCTAGCAGGTTGATGTACATGCTCGCCCTAGGCGTAATTGTTTAATTAATAAAGGACAGACGGGACAGGAAAATGAAAAAGGAACAGATACTCGGGATAGCAGCACTGAAACAATGAAGTGTGTATCATGTGTAAATAAAACGT
Organism: Eptatretus burgeri; assembly: GCF_056783735.1. Taxonomy (NCBI): domain Eukaryota; kingdom Metazoa; phylum Chordata; class Myxini; order Myxiniformes; family Myxinidae; genus Eptatretus; species Eptatretus burgeri. The sequence goes on from NC_140972.1 coordinate 5,065,306, forward strand.
TAAAACATACTTTTGTCTTAATCGCGGTTCTCCTGGGAGACAAAAGCCTCCGGATGGGGGAAAAAAAAAACTTCCATCCGTGCAATGGCATGAGGAAAATCCCACACAAGTGGGAAAAAATTACATTGTGAGATGGCATCAGGAAATTCCCCCACCAGTGGGAAAAAATTACATCATGAGAAGGCATCAGGAAATTCCCCTACTGGAGGGAAAAATTTACATCGTCAAATAGAATCAGGAAATTCCCCCACGAGTGGGAAAAAAAACTTACATCATGCAATGGCATCAGGAAATTCCCCCACTCATGGGAAAAATTACATCGTGAGATGGCATCAGGAAATTCCCCCACCAGTGGGAAAAAAATTACATTGTGAGATGGCATCAGGAAATTCCCCCACCAGTGGAAAAAAATTACATCATGAGAAGGCATCAGGAAATTCCCCTACTGGAGGGAAAAATTTACATCGTCAAATAGAATCAGGAAATTCCCCCACGAGTGGGAAAAAAAAACTTACATCATGCAATGGCATCAGGAAATTCCCCCACTCATGGGAAAAATTACATCGTGAGATGGCATCAGGAAATTCCCCCACCAGTGGGAAAAAATTACATTGTGAGGTGGCATCAGGAAATTCCCCCACCAGTGGAAAAAAATTACATCGTGAGATGGCATCAGGAAATTCCCCCACCAGTGGAAAAAAAATTACATCGTGAGATGGCATCAGGAAATTCCCCCACAAGCGGGAAAAATTACATCGTGAGATGGCATCAGGAAATTCCCCCACTTGAGGGAAAAATTTACATCGTGAGATGGCATCAGGAAATTCCCCCACCAGTGGGAAAAATTACATCGTGAGATGGCATCAGGAAATTCCCCCACCAGTGGGAAAAAATTACATTGTGAGATGGCATCAGGAAATTCCCCCACCAGTGGAAAAAAATTACATCGTGAGATGGCATCAGGAAATTCCCCCACCAGTGGAAAAAAAATTACATCGTGAGATGGCATCAGGAAATTCCCCCACAAGCGGGAAAAATTACATCGTGAGATGGCATCAGGAAATTCCCCCACTTGAGGGAAAAATTTACATCGTGAGATGGCATCAGGAAATTCCCCCACCAGTGGGAAAAATTACATCGTGAGATGGCATCAGGAAATTCCCCCACTGGAGGGAAAAATTTACATCGTGAGATGGCATCAGGAAATTCCCCCACCAGTGGAAAAAATTTATATCGTGAGATGGCATCAGGAAATTCCCCCACGAGTGGAAAAAATTTACATCGTGAGATGGCATCAGGAAATTCCCACACCAGTGGGAAAAATTTATATCGCGAGATGGCATCAGGAAATTCCCCCATTTGAGGGAAAAATTTACATCATGAGAAGGCATCAGGAAATTCCCCCACTTGAGGGAAAAATTACATCGTGAGAAGGCATCAGGAAATTCCCCCACTTGAGGGAAAAATTTACATCATGAGAAGGCATCAGGAAATTCCCCTACTGGAGGGAAAAATTTACATCATGAAATGGCATCAGGAAATTCCCCCACCAGTGGGAAAAAAAATTACATCTGTGCAATGGCATCAGGAAATTCGCCCACAGGGGGGAAAAAAACTTCCATCGTGCAATGGCATCAGGAAATTCACCCACAAGTGGGAACAATTTATGACAATTGCCGGAGACGACCGAGAAACATCTGTGAAGAGTTTCATGAGCAAAAGACCATTTCTTGTCATGAAGGGAAAAACCTTTGACTCTCCCTTGTAACTTTCTTTCTTGGAGAGTTGATTCGTGATGCATGAAATAGCCACAACTTTAAATTCAGTAAATCCAATGGGGTGAACAATTATCATCAAATTGAACATGAGCAACTCAAGTGCCCTTAATTTTAAAATAAACTCAAACGTCCAATATAATAATATGTTTGTTCTGTTTGTTTCTCTGTCGATCCGACGATTTCCTCTCAAACTACTGGACCAGGAACCATAAACCCCATTTCATTATAAACCTCTTTGTCTGAGGAGTTCCGGCTGTATAGATTTTTTCCATTATGATCGACCTTATGTTATGTTTATTTTTTTTTTATTGTTTAGCTTACTTAACCACTATTTTTACTAAATAATCATGAGATGATGGAATCTCGCGAGACTGTGATTTTAAATGTTTTTTTTTTTAATATACTTTTTACATTGTTCGTTACAAACGGGACAGGAATGGCTAAGAACTGGAATAAAAGGGGAAGAGATTGTGATTTTAACCTTGTTCCGTCATTATATACTTTGACCATTGTTCTTCACAAACGGGAAGAGCAACAACGCAGGCATGATGGGCCAAATGGCCTCCTCCTGCACCAAAGTTCCTTGTGTAACGTCGTTAAGAATGGGAAGAAAGGCAGAAGGGAGGACAGAGAGTTGGGGTGTGAGGAGGGACAGAGAGGAGGCAGAGTTATGAGAGGGCGTTTGAGGATTTGGCGGGGGATGGGGGGGTTGCGGACTTTGGTTTGGAAGTGGGGTTGAGGAATTGAAGAAGAAAGGGGGAGGAGAAGACAGAGAGTTTGGAGAGGAGGGCTGAGGCTATGGGAGTGGGCAGTGGGGGGTGAAGACTTGGGGTGGAGAAGAATTTGAGAACTTGTAGTGGGGAGGGCTTTGAAGACATAGACATGGGATTGGGAGAGGGGTTGAGGACTTGATGTTTGGTTGGGGTGGGGGTGGAGGAGGGGTTGAGCACTTTAAGAAGAAAGGGGGAGGGATGGACAGATAATTTGGGTGGGGGTTGAGGCTCAGAGGTGGGGGGAGTTGAGGATTTGAGGGAGTTGATTACTTTGGGTGGGAGGGTTGAGTACTTGGGATTGGGGGGTTGAGGACTTGAGGTGGAGAGGAGGTTTGAAGATTTGAGATGGGGGACAGTGGCCTTGACAATTTGGAGCTGGGTGGGAGGGGGCTGAGGACTTAAAGTTACATTTTACATAACGTGGAATATCCGTGGGTCCATGCTCGTTTGCAATTATTTTTATTTTCTCGTTGGAACTATTGCTCATACTGTAAAATGAATGGTAATTAAAAGCTGAGTCCACGTATATACTGACACTAACTTACTCAAATGTATGAATTGGTGAATCGATTGAGAGCGTCCATTAATACAATGAGGAAGGAAATAAGAATTATACAAAGTTTAACACAATAAAGTTAAAAAAAAATAAAACTAAAAAAAAGGTTTGTTAACCTGCAAACATAAACCCAATAGTCACCGATCATTTCCACAATGGAGTCCTCTATCTTAAACCATACAATATTCCCAAATAAACAAGGCAGACGTGGGTCAGCAGCTGAAACAAAGTCACGCAACTGTCACGTCGAAAGAGCTCACAACTTCACGTCCATTGACCCAGGTTTGTCTCGTTTCATTGAACAGATTCCATTCGGCTGTGAACTGCAATGATGGTAAATCCAATGGATTTGGGTGAAATGACAGGAAGTCATTTTGGTCCCGACGTCTCCATCGTGCAGATACCACGACGAGATATCCATCGTTGTCATCCCCCAAAATCACTCGATCTCAATCTCCATCATATCCTTCGGAATAATTTGTCAGGTAAACAAAACTTTTCACATTGTTGAATATAAGTTTCTGTTCGTACGTAGCGCATCCTTGCTGTGGGCGACTCCGTGTTCGACGTCGACTCAATTATCTCCATCGAAAATCGATTCCATCGGCGTCACTTTTGTAAGGAAACATCTTTTTCATTTTATTGTTGACATTTTTCGTGTCGTCTTGTCCACGTCATCTTGAGTTTGTTGAAGCTCCAAGCAAAGGCAATGTAAAATGAGGATGCAAGTTTGAATAAGTGGATGGATGCGGGTACCAATTGCTGTGTCCTATCCAGGAGAGGTGACAATTGTTGTCACAAAGCATCCGTTTTCCATCGATTTCAATGGTTTCCACGGCCATTAGAATGATGGAGAGTTGACGGTGTTTTAATTGTTACAAGCACAATCCACGGTGCAGTCATCACTGACACCAAAGTCATCCACAGTCACCCACTCCCATTAACTCGAGGCGATTCACACACTCATGGCACAAGCAGGATGGTGCGGGTTTCAGATTGTCACTTTTGTTTTGTTTTGTCTTCGTGTGAGGCACTTGAAGCACGACATTCCTTTCCTTTTTGCTGCGAAGAGTAATGAAACGAATTTGCCTTAAAATGACGATTTGTTTTGCAAGTTTTGCTTGAGCAGGACAGGTGTATTATTTAAACCCACCTATAACATAGCCACTGTCCATGATTCGTGCACCTGTCCGTGTTCCCGAGGCCTATGATGTTGATGAACCTGACGGTTGCGGTGCTTTCCCAACATGATTTACCTTTAAGGTTTAAAAAAAAAAGTCTTCGTGTTTGTGTTGTTTTGTTTGAAATGCTTCGCCTTGTCTAGATCATTGCCCGTTCCAATTTCCCTTCTATCCGGATCATCAGATCATTGTTATTCTGCGGGAAGAAGCAGTGATTGTGTCTGTGTGCGAGAGATGCAGTGAGAAGCCCATGACACGGGATGATGGGGGGGGAAAAAATACTAACAGGTCCCCAAGGAGAACAAAGCGACAACACGTTTGGTTATAGCCGATGGCGCTGTGACTGTGTTTGTCCATCTGTGCACTCACAAATGTCTCCGCTCATCAGCGTTCAACGTTCGTCTTTGTCTATACGTTGTATGATTTTTTTTATTTCCATAATCTGTCCTCCTCCTCTTTACATGTCATTGTCCGTGTTTCTGCATTTCATGTGATTTTGACAGCCTCGTGTCACTTTCGTGCTTTTACGTAGCCTACTGTATTGGCTATCGAGTTGCTTGCACACCTGTCCGCTCGCTCGCGCGTTGCACTCACCTGTCCGCGTGCTTCCTCCACACCAACAGATCCCAGCACACGCTTCTTTACCGCTTCCCAAACTCTCTCTCTCTCTCTCTCTCTCTCTCTTCCTTGTCTCTCTTCTGTCCCGTGGCCTGTCCTGCTCCCACCCTTCTCTCCTCCCATCTGCCACCACTCTCTCCTCCCAGTTCGCATTCCCACCTCCCTCCCGCCACCCACTCCACACTCAAAGCATTCCTGCTCCTTAACTTGGAGCATTCTCAGCTTTCACGCTGCGTGCCCGGCAGCTTCAGGATTTAGCATTTGATGTCAATGAAACCCTATTCACCCAAGAGTTGATATTCTCATGACATTATGCATAATCAGTCATCATAAGTCACCGTGGAAGGACGTTCGAATGGTCTTCCTGACGACTGTTTATTCCTCCACATTTGATCTCTGAAAGAATCGTGCAACCGATGTGACAGCAAAGGGGCCACTGCATCACAGAGCAAGCGCTGCCCATCAGAGGAGGCCATTTAAGCCGAGTTCCCCATCTTGCTTGCACTGCACTCCCTGTTGATGGTTTGAAGGTCCCATGTGGTTCACGAGGAATCAGCCTAGGGTGTTCCACCGCACGCGTCGCCACAATATCATTAAAATTCCCCATGTGTACATCGAGCGTATCGTCGGACACCTTCCCTCGTTTTCACCTTCCTAGTCTATAACCGCTGTGCCAGCCTCCTGAAGGTCCTCGAATACGAGGGAACCTTCAACGCGAAATCCCGAGGAAATTGATCAATGATAGTTTAACTTTAGAAGGAAACTTTTTCCTTTGCCCGTCGCGGTGAGAGCTCACGGCAAGCTGCAGGATTCTGTCGGTATGTACCGCCACCTGTACGAGAACAAGCGTGTCGTGTCCTGCAGGCGGATTTCACCGTGTGAGCGCCCCGACCAGTTGTGACACGACTTGAAGATGGAACACCAGATCCTTTCTGCTCAAACAGTTGTCGTAATTCTGGAATAAAACTGGAGAAAGGGAAATGGAAAATAATAAGAAGGATTGAACGAGTGCCTTATGGGGAGGGTGAGACCTAGACATTGATGCTTTCACAGATTAAACAAGGACAGGTGCACTTTACATGGTGACCATGCATGATCCATCTATCATGGAAACATTCCATTATCGAGATCTATCAAAACACGTGTCTTGCAAGTGTATAAGCACACCGTTCTCACCATGAAAGTAATTTAACTTCACATCCACATCCTTGATTCGCTTGTATTCTGCATATCAGCACATTCGTAGGTAATTTGTCCGCAGGTTACCAGCTCACAACGGTTGACTTTTTGAACGTACGGTGTATCCAAACCATGTACAAGTAAGTCTTCAACCTGATGTCGAAGGGACAACCGGACTTGCATCCTCATCTGAAGTACGGCATGCTCTGCAATGCAACACTCCCCACTGAATGTGCACAAGATGTGGTGCTCCTCGGATTTGACTACACAGGAACCACAAATCGATGAGCAAACACGACCCACAGATACATCTGCCAAACAATAGCTGACAACACCTGGAACACCTAGTCTCCAACAGAGATTACCAAACAAACAGGTGAGTTATTCACCGGGCATGATGGGGATGGGGGCGCATTATATTATAGTAAATACAGTGAAGGTGGGCTGTGGTTACAAATCACATGTTCGTGGCGTTTTCAAAATGAAAGCAACTGTGAAAATAGATCGTTTAATGTTCATGCTAATTAAGTGTTTAAAAGTAGTCATTTGCAATGGCGTTGATAAATGTCAACAATTCAAGAAACTTGCGCTGAAACATGGAAAGTTCCTCAAAAGTTTCATCCCGAAAGGTGACGTTTCATCCTAACAGTGACGACTATACATCTATATATCTATCTATCCATCCACCATCCATCCATAGATCTATCTATACATCCATCCATCCATATATCTATATCTATACCTATTGGGTGGTTGCTAGACTACCCTTATTCTCAGTTTTTCCATCTGTCTGTATGTTTGTTTGTATGTAATGGACAGCCCTGGAAGCCAGAGGAGTCAACCGATTTTGATGAAACTTGACAGGTAGGTTCATACCAGGATCTAGTTGTATGCCTTTGAGCAACGTTGCTATGGACGCTACTGCTGCCTAGCAACGGGACTTTGAAATTTATTTAACATCCTAAAAAAAAATATTTTTTCGAAAAAAAAAATAAAATAAAATCGGCTTCCAGGCTTGTATGCACACTATAATCAACCTCTTTGTCAAAAATTTTCAGCCTGATCCGTCAAAAACTGTATGACTAGTATGCAATTATGTTGCGACCACCCATGTCGCCTCCTGGCTTGTCTGTGTATGAATATATTGTTGCGGGCCGGGGACTGGTAGAGAAAACGACCCACTCAGTGGGGGAATTTATGTCGTCTCCCACCAGACTCCCTGGAATTGTAGGCCGTCGCTCACGGATATTTCCGTGACGCGGCGGGTCACTTAACCGACCGTGGACGCCAATACCTCAACAGCGTGGTGTAGGGTCCTCCTGTCTAGAACCAAGTTACTGAATTAACCACGCGGTTTCAACGACCGGAGAACCACGCCCTCGGTACGCCTTGCCCGAACCGGGTCACTCTACCAACTACCTTTCCAGATCGGATGCAGTCAAGCGGCACTGCCAAGGACGTACCGGTTTGAAGGAACGGATTTTATCGTGAATAAAAACCCGAATAAACTTAGATCCAAACCATGCTGGACCAATGGAGGCAAAGACAAAAACGAGCTGGGAACATTTCTACAATGATTTATTTACACTCAGCGAGGAAAAACATGTGGCACAGGAACAAGGTTTATTGGTTATGTTATGCAGGGGAAGATGAGAGAGATGTAGTGCAACAATTATACAGTAACTTCCCAAAGCGGACATAGAGCAGACTTGACGAGAGAATAATAAAAGCAAGAATTACAATAATCAAAGATCATATTCAGGCTTACTTAGCAGACAGGCGCCAAACACTCTCAGACATGCACTCGGACAAAATAAACCCAGTTGAAGGCAAAGGACTTTTGCAGCCAGGGAGGAGGGGGGGGTTGAGGTCGCAGTTCTCGGTAACTGAGTGTTTTGGGGGAAGGAGTGCTCTGTGGTGTGGCACCTGACAACAGTCGTGCAGTTCGGTCCAAAGCTGCCCGTGTGGAGTTCGGGTCCGTGGAGGAGCTCGAGTGGGCCAGGACCAGTAGTCGGGCCGTCGGGGCGAGACGCGAGTAGAGCCAAGCAGCGGGAACCCCTTCGTTTCCAACCAGTTCTGACTTCTCCCATACAACCACACGAACCTACTTCGACCTTCCCATCCAACAAAACGAACCGAACCCTCAAATCCAACTAACCAACCAAGAACAAAGCACTTCCAAATCCAACTCCATCCTTTCTTTCAAATCCAACCACGAACTCCTTTTCATCCCATACCACACTACTCTGAGGATTGCTTCATATTTTATAGATCACGGAGCTAGGGGGTGGAGCCATAGCGAAGCGGACGTCATCGTCCATCCAGATTGGATAGGGCCTTCGTGTGATCCGCCCTTTCTGGGTGGGATTTCGGCCAGGCACCGGCAAGGACCGCCCACTTCACGAGTGTCTGGACCCGCCGAGAAGAAACTACTACAGCAAACGTAGAGATTTTTCCTCGGAAAAACGAGTCTCTGGGTCAGCGAGTAAGCGGTGGAAGCGCTTGTCCAGCCCAAACGAGAGTAGCAAGCGAGAGGAAGGTACTGTGGTTCCAATAAGAGGGGGGATAAAATAAAAGGGGAGAAAATGATTTATTAACCCAACTAAAAAAAAACATTGCAACACACCCCGTGTCTTCCCACTACACACAAGGAAGGGATCTATCTACACATACTAATGGCATAACTAACTTTGGGACAACTGTATGTTTGTATGCATACGGTTCCTAGATCTGTAACAATATATATATATATATATATATATATATATATATATATTTATTATACATCTCAAACAACATGGACAAACTTTTAACCACTTATCCCAACTCTCTTCCTCATATGTGGAGATTTCAATTGTCACCATGCTAATTAGCTGGGTGTTGGTGCCTCTCTCTACCAGCATGGCACTTTCGGCAAAGCCTTTCTGTGACTCCATGGGACAGACTCAATCTGTGAACTTTCCAACCTGTGGATTTCTCCCAATGGAAAATCCTTCCTTCTGGACTTGGTGATGACTAACTTCCCCACAAATGTCTCTGCTCTTCCTCTGCTCCAATTGGTTCATCTGATCATGTGCTTGTAAAAAAAAAAAAGTAAAAAAAAATCTCTGGCTGTTCTCGGCGAGCTGCCTCAGTGCCGGCAAGTCTGGCATTTCACTCAAGCAGATTGGTGGGGATTGCAAACAGCCATCTCTCTTCAGGACTGGTCTCTCACCTCCACTGCCCCTGATGTTAATTCAGGCTGGGTATTCTTCCACAGAAACCTGCTCTTTCTCATGCACAGATTCATCTTGTCTTCAAATTATTCCACCTTTCTTCCCACCTTTGGTACATTGAATCCTTTGGTGAAGCAGTTGCTCTGAAACAACTCGCCTTCTCTTCATGGAAGGCGAATCCGACCGAAGGCAATCTCAGTGAATTCCGATAAGTACGCAATAAGTGTGTGTGTCCACTCTCAGGAGAGCCAGAAAACAACATCTGTCCAACCTCAAGAATGAACTTTAAAACTTGTCTCCCTCCTTTAAAACCTGGTGGTGCCTTGTTAAGTCTGTCCCTGGTGTATGCTGCCCTTCCATTCCTTCCCTCTCTTCAAATGGCATCACAGCCGACTCTTCTCGTGAGAAGGCTGAATGTCGCAATTCTGTGTTTGCTTCCAAATCTTGTGTCCCCAACCCCCGGCTCTCTGTACCCATCCTACCCCGTCATACCCAACTGTTCCTGGACTCTGTCATTTGCACCTGAGTAAATGCAGAAGGTTCTTTCAACCTCTGACTCTCCAACTGGACCAGATGGTATCAGTTCACATGCCTTAAAAACACGCTCTACTGCTCTTTAACATCCTCTCTCTGCCATTTTCACCCTGTCATGTGCCCTGGATCATCTTCCATCTGCTTCGAAATCTGCCAACATCACTGCATTACATAGAAAAGGTGCAAAAACCCATTTCCTTAACTACAGACCTGACAGCTTACTTCTAATCATCAACAAGGTCATGGAATCCATCATCGCAGTGGATATTAAATCCTTCCTTTTCTCCAACAACCTCATCTATTTGGTTTCAGACCAGGTCACTCCTCCTTGGACACTGCTTCTCCTCACCAAACAATGGATGGTGGCCCTCTGTGTCAGACAAGAGATCAGGGCCATATCTGTCAATGTCAAGAGCTTTTCATACAGTCTGGCCATCCCGCCTTGCTCTCCAAACTCTCGGCCTATGGCATCCAAGACCAATTCCACACATGGCTTACTGACTTCCTTTATTCTCATAGCCAAGGTGCCGTTCACAATGGAATCCTTTCTTCTCCTCTCAATGTCAAGGCTGAAATGCCCCAAGGCAGTGTTCTAGGCCCAGTCCTATTCCCACTCTTCATAAATGATCTCTCTGACTCTCGAGGAAATCCTCGTTATCTATTCGCTGATGACTCCATCCTTTGCCGTGATATCCCTCTCCTTTCAGATCGGCAGGCTGCAACTTCTTCTCTCTTCAGACCTTGAAAAAAAATCTCAAGCTGGTCAAACACTCATAATACTGTATGCATTTCAATCCTGACAAATCTCACACTGACTATCTCTCCGAAAGGAAAGTGTGGTAAACCCTCCCATCTACTTTCTTAACCATCCTGTTGAGGAAGTTCAGTCATTCAAACTCCTGGGTCTGACCATCAGTCATGATCTTTCTTGGGCAAACCACATTTCAAAGTTGGCCTCCACAGCCAGCAGTTGACTTGGCATCCTCCGTCGTACAAAGTCCTTCCTTGGTACTCATGGACTCCTGTGCACCGACAAGGCCTTCATCCACAGCTTTATGGAGTACTGCTCTCCCCTCTGGAATTGCTCTCCTGCTTCACATCTTTCTCAGCTTGATGCAGTGGAAACCAAGGCCTTCAAGATTATTGGAATCTCCCACGATGAAGCTGAGTCAATGGGTCTATCACTTCGCCATTGCAGACAGGTCAGTGGTCTCTGTCTTCTACCATCTCCTTTCTCGTCTTGCACCTTCTCCTCTTTCCAGTTTCTGCAACGCTCACACAGTCCACCATCAATCCCCTTCTGGTGAAACTACCTTAAACAATCCAGGATCAGTGCTCACCTCCACTCATTTGTTCCTCTTTTTCCTAATCTGTGGAATCAACTTCCACTTCCTTTTCAATCTCATTCTACCTTCCAGGTCTTCAAGACAGCTGTTCACCACCATCTCAGATCATCCCCAATCCAAAACCACGATCTTGTATACCCTTGTTAACCCCTCCCCACCCCCAATCTCTCCTTCGTACAAATTTCCAGTTTTCCCTCTTGAAAGTTTCCTTCTGTGTCCCTCTTGTCCACCTCATGCATTCTCTACTGCCCCCCATTCCTCCCCACACCCGTTTTTTTGCTTTACTCCGTCTTGGCCATTGGCTCTGCTGTTCCTTTTGTTATGTTGCATCCTGATCCATTCAGTGTACTACCACCAGCTCTCGAGCCTCGACAAATTATACAAAAAAAGATAAGAAAAGAACAAAGGTACTCCCAATGTGAAGGTTTTAGAAGCATGAGGGCATTCTGCACACCGACATCAAGGTGTTTGTGCCATGTTGGTAAACGATCTTGGGATGGTTATATAAGAGCTCAACCAACAGGGAAGTTTGCCAAGTGGTGCCATATTCTTGCCCAACCAGTGGAGCTTCTTGCATGGTACCTTTATAGCACTGTCCAAAACTGCCCGAGGAGGAATTCAAAGGTAGATTTAGAGTTGATCAGGACAGAATTCTCAAACAGCGATATATTTTTTTTTCTTACCATGCAACTACTGGGTATGAGCAGCTACTACACTACACACGACACCACACACACACATACACCTTTGACCAATCAAGCAGTCTTCAGACCATCCAGCTTCATCACGCTTCAATGAAAGCCCATTCTGCTGGAAGACACTCATGCTTGTGTGAATAGCATTAAGTGACTTCATTGTTCAAATGCTGTTTTGTTATGTTCTGCCTGTGAATCGATGCTGCCTGGACTGGCACCACCACCACACTCTGCTTTCTCTCTCATGCTTTCACAATTCTTGGCCTGCTGTCATTATTTTGGTCTGCCACTGCAGTATTACTAATCTTCAGGTCATGAGCCACAGAAGTCATTGTGAGTTAAAGAGGCTATAAGGGGCTTCCTCCAAGAATGAAGGGGTGGAGGATTGGCAGGAACCTACTGGTGTAGTGGACCCTTCAATTGGTTAACACTCATCACCTTAGATATATATATATATATATATATATATATATATATATATATATATATATATATATATATATATATATATATATATATATATATAGTTACGGCCAGGGGTACCGAGTGTATTATGAGGGGGTTGAATCCCTGTTTGTCTTCGGAAGAGCCGGACCCAGGGCCACCGCTTAAAATTGACTTTGTGGTACGGTGGGTTGCTTTAGCACCACAAACGCCAATCAGTTAAACACGAGTTTGTGTCCACCATCTAATTTTGACATTTAACTGGAGGTCACGTGGTTTCCTGAACGGGAACGTGCCCTCAGCAAAGCACCAATGTTATCTTGATTCGATCTTAATGAGGGCAGCCGAGCGTTTAACCGCTGATGCGTGCCGACGATTACAGGTCAATTAGTTTGGTAATTACCTCCCAGCCTATCGAGGTTCGGACAATGTTGGATCAATGGAAGGAAAGCACAAGCACGGACAGGTTGGAATGTCAACAAATGAATTTATTAATAAGGAAAAAAATAAATAAAAAGAACTTTTTATTTCCTTGTGGTAAAAATGAGTTAATACAAATTAATGAAAATGATTGCAAGCAAATAAATAATTAATCAGGCACCGATAGAAAAAGATACAAAGAGCAGATGCTTATCACTATACCTTACTTAACAATTAAACACGAGACAAGGATACCCAGCAGATCATGGGGGGGGGGGAGGGGGGACAAGAAATCCAGTCATAAAAATCGTCGTTCGTCAAATAAAACATCCTGAAATGTGTGAGCGTGGCTTGTCCATTGCCAGAGCCCCACCTTGCTGTGCTCCCATTCGCAAACAGGCTTGAACGCCAATCGACATCACCCCCAATAATCAGGTACGCTAAGACCAGGTCTCGAGCAGAACCAGCATTAACGGTTCGAGCATCACCCACCATCAGGAGCCATCAGGAGCCACCAGGAGCCACAACCGATGGACAGCGGCCAGGAGCTGTGAGAAGCTGAGGCGCTGTGAGAAACTATGAGGCTGCATGGCCGTCATGAACTGTCCCCAGCTCACCAACCGTCTGACTGGAACTGACGAAGCGGCCGTCTGACTGGAACCAATGAAGCGGCCGTCTGACTGGAACCGACGAAGCAGCCGTCTGACTGGAACCGACGAAGTGATCGTCTGACTGGAACCGACGAAGTGATCGTCTGACTGGAACCGACGAAGTGATCGTCTGACTGGAACCGACGAAGTGTTTTTTTCGGTGACAATAAATAAATTAAATAAATAAAAATGCAACAGAACATCAGATTTCTCGGACTACTCAAGACAATTGTGTCGCAAGGTGTGTTCTGCACACAAGTTTTCATCGTATCCGGACAGCGAGATGACTTCGTTTTATGCACAGAGAGATACGGCCGATGACATGGGCTGGCCTTGCTTGCGATTCATTCGCCGCGGAGCAACATGTCCGTCGTGCTGCGCTGGTCACGCCACGTCACTAAAATATTTCTGATATCGAGCAGTATGCAAGTCAAATTTACATTATTGAATTACGAATAGGATTTAGTCCAACCAGTTGTTATTGCCAGGTCTTCCTTCGATGTCCTCCCAATCATCATGAACGCCGGGAATTTCATCACCATTTTCCTCTGCTTGTCCTGCTTCGGGCTCGAACTGGTAAGGCCGTATTCCATTTCCAGCTGCCTGAACTTCACCTCCCGCGAATACGTCATCCGACAATTCTCCATCTGATTCAGACCAAAATCCTTCATTTCTCTCACACTCACTGTCGCTACCAGACAAATTAAAGTCCATGTCATCCATTATTCAAAACCAAATGCTTGATTTTTTAAAATCAGAAATGAACGAAGCGATTGAGTCGACCAATCGAATGTGGAAACACACAGGAAGCCAATACAATCACGTCGACCCGTGCTACTCAAAGTGGTGGTACGCAGACCGGTGCCGGTACGCGAGTCATCGACTGCCGGTCCATGGCGAGTTTCCAGTTTCACATTATCATAATATACATAACAACATGTAACGTATAAAATAAAAATGTATAGAATCTTGAAAAATAATATATTTAAGCCATCAAATTCAAAATACGAGAGAGAGAGAAGTCTGTCAACGTTGGAAATTATACCAGAACCGAACGTGAAGGTAATATTGTTGTGGGGTCGGGTCTCGGTGGCGAGCACGACCGCTAGATGGAGCAGTAGAGTCGGCTCCACCGAACACCCGGAATTTATAGGTCGTCATCCCGGATAACTCCGGAGCCAACGGGTCCCTTATCGGACCGAAGATCACCAATAGGTCGACCACGTGGGATCGGGTCGATTGCCAATTTCAATATACCCAAGTACCCATGTCGTGCAAACTACCAGGGAAATTCACCCTTGGCAGGATCTGCGCGATCCGGCCGTTACCGAGCCGGATCCGAGTCGTACCCCGAGCGGAGAGTTCCAGATTCCTGCCGGGCCGATTGCACGATTACGGCAACAATGAAGCCTCCTCGTTCCCGTTCGCAGCCCGGCAAACCAATGATAGAAACACAGAAACGAGCTGGTACATTGAACAATAGGGGTATGTATTTTACAATAATCGGGGAGGGAAGCACACAAAGAGCAGAATTATTTGAATATAAAAGAAATGGAAATTTATACACAAGCACTTATACAGTTGCGACTTAAAGACGGGCCCACACACAGAAATGGACCCCGTCGGGTCTTTATTGAAGGCTTCCAGCTCGAGGGAAGGTGAGCTGGAGACCAGAGCCTGTGCTTGGACCTGTCCACCTCATGTGGTCTTCGATGATCCGGCTCGGCGGTACTCGAACCCGCAACACGATGCCGCTCCAAGCACCAGGAACCGCTCTCTCCAAACGGCCACGCATCAATCGACCAAGACCAAGGAGAAGATCAGAGACGACGATGACCCAGTACCAGACGAACCAGCCAGCTCCAAGACCCGCGACCCCCAAGACGACGACGACGACCTCCACGACGATGACCTCCACGACCAATGCTCCCAGCCTGGCATTCCTTTTTCCTCCGGGTGAGAGAATCGCCATCTGAGACGATCTCCACCCTCATTGGACAGGGTGTCATGGGAAAGTCGCTCTCTGTGGCAATCTCAACCCCATTGGCCGGGGTGCCATGGGAAAGTCGCTCTCTGTGGCAATCTCAACCCCATTGGCCGGGATCCCGTGGGAAAGTCGCTCTCTGTGGCAATCTCAACCGCATTGGCCGGGGTCCCGTGGGAAAGTCGCTCTCTGTGGCAATCTCAACCCCATTGGCCGGGATGCCGTGGGAAAGTCGCTTTCTGTGGCGTGATTGGACAAGGGACACGCCCCTGCCTTCCTGGGCAGAGTCTCGGTCTGAGGCAATGGAAATCTCCGCCCACGTACGTGGCCGAACGCACGTGGGCAATGTCATCGGTGTGTGAAATGAAGTGAAGGAGATTTATTGTAAACTAAACTCCACAGCGCACACATGTAATTCCCGTTAAACACAGGTAGTGGAGCCCTAACTATAAACACACACTTACCGATATAACTGTTCTACAAGGACCTGAATGTTGAGTGCTCATGGCTGCCAGATTCGTAACAATATAATGTGAATTTCAGCGGAGTTGCCAGGTGGTGCCCTTTTGTTTTGCCAAAATGGGTGTAATTATAATTGTACAGTTGTCATGAAAGTTTTAAAATGTTCATATTGTATCTTTATATTATAGAAAAACTTCTTAAAACAAACTCCTTATACTAACAGTAGATAAGTTATTCATGTGTTACGGTTCTAGGAACCGTAAGCATCCAAACATACAGTTGTCCCAAAGTCAGTTATGCCGTTAAGTATATGTGTAGACAGATCCCTTCCTTATGTTTAGTGGGAAGACACTGGGGTGCGTTGCGATGTTTTTTTAGTTCGGGTAATAAATCTTTATATCCCATCCCCCATCACGATCCACTGTCCACCTGTGTCTCTGGAGCCTCGTGTTTCCGAGGCAAAATCTTGCAGCAGTTCCAGTTCCTCGGCTTCCCCAAACATTCCAATTTCTTCTTGGCTGTACCACCGTTCACCTTCCTCAAACACACGTGGAGTGGGTGGGCTTTTCTGGCCTGGCCGAGATCCCGCCCAGAAAGGGGCGGACCCATGAAGGACCTGTCCAATCGGGACTCTTGGTATTTCATTATAATTTTGCGCGCATTGACTGTGGGAATCAGGTAAAGGTTGGAAAATAACATTGCTTTCATGGA
This sequence comes from Eptatretus burgeri, assembly GCF_056783735.1. Classification (NCBI taxonomy): domain Eukaryota; kingdom Metazoa; phylum Chordata; class Myxini; order Myxiniformes; family Myxinidae; genus Eptatretus; species Eptatretus burgeri. The sequence goes on from NC_140972.1 coordinate 5,081,852, forward strand.
AATATTGATTTTTGAAGCTATTATCACTTGAGGTTGTTTAATTATCTTTTGTTTAGAATTTTATTGTACTGTTCATTTTTTATATTCTATTTGCACTGATTCTACCATATACAGTTCAAATATTCGCTCAAATATTACAAATAAGCATTATTTCAGTCCATCATTCCAGGGTTATGGAATTTATATTAATTATTTTTATCTCTAATTTACAGATGCTGAAGCGAGGCCCAATGGACATGTTTATCAAGCCGAGAAATCCGGTTGCTGACCACACAAGTAATTCTGAATCAGATGACGGCGATGTAAATGAAGCTGAAGTATTGCCGGCAAAAATAATTCGCACTAGCTTTACTCGGAAATATGACTCCTCATACATTCAATTCGATTTTGTAGCCACGAATGATGGGGGAGTGCCAAAACCGGTGTGTTATTTGTGGAGATGTGTTGGCTAACGACTCAATGAAGCCGTCAAACCTCAAGAGGCATTTAAATACAAAACATAAAGAAATGAGTTCATAGTCGAAAGACTTCTTTGAAAGAAAGCATGTTGATTTAAAAGGCCGTCAGAAACAGATATTTGAAGTGTCACACATAAATACTTGTGCTTTGCGAGCTTCTTATAAAGTAGCACTTCGAGTTGCTAAGGCTAAAAAGCCATACACAATCGGTGAGATAGGCTGTACGCGAGTGATAGGCTGTATTAAAGATGTCTGCATGGAAATGCTGGGTGAGGTGGTTGCAAGGACAGTGGCTCAGGTGCCACTTTCAAATGACACTATAGCTCGACGAATCCACGATCTGGCTCAGGATATGGAAGATCATCTCATAGGACAGATTAAGTTTGCAAAGTACTTTTATTTGCAGCTTGATGAATGTACCGACGTTGCTAATATGGCAATTCTGATGGTGTTATGTGCGCTTTGAACACGAGGGTGATTTGAAGGAAGTTTTTTTTTTTCTCTGCTTCACGACTAACAAAAACAACTAGTTCTGAAGTGTTCAAGACTGTGAACGACTACATCGTTTACAAATGTGGGTTGGATATGAAGTTTTGCATAGGCGTATGTTCTGATGGCGCTGCTGCAATGATAGGACGGCATTCAGGAGTGGTTACCCAGATCAAGTCGCTTGCCCCAGAATGCAAGTCAACGCACTGCTTCCTTCATTGAGAAAGTCTTGCAACAAAAAAAATATGTCAACAGAACTAAACAGTGTGCTCAGTGAGGTTGTAAAAATTGTGAATCATGTAAAGGCAAATGCTATAAATTTGAGACTATTCGCTGCATTATGTGATGATACGGGAGCTGATCATAAACAGCTCCGATTGCATGCCGATGTAGGTTGGTTATCAAGGAGAAAAGTCCTGTCAAGAGTATTTGAACTACGAAACAAACTGGCCGAGTTTCTTCAGGACAAAAAAACCAAACTGGTCACAATTGTTCTGAGATGTGAATTGGCTAGCCAAGCTGGCTTATATATTTGTCATCTTTAATGATCTCAACACCTCCATGCAGGAAAGGATGGCTTCGTGTGTTTTACAATGGCAGACAAGATCGACGGACAAAAACGAAAGCTTGAAGCATGGAAGAGTCGAGTGTCAAGAGATTGTTATCTCTTGACGAGACTAGATTGTAAGCTAGAAGCAGTCATCGCTGATGCAGGAGAAGACCTTAATGTTACATCTCTACGAAATGTCATCAAAGAACACTTGATGAATTTGGCAGAACGTTTTCAGCATTACTTTCCAGAAGAAGAAGATCCACGGAAAGGGAATGAATGGATCCGAAATCCGTTTATGCCATTGAGAGATGAATTAGGTGTCATTATGGAGGATAAATTGTTGGAGCTGTCTGCTGACGAAGGATTGAAGAGGAGTTTCGAAACGACAACAGCACTTGCTTCTTTTTGGATAAAAGTGAAAGCAGAATACCCTGAGCTTACTGAAATTGCTCTGAAAACTCTTCTCCCATTTCCTTCAACCTACCTCTGCGAGACTGGCTTCTCAACCATGAACATCATTAAGACAAAGTACAGGAATAGTGTGGATATTCATTCTCCATTGCACGTGGCACTGTCCTCAATTGAACCACGATTGGATAATCTGACAAAGAAGAAGCAGGCTCACCTTTCACATTAGTAAAAGTTCAGGATTTAACATGCCTATATCATCAATTTCATATTTTAACATTATGACATTTTCAAAGTTGTCTTCAATGTAATGTTACCCATTTCCTTTCAATCTTTCTTTTAATGTCTTTGTTCACTGGAGTTTAAGATAACTAAATAATATAATTTTTTCAACCTAACTTATTCATTATTATTATTCATTTTATTACTTATATATACCGGTATATATCTGTTGATAATAACTACGTTAGAAGGCTTCGCTAGTTTGATTTTTTATATATTTTTAAATATTGTAATACTGTATTACTCGTTTACAAAATATATATATAAAAAAGTGTCAACTTTTATTATACATGTTATATTTTTCTGGTATAAATTAATATTACTACAGATGTTCAAACAATATTTTCTCAGATCATAAACAAATAATAACATGGCACAAATATGGTTCCGGTCCCTGGCACATTGGAAAAAAAAACCTGCCAGTCCGCCACATCAGATAGTTTGAGAAGCACGACGAATACCACCCACCCAAGTAATTTGCGTGCAGCCTTTGTTGTTCTGGAGATGACATCATGAGCGTTACGTGTCGTTCAGTAGATTTCGGCAGAATTTTTAGGGGTGTTCCCTAAGAGGTTTGTTTTTTTAATTTTACATTTTACAGAACGAGTATTGTGAAAAAAAAAATTGTCAGATCAGAAATCATGATGAAAAACTCCTGGAGGACATATATATGCAATTTCAGTACTTTTGAGTGTCATAGAACCTTTACACTTAATTGAATTGATAAGTAAAGTTTGTTGACAATGTTTGTTTATTTTTCAGCTGACAAATGGATAATTTTTGTTTGTGTGTTTATTTTTCAGATAAGTAGGCCAACTTGGTATCACCAAACACTTCAGCTCCAAGAATAAGATGGCATCTAACAAAATGAAGTACACGCCACGTGACCGAAAGTATGTGGAAACATATCTGTAGTATGGCTTCACTGACTTCAACGACAAGGATGGGCGTGTGCGGCCACAGTGTGTGTTGTGTGGAAAGATCTTGTCAAATGAGAACATGAAGCCAGGGAAACTACATGACCATCTTCGTAACGTTCACCATGCGCATGAGGGTACAACTTTGGAGGAATTTCGGAGACTGGAACACACTCTCAAAGCTCAGCGGTTGGATTCGATGGGACATTTTGCTGTCACGCAAGCCATTGCAGTCCGCGCATCTTACGAAGTTGCAAATCTCATAGTGATGCAGAACAAGCCCCATACTGCAGCGGAGGAGTTGATCATGCCTCGTGCTGAGATTCTTGTGCGAAACATGTGTGGCAAAAGCGAAACAAAGAAGCTATCAAGAGTTTGTGTTTCCAACAACACCATTCGGCGCCGGATAGATGACATAGCAGAGGATGTTGAGATGCAAGTTGTCGTCGAAATCAAAGCATCGACGCACAAGTTTGCCATTCAGCTGGATGAGTCAACTGAAGTTTTTAATTGTGCTCAGCTGATCTACTTTGCTCGCTATATCGTTGATGTTCAGCTGAAGGTTGAATACTTCTTCTGCCTTCCGCTTGAAACAACAACCACGGCACAAGACATTATTGATATGGTATCAACCTACTTTGCAAAGGATGGAATATAGTGGGAAAAGCTGGGAGCTATTTGCACGGATGGGGCACTGGCAATGCCCGGAGTAAAATCCGGGTTTGTTGCATTGGCAAAGAAGAAAGCACCTTCGCTTACTCGCATGCATTGCATCATTCACCGCCACGCTCTCATGAACAAAACTCTTCTTGACTCGTTCAAAGACGTGATGACCTGTGTTATACGAGTAGTCAATTTTATAAAAGGTCGAGCACTTAACACTTGTTTGTTCAGAGTGCTGTGTGAAGAATTTGGCTCTGAACACGTGGAACTCTTCTCGCACATAAAGGTGAGATGGCTGTCTCGCGGCAAGGTTTTGGATCGAGTTTTTGAACTGCGATCAGAAATAGCAGACTTTATTGCTGCAAAAGCACACCCTGACAACACTGCCTTTCGTGACGACAAGTTTATCGCATGCCTAGCTTATCTATCAGACATCTTTTGAGAGATGAATGTGTTGAATTGCTCTCTTCCAGGAAAAAGTTCTCCAACATCGATGTCTGAGATAAGATGAATGCCTTCTGTCAACAAATGGTACTATGGCACTGGCTAGTCAACGTCAACAATGTTGCTATGTTTACCAGGCAAGACCAATTTGTTCAAAGTCGCGAGGTTCAGTGCCCTGCGACCGGAATTGGTGAGCATCTGCTCAACCTCAAGATGTCAATGACAAAATATTTTCCCGAAAGCAAGGCTCCACAGAGGAACACCGCATGGATAAAGCAGCCATTTCTTGTCGCCAAAGATGTGATTTCTGACACCGACCCTGCAAAAGACGAATTCCTGAAGTTGAGAAATGATTCCGTGACCCGTAGCACATTTGACACTGTCGAGGATATTGCATCTTTCTGGCTTCAGCAAGGAGCAATGGGATACCAAACTCTAATGACTCGGGCTATCGATGTACATCTTCCATTTCCCACGACCTATATGTGTGAACTTGGGTTCTCGACAATGTACCACGTCAAGTCCAAGACTAGAAACCGGCTTGTTCCAAGCTCAGATATGAGGCTGGAAAGACTAAACCATGCATCCAAAATCTAGTGTCGACAAAACAACTTCATCCATCTCACCAAGACTAAGTCTATAACAGCACTGTACAGCAAGTGCTGAATTATACTAGAATTGTGCACTTGCATCGACACAATTGTGATGAAATACACAATTTTACGTTGGGGTAATTCAAGCCTGTCAGACTTTAAATAGGGGTAAAACTGGAAAAAGGTTTGGGAACCATTGCCCTGGTGTATTGATTCAGCAGCCAACGGAGATTGAACTCATGAGCCGAGGATCCCATGAAGGTGTCTGTCCTAAAAAGAAAAAGGAGCTTTCCATAAGAGAGGGAATCTATTCCATACCCTTCTCAACGCATCACAGTTAGAATCCCACCATAGATGGGGATGGGTCTATCCTGGACATGCATTTAGGTAAATAACTGTCTGAGGACCTAGATGTTTGTATGCATTCGTTGTATCGGATTCTGAAATCCGTAACAATATATTTCACCTCCTCTGTCCACTCAACTCCTCTTGATTAAATCTTACTCATAATTTTTATTCCACATATGGTTAGATTTTTCGGGGTCCCTCATTGTGAGTATCATTTGACCCAAGCAAAGTCAATGGAAATCTGACGCAACAAACCCGGGCAGTGTCTGCTGGCCTGAACTCTTCGGCCCACCAGAAAACCAAGTTGGCGCCAATAAGATTTTGTCGAGGTGCCATGGTGGGTGGAGTCAGCGACAAATGTGGGTGAGGTGGCTCCAGCAGCTGGCCAACCAATGGGTGCACATTTCAAAAAATCGACTCCCAACAAGAACCACCACAACAACAACCATGCGGAGATCCCGTATACCTGCGAAACTGGAAATGACAGGAAAAATTGGTATAGAATGGAAATAACACACAAGAATCACATCTCATGAGTAATGCAGAGTACTCACCCACCAGGTGATCTTGTTTTAAGCGTGCAACATGTTCTGCTGACAACGTCCTTTTATTTGGGTGGTTTATAGGCCAAAAATAAAAACAACCCGGGCTACGTACATGAAGAAATACCATGCAAACTGCTTATGTACATGTACAGTATAATACAAGGTGGTTATATATAATAGCTCAGATAATTCTAATTGCATTGGCACATCGGTTGATAACAGAAACCTGAAGCCGAAGGCTTATACATGCTGTCACCTTCACAAGGCCCATGACACCTATCAGCTCAAACCTTTTGATGTTTGATGATCCTTTTAACAGTCGCTTTGGTTGTTTAACACTGAATGGAAAACTTATAGGGAGGGCATGGCAACTGTGAATATGACACTTCTGAATACAATAGGCTTACCATATAGTCGCTACATGGTAGTGGCTTACCGCCATTTTGGTGCTACAATATAGCACTAAAATGGTGGACGTATGATGTATTTTTTTCCAAGTTACAATTGTGGGTGGTGTCAGGCCAGATGTCCAACCAATGGGTATCGAGTGGACATGCATGCATACATTCATACAAACACTTGCTCCATTATATGTGGATTGGACGTGATATTCACGTAATAACATTTTCGGTTAATTATCTTATCACCTGGATGGAAATTGAAAGGAAGGGCTCCGTTACCTTGCGTGAATCATGTCGAGTTTCAAAATGATTCGTTGAGCCACTTCGGAGAAGGGGAAAAAAAAAACGACAAAAACGTTGATGGATCATTATGTGAATTTAGGTGAATATCACCAAAAAAACGTACATGAATGTCGTGCACAATCTGTCTGACTGACTGCGTGTAGGACATGGGTTTGGTTTTAAGAGCTCGTCGACTCTGTTGTTGATGAGCTAAAAATGAAATGCTCCATTCTACAGTCACACGTTGATATGATATATGTCATACTCTGTGATTGGTTGTCATGTAAGCAATCAGAAAGTGCCACACCTGCATCCATCCATCCATTGGGACCATACTCTGTACAGAGCGTTGGTACTGCTGAAGCACTTGGCTGTTGGACACAATCCTGGACAGGTCATCACTCCAACACAAGATACCAGCAAACTGGCACTCATTTTGCCGACCTCAAAAGGATGACAGGCAGAGTCAACCCCACCTGGTATTAATTCAACAGTCGAGTGGGATTTGAACTCAGGATCCTGGCATCCCAATCACACCACCCTAACCATTAAGCCAACACCAGACATATACACCTGCAGTAGGTGTATAGAAGTAAAGGCAGTGATATAATTGTCGTGTGGTGAATGCTACGATTCCTGGGAAGGAAACATCACTTGACAAGGACATACAAATCAAAGTCTTAGCTCGTGAAATCTAATCCATGCAGCAGAATGCAGCCTCATTTCATGTCTCCACACGATCTGAATGTAATAAGGAGAAACAAAACTGATACCGAGGACAATCAAACTGGGCAAGGAGGAAAGGCCAAACTCCCAAAAAGTGATGTTATGTACCTCAGGGTATGTTCTTCGTGTGATGGGACAACAATCCAGTGGAGATCATGTGAATGACCAAGCTGAAAGTGTGCGTGTTAATGGATTTTTGTAAATATACAAGAACATAGGCTCAAATGGAGCTCACACTCACACATTACACAAACACACAGAGTTACAGACGCAACACAACACAGGACTATTAGACAAGACACACACACAGCCACTGAGCTTGGGGGAAGTGCTGTCACTGTCCAGGGTACTCTGGGTCTCAGCAACGTGTCAACAATGGCACAGCTTTTCTTACCACACTCCACAGGGCATTTCATAAGGAGGAATTTCCTCCTCCCCATCAATACCAATCGATGGGAACCGATGGGAATTGTCCATCTCCTTTCCCTTTTTAATGCTGAAGGTCAAGCAAAGAAGCATCATGTACCACTTTTAAAGTCTTTGGTGTGACTCGGCCGGTGTTTGAACCACCGATCTCCCACATTCAGTGCAGACGCTCTCACCACAACACCACCGAGTCTGGTTTAACAGAAAGATATTGTTACGGTGACGGGTACCGAGACACCAGCTTGTCACTCAGGAGGATTAGTCCCCGGTTGTCCTCGGTAGAGCCGGACCTGGGGCCACAGCTCACAATTAACGTTATGGTACGGTGGGTTGTTTTAAAACCACAAACGTCACCCAGTCAACCACGAGTTCCAGTGGCCACCGTCTAATTATTCCGTTTAACTGGAGGTCACGTGGTTACCTGAGCGGGGAGCGCGCCCTCGGCAAAGCACCAATATTATCTGATTAGATTTTAATTTTTAACCGCTGGTGCGTGCCGACGATTTTTTGGGTCAAATCTGTGGTAATTACCTCCCGGTCTATCTCGGTTCGGACAATGCCAGACCAATAGAAGGAAAGGACAAACACAGACAGGTTGGAAATCGACAAATAATTTATCATTAATTAAATAAATAAAAATAACTTTTAATTTTCTGAGGTAAATAAAGAATGAATTTCAAAGCAAAATCAATCAAAATGCCAGGAAAGAGACAAAGAGCAGAAGCTTAACGGGGGTTGACTTACTTACAGCGAAACACAGACAAGGGTACCCAACGGATCATTCGGGGGAGGGGAGGGGGAGAAAATCGTCTTGCTCACCAGAAAGTCGTCCGTGAAGCAAAAAAAGTTCTGAAATGCGTGTCACGTCCGTCGCCAGCAGCTAGCTTTGTCGTACAGCCTCTCGCAGGGTAGCCTTGAATGCCAGTACGCACTACGTACGCACGCACGCTTCCTTCTCCTCTTTTGTGCGCCCACACCCGCTTCTTGCTCGCTTCTCTCTCGTACCTCTTTCGTTCACGCCTTTTTATTATCTCAGAACGTATCTTTCTCTTCAGAACGTCTCGTTTTCGCTTTTTTCCCCACTCTCAAAACGTCTCTCCTCACAGAACGTCTTTTTATATCTTCGGGGCGTCTCCGCAGGGTGCCGTCCGCCCCAAGCTCACCCCACCTCACTGGGGCATGTTACCATGACGACCCGTGCAGCTCTCAAAAAAAGGCGGGCGTCGGAGCTCGCGAAAGAATGCTGCTGAGGAAAAACGAGGGCGGGCTTCAGAGCTCGTGAAAGAAATATGTGTGAACTTGTCTGTCGTAAAAAAAAAAAACACACAAGGACAAATGTGTCCAAGTGCCGCGTCCTAAAGGCAATAACAATAACAACAACAACAACAACAACAACTTCCAATATTTCGTCACGTGCATTGATGGAGCCAATAGCGAGACCCGTCATGAAACCTCCTCGTTCATGACGAGAAAATCGTGTATTTACGAAATTACAACACATTAAATGGAATAATCTTTAAATAGTAACGTGAACTTTTTGAAACTTTAAAGCAAATGTCCGAATATATTTAAAAGTTCATGATAGGCGCTCTCAAAAGGCACCCTCAATGCGAGGATGTGTACATGTGTTTAGTATTTAAGGAGATCCGGATCCTGTATATTAGAGTCGAGTCCTTAAGCTTTTGGAAGAAGAAGCTCCCAGAAAGCTCCCAGAAAGCTCCCAGAAAGCTCCCAGAAAGCTCCCAGAAAGCTCCCAGAAAGCTCCCAGAAAGCTCCCAGAAGCTCCCTTCGAGCCAGTATTCGCTACGTGAGATGCGACTAAAAAGCTTCCCATAAGAGAGGAGATCTATCCTTTACCATTCTTAACGCATCACATTTAAGATCCCATTAGACACGGGGATGGGGCTAATCTGAACATGTATCGGAAATAACTGTCTGAGGACCAGGATGTGTGGATGCATTCATCAGACCGGATTGTGAAATCCGTAACAATATTGTTGTGATTTTTGCTTCCAGGGGGTAAAATAATGAATCTTAAGTATAACGATTGGTATTTCCAAATATTTGCCGAGCTCAGGGTATTGTATTACATTTGAAATAAGACATGCCTGGTTTGGGTGGTGGGTTTGAAATTAATGGTTTGGGTGGTGGGTTTGGGATTCTGAGGTCCTGAGTTCAAATCATGCTTGGAAATTAAATAAACACCAGGTGGGGTTGATTCAGTCTGTCGCCCTCCAAAGTTGGCAAAATCAGTCCCAGTTTGCTGGATGATTGAGTCTTTTGAGTATCCTGCATCGGAGTGGTGACCCATCCAGGATTGTGCCCAATAGCCCAAGAGACTACTTCAGCAACACCGACGCTCTGTGCAGAGCATGGTCCGGATGGATGGGATGGGATGGGATGGGATAAATATGTGTGGTGAGTGTATTCGGTAGACGTTTGTGAGTGCTCATTTCTCTCTCCATCCTTTGCGATCTTGGGCCACAGCACATCCTTTTGCAGCACGTGCAGTGACGTCGTCGCTCTATCTCCCATTTCCTCAACCTCCTGAACCAGTTCAAACCGGTTAGAATTTGCTGTTCCTGGAAAATCGTGTCTCCTCCCTTTCTGCACATTATGATGACGTCATATCGATGCTTCACAGGTGGCGTAATTCATCAGTGTGTGTGTGGTGTCACTCGGATGGACATTAAGCCGGCTGTCCTGTCTGCTATCACTAGTTTGTGTCTGTCAAATATCCCACAGGATGCAATCACCAAGAGGAGGCGAGCTATCACCGGCATCCTGAACAAATTACAAATTCCTGCCCCGATTAACTGCCGGGAAGACATTAACAAACTACCCAGTATCACCCTTGTCAAGGAGCTGGGGACCTTCCTTCAGGAAGAGAACAAATCACTCAATCAATTTTCTCAAGCGCTTTCTTTCTTTTTTTTCATTCGCAGTTGTTTTCTTTTCAGATTCTCCACTCTCGTGAAGGTGTACACGTCAAGCGTGGATGGTGTTCCTCCATTTCTCTCTTTCACTTTCACTTTCACTTCTTTCTAATTTCTCCATTTCCGTCACTTCCTGTGTGTGTTCGTCCTGTTCACCCAGAATCAGACTCATCAGTGTGAACCTTCACCGGCACATGACACTTCCTTTTTGTCGCGGTTTCTGTGATGTGTTTTCATGTTAAATCAATCCCGTCTGATTGGTCATTGGATGCTTATTCGGACTCGTTGGAAGAACGACAATAATCATGAGGTGATACACTCTCCCTTTTGGGCGCAGAGAAAGACGGTTTCATGAGAAAACGGACACAAAATCGTCATTCGCTTCACACACACAGTGGGCGCAGGTTCGTTGAGCTGCACGCGATGGAAACAAAATGGCTTCTAATTGCAATTTGTCGTGACCCACGTGCAGGGGGACTCGAGGGATGTCACGTGAAACGTCACCAGGAGTCACATTGGGGAGGTGGGGAGAATGTAAAAAAAAAAGGCACGTATTTGGTGTCCGACCTTCAAAGAAGGAGATTCGACCGAACAAAGAAGAAGAATATCGGGTGTTTGAATTGGGAGGAAGAAGAAGACGAGTCGGCATGTGAAGAAGAAGAGGAGGAAGCTGAATTTTTATTTTATTTTTATACTTTCATGTTTGAAAGGAGTCGTCATAATGTATATATATATATATAAATATGAATATATTTTTTTTTTTGAAAAGTGGGGATCACGTGATCGCTGCTTCCCGCTGGCTGGATCATGGCGGCGGTGAGGTTGCCTCGCTTCTGGGAGTGGGGGAGGAAGATCGTGTGCGTGGGAAGGAACTACGTGTGAGTGGCCACGTGGCTCGTGACACTTTAAATGATGACCACGTGTTCGTACGGTCAGTCAAATTCCGTCGAGGGGACATGAAGGGGCCATTTGGTCAATCACACCTGTGCCTCGTCCACCTCGAGCATTGCCCACCTCCTGTACTGTATGTAGTGCTGTGTATAAAACTACCTTCAACCTTTGATTATGGCCTGTTTATACAGCCCTGCACCACAACACCACAACACCATGACGGTTAATAATAACAATTGGTTCCATCCTGTCGGGAATCGAACCCAAACTACACGTGTCCCGAGTGAGCACACTCACTCTTACATTTGTTCGTGCACATCAGATGGCTGCTGCTTACATCGTCGGTGCAAATACCACTGCAGCACTTATGTTGTGCCTCTCCCCCTGTGGGTTGGAGGAGGGATTTGTAATTGGTTCAAGGTTCTGGTGACATCTGGCTTCCCCTTCATGAAGGACAACACCGTGGGATCTGTCATGTCCACCAGTGAGAAGACCCCCTGGTGGCAGGAGGGTCCTCCAACGTGACGTCCTTTCCGTGGATGGCACACACATTGATGCATCGCCTTCAATATGAAATACCAGGGTGGCAGTTTGTATGTTGGTTTGCATCCAAAGCCACAGGTAAAACAGCCCGGAGGTGAGTGTTGCATACGTACCTCGAGGCTATCCTACCAGCCATGACATTGATCGAAGGCTTGTGGAGTCGCTGGTACATACGGTATGTCACACGCAGGACAAACGTATTGGTCTACATTTATTAAGGATGTTAGATAACCGTGAACAAACACCTAATATGGGATTTGAACCTGGGTTCCCTGCATCACAAGGTAGGGACAGAGTGTTGGTGCAGAGTGTTGGTGCTGCTTAAGCAGTCTCCCTGGCTCTTGGGTACAATCCTGGACGGGTCGCCACTCCGACGCAGTATACCAGCATGCTGGCACTCATTTTGCTGACCTCGGAAGGATGACGGGCCGAGTCCACCCCACATGCTATTTATTCAACAGTTGAGCAGGATTTGAACTCAGGACCCTCGGATCCAAAGCCCGCCACCCTAACCATTAAGCCAACACCAGGCATACAAGGTAGGAGTTAAGATGAGAACTCCATGAACAGGCCAAAAGGAAGGGGTTTTTGTGACCTCAGCATGACGAGGAAGTACGAAACGTAAAAGTTTAAAAAATCTTGAAAACGTCATTTCAGAAGCTGGGCTGATGGGATGGCCAAGAGATATGTGCACTTACCTCGAAGCTGTCTAGCCTGGGTTCGAATCCTGACACAGCTATAAACTGTCATCCCAGTGTTTCACAGGAAAGGTGATTCATCAATGTGTGTGCCGTCCCTCGGATGGATGTTAAAACTTGGCCTCCTGTCTGCCGGTATTCGTTGGTGAACGATGAAGATCCCATGGTGTCCTTCCTTGCTATCGCTGGTTGGACTTTGTGTCCAACGAGCGGTTGCTGAGAGAGACTCAAATGAGATTTGTTACCTGCATCCTCTGTGAGCGACACGTGGCTCATTTTCCTGATGTTGATCCTGCTCATCAGATTCTCTCAGCGAGGGAGCCTCGCTGTCAATGGGCCGACCATGTGCCTCGTGGTTGCAGCAGGTTGATCAGCATCTCAAGGACATGGTGGGCCAGGTATCTGCCTGGGGGATGTCCAGATGGAGGCCCCTGGAGTACCGGTGGAAAGTGGATGTAGCAACGCGCTGCTCTGGCGCATGCTCCCATACCTGACCTGTCCTTAGCAAAGAGGAGGCGCACCATGGCCGTCACCAAGAACAAATTCCTGGCCTAACCTTAAACTTCAAGCCTGGCCAGCCGATTCGTGAAAGACTTTGGCCAAACTTTCCCGTACCAACCCCACCTTGTATTAATTCACAGCCAAGTGGGATTTGAACTCAGGATCCTAGGATCCCAAGCCCACCACCCGAACCCTTAAGCCAACACCAGGCATAAGGAGCTATCCCTGCACCTTGAAATGAATTACAACACAGTATAAGCGATTTGAATGCAGGAAACTTGCACAATGAGCCATCTGCTCAGAAGAGAGCACAAAACAGGCCAACCCGGTAAAAAAAAATAATCCAAGGTCCTGCCAAAGATTGCTTCGTCTATTTGCTAATACATCCTACTTGTCACACAGGCATTCAATAACCCAGCGAATCATCTTGTGTAAGCCGGTTTGAACATGCCAGGCTTCTTGGCTCTCCAGTGTTTTTTTCCCAAGTTCAATATTAAACGAGATGCCGTAAGTAATTTCAGTAAAGAAAGCTGAATGTGTCCCATAACTCGCATCCTCCCCCATGTTGTGAAAAATGTGTTTTTATTTCACTGTAATGCCCCTGATGCTGAGAGATGTACGGTTCACACCCAAATCCACAGGCATTCACAGATAAAACAAAAAAAAAGGAATCGCAAGCCTTATTACTACTGGCTTGCTAAGTAGTATGCAAGGCTTTGCTAATGCAGGAACAGGCTTGCACAGCGGGAACAGAGGAGGCAGAGCCCATTCTGAAGTGACACACTGTTTAGTTTGATGCTGGAATAACCATAACATCACTGCAGACATTAAAAGGAGGCAAGAGTGGACAGGCAGTGTTTATCTAACTTCAGTAATGGTAGGTAATTGTCGTGTGGTTGATGCGTGTCGAATATACCACTCTGGAATGGCACTTTGTTAGAGTCAGTCTGTTTGGTGACCCCATCTGAATGCAAAGCACATGATATATAAATCCCAGGTTCACATTCCGAATACGTACTGCCCACGTTGTTTTGGCCATCATCTCCTGATGTGCTTGTAATTCGTGTCGAAGTACGCCGATGTGCCGGTGAGTCCTTCTCCATGTAACATACATTCAAGCCGTTCCACGTGCCCCACTGTACGAGGCTGACCCAACTCGACTTTTTTCAGAATTAGTACTTTTGATATCTAAGTTTCTTTCACCTCTATATTCCTCTCTCTCTCTCTCATTATATATCTGCCCAAGGAGAAGTGAATTTTTGCAGAATTTTTTTTTTTCTGTAAGGCCCGCTTGGCTGCCGCTCGATGGGTTTGAGGGTTGTGGAGTTGCGGCAGAAACACGAATCCTATCCAGGGTCCTCCTGATGACTCCATCTTTGCTCTTTACTTCTTCGGGTTCCTTCTTGGTGTTCCGTTTGATTTGGCTGTATTTAATTTCAAGAGGTTTCTTTAATTTATTTCACAACAACTTGCTCAGCTCCAGGACCACTTGACTCGTTGCATTTCTTTTCAGCACCGTTGATGCGAAGAGTAATGAAACGAATTTGCCTTAAAATGACGATTTGTTTTGCAAGTTTTGCTTGAGCAGGACAGGTGTATTATTTAAATTCACCTATAACGTAGCCACTCTACATGATTTATGTGCCCGTGGCCTATGCTGTCGATGAACCTGACGGTTGCGGTGCTTTCCCAACATGATTTACCTTTAAGGTTAAAAAAAAAAAGTCTTCGTGTTTGTGTTGTTTTGTTTGAAATGCTTCGCCTTGTCTAGATCATTGCCCGTTCCAATTTCCCTTCTACCAGGATCATCAGATCATTGTTATTCTGCGGGAAGAAGCAGTGATTGTGTCTGTGTGCGAGAGATGCAGTGAGAGAAGCCCATGGCACGGGATGATGGGAAAAAATACTAACAGGTCCCCAAGGAGAACAAAGCGACAACACGTGTGGTTATTACAGACGGCGACGTGACTGTGTCTGTCCATCTGTGTGTGTGTACGAATGAACATCTCCACTTCTCCGCATTCATTGTTTGTCTGCTTGTCTGCATTTTTTTCTCCCGTTTACATGTGTATACGTTTCGTCTGTCTTCAACCATCTCGTGTCAGTTTTGTCGCACACCTGTCTGAGCATACATTGAACTAACCTGTCTGTACCTTTCAGATTTTCAACCAAACGATGATATCTAATTGCTTCTTGTAGCATCGTGTGGCGTCCAATCTCCTATGTTATGACATAAAATCAAGCATTGTTGATTCTGTCAAGGATTTTATAATTCCATTTGAATTCACAGAACACGTTTCATTGGCATCTTTGTTTCTCAGGATCGAGGCTCATGAAAGAGCAACGCGATGGAAGGTATTGTCATGTCTACAGCAACCATGATAACTACAACCACAATTAAGGTGATTCATGACACGCCGGGAATCAATGCCACGAATATCAGAACTAAAAGGCTGAATTTGGATGTATATATGCTGAACATGTCTAACCACATGTGATTACCCAACCGAGGGAGAGTGCCTTCATCAGTTTTTTTCCCCCTCCAGGGGTTTCCAATAAACTGAGGAATGGTCAGCATCGGGTCAGCACAGTCAGCAATGGTCAGCACGGGAAAGATGGCAGGAACAGACAATTTATTCACACAAGACAACAGATATGAATCCTAGACAAAGATACAAAAATCGCAACAACTTAAATAACTAGAATGGGCACTCGGTAGAGCGCATACCTTCGCCTCCGCTACTTTTTGTTCTTGGCATGAGAGTGGGGGGAACAGAACAGTGAACATTTTGGTGTTGGTTCCATGCAATCGGTTTTGATTTGACCGTGTTATGACAAAAACCGCATATTTTGAAAGGTCGTGACCCCACTGACCTTTGACCCCCAACCGCCAACAAGGGTAATGACGTAATTGTGTCATGTCGCCCATCACAAGATTGGGCAATGAATTCTGAACATTTTGGCATCGGTTGCATGCCAATTAGATCAAAATTGACCGCGCTATGGTAAAAATACGAATTTGACCTTTCCGTGACCTTGACCTTTGACCCGATCGCTCCCAAAATCTAATCAAATGTTCCTTGGATAATAACCCATCATCCCACCAAATTTCAAGCGATTTGGTTTCATACTTTCTGAGTTATGCGAATAACAAACAAACACACACACACATATTCACAAATAAATAAATAAATAAATACACAGCGACCAATACATAACCTTTCCGGAGAATGCGAAGGTAATGAAAATGATCCATCTCAAAGGGGCCACAAGCACTCCACAGTCACACATTACAAAGGGATCCGGACAAGTGGGATGCATGGACTAGCTGTGACCCTACAAGGCCAGCGGTCAATGGAACAATCGCACCATTGGGCAGATTAGACTACAGGGCGAACAGTTTCAGGACCCAGCAGAGATGGAGACAATCCCGCCATGGGTTCAGAGAGGAGAGAGCGGTCCGATGTGAGACACTACAGAGCACCACCGGTCGCTGGCTGGGCGTATTTTTTTAAAAAAATCTTCTCCCCCTGCTGGCCCTCACCTTTATCTTGAAGGTGGATTGTACGTCCCAGCAAGAGTGAGTGAATGGAGGAATGTGAGCATCCTGTAGTTGTTGGAGGGTCGGAGGGCTGAGAGAGCAGAGGGAGCGAATGATGCTCCAAATGGTGACTTCCTGATCAAATGGTCTCCTCGTTCCCTCGCCTGAGTTTCCTTGTACTTCCAGAAATGTTCCAAAATAATTTGTTCACCACGCATCTTTAAGTTTTATCAAATGGATTCGTTTAAAGTCACATGTGCTTGTGAACAAATGAAATTTGCTCCGTGTGTACTTAAGTGCAGTTAACAAATTTCTTCTTTGACGGCGATGTAAGGCTCAAGGAGGAACTTGGAGAGTAAGTGTATTTAGGTTTGAAGCTGAGATCTCGGCTTTGTCAGCGATGGGTTCTGAGGGCATGTAAAGCAGGCCCACCCTGATTCTTCACCTTGATTATTTTTAAAAATTGAAATATAAAGCGTGAAAGTGAACAACTTGTTTATTTTGTTTTCTTCAGCCCTGCACTGATCAGTTCTTTAAAACCTGTGTGCAGAGACCATGCCAAGGAGCTGAACAACCCCTTACCCTCTGAGCCAGTGTTGTTTTTGAAGCCGCCTTCATCCTACCTGCGAGAGGGACATCCCATAGAAGTGGGTTTGATATATCCCTGTAGCGTTGGGGTGCAGCTGCAAGTTGATCTTCTATTCAAGTTTTTCTCTCTCTTTTTTTTGTGCCTTAGTGGTCAGACAATAATAATCATGATATGTGATCAATAAATATAAATGACTGCACTCTAAAACTCCTTTATGCAATATCCGGTGTGTCCTCGTCCGGCAATCACATTTACTTTGCATTTCCTTCTTGTGGACTTCTGGATATGATGGAGTGGGCTCACCGGGGCCACAGCAATGATCTTAATTTCTGCCTCTGGTTCTAAATTTCTCTAACCCCCCCTCCCCCACCCTTTCTCAATATCTCCAAACTGAATCTACATTGAATATAAACGCTTCTTCCTCCTGGAAAAGTATTTACAATCGACTTCAAAATGCATTTCAACCCTTGTATCTCCTTTCGAGATGCCACATGTGTTTTCCTTCTACACCATGATGTATGTCTCTTCTTCTTCACAAGGGTTGTTTTTCAAGTGTTTGTCCTCTCGGTGCCTGGTCCACCAATCATCCGCCCACACGGACAGTGCAGTGTTTCTCCATGCGTTCAACAAGGGATCTTATCTCCCATCCCATGATCTATATCAACGTTTGTCAAAGTCGGGAATCTCGAATCATAAGTATCCACCCCCACCCTACCCACTAAAAGCTTCATGTCTCCCCTTTCTGCATCCCTCCTCACCCCACCCACTCAGACACTCAAACCTTCACCCTGAACCCCATTCACTCAAACCTTCTCCCCGCACCCCAATCTCACACTCTCACTATGTCTCTCCAAAAGGACCCCCCCCTCCCATTCACTTTCTCAACAATCCTCTGGAAGAAGTCCTTTCTTTCGAGCTTCTGGGTCTCACTATCTGCCGTGACCTTTCCTGGAAAAGCCACATTTCAAACCTCACCTCCAAAGCCAGTCGCCGACTGGGAATCCTGCGTCGTGAAAAGTCCTTCCTCGGCCCACCTGAGCTTCTGACCACTTACAAAGCTTTCTTCCGCAGCCTGATGGAGTACTGCTCTCCCCTCTGGGCTGGTGCTCCTGCCTCCCACCTTTCTCGGCTTCACGCTGTGGAAACCAAGGCATTTCGGATCATTGGCATCTCCCGCAATGAAGCTGAGTCTTTGGGCCTCTCAGTCAATCACCGCAGGTTGGTCGGTGGTCTTTCTGTCTTCTACCGTCTCCTCTCCAGCCTCCCCCCCCCCGTCTGCTCTCTCTGCGATTTGTCCCCACCACATTTCCGCAGGGCGCTCAAGGTCCGCCAACAACCCCCTTCTGGTAAAACTACCAAAATCACGAATCACTGCTCACCTTCACTCTTTCATTCCTCTTTTTTCCCGCCTTTGGAATAAACTCCCTCACTCTATTCAATCCCATTCTTCCCTCCAGGCCTTCAAAACAGCTGTTCACCACCACCTCTTATCATCCCCCATCCAAATCTTCGATCTTTTCTACCCCCGATAATCCACCCAAACCCACCTCCTTCAAATTCCCTGCTTTCCTTCCTGAAAGTCCCTGTAGTGTCCATCTTCTATACCCCATGTTCCCCACCCCATCCCTCTCCCTTCCACAGATCTCTTAATGTCTCTGTTCCCCACTGTTTTGTCCTTCCCACTCCGCCCCCTCTTGGCGCATGCCCCCCCCCCCTTGCTGTGCGTTGTGTGTTAGCTCTCACACGAGCCTCGACAAGGTATACAAAAATAAATAAATAACTCAATCAAACCATCCCCACACCCCACTCAATCAAACCGTCCCCATACCCCATTCAATCAAACCGTCCCCACACCCCACTCAATCAAACCATCCCCACACCCCATTCACTCAAACCTTCCCCCTGCACCTCATTCACTCAAACCTTCCCCCACATCCCATTCACTCAAACCTTCCCCCACACCCCACTCACTCAAACTGTCCCCCTCATCCCACACCACCCCCAAAGTCTCACCTTGACCCTGTAGAACCTCCACCCCACCATCCTCCACCCTCCCAATACCTCCTCACCCCTATCTCTAACTGTGTGGACCACAAACATCCGAGGCCTCTGCTCTAACCTGACATATCTCTCACTCCAGGCCGCTGCTGATAAAACAAACATCATTGGTTTAACAGAATCCTTCCTCCCACGGGACATCCCTGACTCCTTAGTGTCTCTCTCTGGCTATTGTCTCCTCCAATTTGATCGGCCTGAACCACGCCCCGGTGACAGAGTTGCACTTTACATGAAGAACCCAATTTATCACTGTCCATGTACTGATCTTACACCTCCTATTCCCTAGTAATACCTCTGGCTGCGACGTCCCCGGCACTCCCACATCTTGTACATCTGTGTGTTGCACTGTCCTAACAGTGATGACGACGCATACATATCTCTCTCTCTGACAACATGGACATTTAACCACTCATCCCAACTCTCTCTCCCTCATATGTTTTGATTTCAATTGTCACCATGCAACTTGGCTGGGTGTTAGTTGTTGTGATGTCACCAAGTTTGAATGTAAAATGTATATTGTGTTCCACGCATGTCTTGCTTCATGCATATTCATGTTACCTCCTGCATATTTATGCTCCACCACGTGTCACGTTAACTCCACTGCAAGAGGGCGAGAGCATTCTTTATCGGTCTGGCAGGACATGTACACTTATCTGGAAAAGGCATGGTTTTTTTACCGACGCATTTGTAGTTTTTGATATGAAGAAAAGGTGATTTGAAACTCTGCAAGTGTTGATTAAACTGCCTGGAGCATTCTTATTCAGGAAGCGGGACACGTACGCCGTTCCAGGATATCGAGACCTTTCTCACCAACCATGACACTTCAGCAAATGACTTATTTGGCTCCATGGGACTGATAGTCCGTGAACATTGCAACCTGGATTTCTCCCAATTGCAAATCCTCCCTTCTGGATTTGGTGATGACCACCTTTCCTGCAAGTGTCTCTTGCTCTCCCTCTGCTCTGATTGGTTCATCTGATCAAATTCTTGTGAAAGTGAACATGTCTCTTGACTTCTCAAAGAGTTGGTGAGTCAGGCATTTCACTCAAGCGGATAGACAGGGACTGCAAGCAGCCATTTCTCTCTTCGGGACTGGTCTCCCATATCTACTGCCCCTGATGTTAACTCAGCCGAGGATTTCTTCCACAGATTCCTGCTCTCTCTCTCTCTTTCTCTCTCTCATGCACAGATTCATCCCATCTTGCCTTCATTTATCCTACCCTGAATCCTGTGGTGAGACTGTTGCTCTGAAACAACTCGCCTTCTCTTCCTGGAAGGCAAATCCGATGGAAGACAATCTCAGTGCATCCCAAAAAGTCCGCAACAAGTGTGTGAGTGTGTGTCCACTCTCAGGAAAACAACATCTGTCCAACCTCATAAATGAGCTTTCAAACTAATATCCCTCCTCTAAAACCTGGTGGTGCCTTGTGTTCAGTCTATCCCTGGTGTATGCTGCCCTTCCATTCCTTCCCTCTCTTCAAATGGAATCACGGCCGACCCGAGTCGTGAAAAGGATGAATGTCGCAATTCTGTGTTTGCTTCCAAATCTTGTGTCCCCAACCCCTCCCTTTTAGTACCCATCCTTCCCCGTCATACCCAATTGCTCCTGGACTCCGTGTCTTTTGCATCTGAGAAGGTTCTTTGAAACCTTGACTCTGACTCTGCAACTGGACCGGACGGCATCAGCTCACGTTTCCTAAAATACTGCTCTGCTGCTCTTTCCCATCCTCTTTCTGTCCTTTTCACCCTATATTGTGCCCCAGGTAATCTTTGATCTGCTTGGAAATCAGCCAACATCACTGCATTACATAAAAAGGTGAAAAAACGGATTTCGTTGACGACAGACCGATCAGCTTACTTCCAATCATCAGCAAGATCATGGAACCCATTATCACAATAAATATTAAATCCTTCCTTTTCTCCAACAACCTCATCTAACATCATCAATTTGGTTTCAGACCAGGTCACTCCTCCTTGGACACTGCTTCTACTCACCAAACAATGGATGGTGGCCCTCTGTGTCAGACAAGAGATCAGGGCTGTGGTGTACTGATAGAAGATGCTTAGCAGGCAGACACGAGCGGGGGAACAGTCGAGCCGGGCTGTGTTTCACAAGCGCGAGTGCGGGCGTACTTTGCCCGCGGCTCCCCTTTATTACGTATTCAGCACACGCACAAGCCGGGCGACTACAGCATTACTACGACGCCTCAGGCGGCGCGCACACCCTACACCCCTGGCAGACACGATGACCACCACGACCACTCCTCCCCTAATCATGCCCCGCCCTGCGTGCCCGCAGGCTACACCACACTCCTCCCTCCTAAAACTATGATTATTAAATGATCACCATCATAATAAGCATAAACAGCACGAAGGACTACGGTATAACAGTAGACAAGGCACAAAAAAGAAAACAGCGAAGTATAACAGCACATCACATCATATAATGCGTGGAAGCGAGCTACTGGAGAAGCACAGCAGCACTACACAGCGAAAACGCCCCCAGGCGGCTCATGCTTACATGGCCCTTGGCGAGGTCGCGGCGACCTCCCGACCTCCCCCGGCACCATCAAACGCCTCCGGCCCATAAGGCGGCACCTCTCCCCAGCCAGACCTGAAACAGATAAACCTTTCGAGGCCGGACCCCCGCTGTCTGGAACCCGCGGCGCCACCGCCAGACCCGACCGACCTTGGTGGGGGCTCTGAACAGTACCCTTGGCTGGAAGCAACAAACACTCCCCAACACCCCACGCACCATAATCAGTTGAGATTCCACCGCATGGCCAAAACGGCCTTGAGCGCACCCAGAGAGCCACGCCCCAGGCGCCAGGCACGTCTGACCTTGCTGAAAGCAGAGGTGGGGGTAACGCCGACCAGCGCACGAGTCCCGGCTCCGAGTCGATCTCCGAGACCCCCATGGCCGTTAGACGGTCGCAACTCCATTCAAAGCATACTCCAACCATAGACTCGTCATAAATCAATAGGAATAACATTTGAACCATTGCAAACTCATTTTTCCATACAGCGCGTTCTCTTGATAAAATCCCAGCACCTGACAAAACAACTCCCGTGGCCTGGGGCAACTGTAGGCCAATAAACCCTCTTTATTCGCCCCCACCTCTCTCAAAGCCCCCACATCACATTGATCATAATACAAATCCCATCGATTGATCTCCGCCAAACTCACTCTCACACGGGAACTGCTGGCATTTATTTCAACAACGTTAAACTGCATCACTAGAGCAAGGAAAAACAAATATGCAATGAACAGCAACCCACAACCCACATCACGAGTCCGTCTCTTGGTTGTCGACTCGATGTTGTGACTCGCGACTTCCTTTAACGCCACGGGCTCACCGCAACCTGTGGAAGCTGCCCGAACAACACCGCACCTCGCACCATGCACGCAGCCGACGCGCGAGAACCCATCGCGAGAGCTGGCACGGCCCCTGCTGCTCCCGAACCGCACACCGCCGTTGCAGGCAGCAACGAACGGCCGCTCCCGTTGCATCGACGCGGCTCCCGCCGCCAGAACCTCGCCCTCGGTACTCGACGAAAGCATCGAAGAGAGCACCGGCACACCTGGAGGTACGAACTGGAGATCCAGCCCGAGGTGCGCCAGCCAGTCCCGACCCAAAAGGACGGGCCCCTCCCCTCGCACCACAAACACCGTGAGTAGGGCGCTTCGCCCCCGGTAAAGCACCGAGACGTCGGGCGCTGCAAGCGGCGCAACCGCTTCGCCGGTGTACGCGCGCGATGCGCGGGCAGCACGAGCGGACTCAATTCGACACCCGATCAGTGCCCCGATCACTTCGACATTCACTGGCATCGGTCCTGTCACCGTAGGACCAACTGAAACCAGGTTCAACATGGGCAGCATCTCCCGCTCCGGGTCGCTGGAATCTCCGTGCTCAGGCTGCAAAACTCGACCCGGGGCGTTACCGTGCACGCCATGCACCGAACACCATACCGGCGGTAGGTCTTGACCCGGGACGGAAGGATCGCTTCGCACACCGCCATCTATGACTGTAACGATGGGCGATGACCCTCGGCCCACACACCGTAGACGACCTCGAGTGCTCAGACCGCCGTCCGAGTGATTGCATTGCAACGCTCGCCCACGACCCGCGCCACAGACCGTGCGCGTGGCCGTGCATGCCTGGCACATCGCGCCGACCCCCGGACCATCTGCTGTGCCCCGACCATCGAGACCCCGGACATTCTTCAGAGCTTGCGCGACGTCCCACGCCGTGTTCGAGCCAAAACGCGTGTCCTCGTTCTTTAGCCGTGGCTTTGCAGAAATCATTCCCCCGATCTGTCGTGCCTCAATAAAACGAACACTGAGCGCGGCCGTTGCCCACTCGACGTGGCCGAAGTCGATTCCGACGAAGGCGGGCACGCGTTCGTTTGCCGTGCACCGACCCTCTGCCATGCTCGTGCTGGCGAGACCCTTGGCTCCGTAGCCTGGAACCGCACGGGTCATTTGCCGCCCTGCACATGCCGATCCGAAGATCCTCGTCGCCAACTGTGGTGTACTGATAGAAGATGCTTAGCAGGCAGACACGAGCGGGGGAACAGTCGAGCCGGGCTGTGTTTCACAAGCGCGAACGCGGGCGTACTTTGCCCGCGGCTCCCCTTTATTACGTATTCAGCACACGCACAAGCCGGGCGACTACAGCATTACTATGACGCCTCAGGCGGCGCGCACACCCTATACCCCTGGCAGACACGATGACCACCACGACCACTCCTCCCCTCATCATGCCCCGCCCTGCATGCCCGCAGGCTATACCACAAGGGCCATCTCTTTCAATGTCAATAGCTTTTGATACAGTCTGGCCATCCCGCCTTGCTCTCCAAACTCTCGGTCTATGGTATCCAAGACCATCTTCACACATGGCTTACTGACTTGCTGTACTCTCGTAGCCAACGTGCGGCACTCAACGGAATCCTTTCATCTTTTCTCCCTGTCTAGGCTTGAGTGCCCCAAGGCAGTGTTCTGGGCCCAGTCCTATTCCTGATCTTCATCAATGATCTCTCTTGCTCTCTGGAAAGCCCCTTTATCTATTTGCTAATGATTCCACCCTCTGCCATGCCGTCCCTCATCATGGAGACATGAAGGCTCTTGACTCTCTTCAGACCTTGAAAAAAATCATAAGCTGGTCCAACACTTGGAATATGTCTTTCAAAGACAAATATATATATATATATATATATATATATATATATATATCTATCTATCTATCTATCTATCTCTCTCTCTCTCTCTCTCTCTCTCTCTCTCTCTCTCTCTCTCTCTCTCTCTCTCTCTCTCTCTCTCTCTCTCTCTCTCTCTCTCTCTCTCTCTCTCTCTCTCTCTCTCTCTCTCTCTCTCTCTCTCTCTCTCTCTCTCTCTCTCTCTCTCTCTCTCTCTCTCTCTCTCTCTCTCTCTCTCTCCCCGAAAGGACCGTCTGCTCCCCCCTCTCTTCCCATCTACTTTATTAACAATCGGGTGCAGTCATTCAAACTCATTGGTCTCACTATCAGCCATGATATTTATTGGGCAACATGCTTTTCCAAGTTGGCCTCCCAAAGCCAGCTTCCGACTGGGCATCCTCCGTCTCACAAAGTCCTTCTTCGGCACACCTGGACTCCTGTCCACCTACAAAGCCTTCATCCACCGTTTGGTGGAATAATGCTTTCCCCTCTGGGCTGTCTCCCCTGCCTCACATCTTGCTCAGCTTGACGCCGTAGAAACAACGGCCTTCAAGATTATCGGAAACTTCCATGACGAAGCCAAGTCTGTGGGCCTAATACTCTCGCCATCCCAGACAGGCCGGTGCTCTCTTTGTGTTCTACCGCCTCCTTTCTGGTCTTGCACCCTCTCCTCTTTCCATGCTTTGCTCACCCCCAGATTTCTGCAGGGCACTCACAGTCCACCATCAACCCCCTTCTTGTAAAACTACTGAAATCCAGTGTGTGACTGCTCACCTCCACTCATTTGTTCCTCTTTTTTTTTCCCCACCTGTGGAAACAACTTCCACATTCTCTTCAATCTCATTCTTCTCTCCAGGTCTTCAAGACAGCACTTTACCGCCATCTCAGATTGTCCCCAATCCAAAAGCATGATCTTTTATACCCCCCCCCTTTAAACCAACCCCCGCCCCACCCCCACCCAAATCCCTCCTCTCTTCCAAATTTCCAGTTTTGCCGCCTCCTGAGAGTTCCCTTCTGTATCCTCTCCTTCCCACCATTTCTCCCCACACCGATTGTTTGTCCATGTCTGCTTATCTTGGCCTTCAACTCTGCTGTTGGTGTTTCCCCCCCCTCTCTGAACTGTTCCTATTGTTCTGTTGTGTCCTGATCCGTTCAGTGTACTAATACTAGCTCTTCCACAAGCCTCGACTATGTCCGCAAAAAAAACAAGAAGTCTAATCTTGTGAAGGATACCATGGGTTATTGTAAATACACGCATTGGTCCAAGACTGCCCCATACATCGCCTCGAGGGAGGATGGCAAGAACTGCACCACCTGACCACAATGGCCCAAGGCTGGCAGACTACGTCGTAGACCAACAACTCAGAGAGATACACCACACAAAAGAAGAAAAAGAAGAAGAAGCATTGGTCAAGGAATTTGATTGGAAGTTTTGGTCAAAGTTGATCCCATCTGAAACGTATTATAAGGAAACGACAGCTTTTGTTTCATCATGTCCTACTCGCATATGCTCAACAACTGGCATCCGTAATTATGATTCGCTGGTGCACAAATGTGCTGCCTGTTTGGTGCGCATTCCTTCTGGCATATTGCTTCAAAAAGACACCAGGCTATCTCATCAGTCTGTATCTTCAGCCATTCGTCATTAAAAAATATATATATATATAGAAATATTAAAAAAAAATATATATATATATATATAAAATAAAAAATATATATATAAAGGTTATTGTGAACCATTCTGCTACAAAGCTTCTGGTACAATAGGCCATCTATTTATGGCAGAAAATTTTGAGCCCTCTTCCTTATCTCCCTTTGTCTCCATGATTGATGAGCACACTATCAGGGCATCTCATTTAATTATTAAAGCTTGCACCAAACAATCTATTTCCAATAACAGAGCAGAGTACTCGATAGCTTGGTTACATTATTTTTTTTTTTAAGTATTTTATTTACAAAATAAATATATTTTTCATATAAAAGTTAAATTAATGAAAAAAAAATCCTGCAATTCTGGGTGTCGTGGTGGTTTAGTGATGACACTTGGCTGACGTTCCAGAAATTGAATTCACACCGTGATAGTTTCAGGAAAATTACCATGTTGCTATTGGATTGGTGATTAAAAACCCAGCTGGTTC
Organism: Eptatretus burgeri; assembly: GCF_056783735.1. NCBI lineage: Eukaryota > Metazoa > Chordata > Myxini > Myxiniformes > Myxinidae > Eptatretus > Eptatretus burgeri. The sequence continues at coordinate 5,108,478 of NC_140972.1, forward strand.
ATTAATATCCAGCTTGGAGGAGGTAATCTACAGTGCAATGCCTGGTCTGGTGTGCATGTCACTCGAGTCCACACATCATTGTCTCTTTATACCACGAAGACAACTTGTGAAAAAAGAAAAGGCAGTGCCACCCAAACACCCCTAACGGTTAAATTGGTAGATTTCTCTTTTATAGCTCGGAATTGTCCTTTTTTTGGATTTGTGTGCGATTGCCAAGCTTCGTTGCATACGTCATTATCAAGATCTACCTGCTTGTGCATGCATATAATGCATGTATCCCTCAGATCCCGTGGTACAGCCACAACCTGCACCATGAAGTGGAGCTAGGCCTGGTGCTCGGCAAGGGTGGACGATGCATACCAACAGCTGATGCCATGGATTTCATCGGAGGCTATGCACTTTGCCTCGACATGACAGCACGTGACACACAGGACACGTGCAAGCAAAAAGGCCTGCCCTGGACACTTGCCAAAGGTATTGAAAACCTTGAGGCACTTATGAACTTTATTTTGGTGAGATCACGTTGGCACCTACTCCCCATCCTTCGTCAAATTGTCTTGCCCAGTGTTACTTGTACTACTAAACCTCCAATGTCCTCGAGGTCACCAAACCCCATTCTTTTTGCAGCTCATTGTTGGTAACGTACTTGCCCCATTTGTGAGAATCGTGCACACACATTTTGTTTGCAGCTTTTGATGGTTCCTGTCCCATTGGGGACTTCATTCCCAAGCAGAAGATCCCCGAGCCGCAGAACCTGCGTGTTTGGTTGAAGGTATGAGTAACTTTTTGATTTATCAAGGGTGTAGGTCCATGTTAGTGAGTAGGACATTGTTGGGACAAGTATCAAATTTTGAGAGACGAGGAAACTGGGAGACGGGAAAACTGCTTCCCATTGTATTCGGTGCACGTTCGAATTATGAATTATTGAGATGATTGTTGTTGTTGTTCATTTGCCGTCATGTATGTTTCTCTTTCAGGTTAATGGAGCGCTAAGACAGGATGGAAACACATCCGATATGATATTCTCCATCCCATCACTTATCAACTACATCAGTAACATAATGACCCTGGAAGAAGGAGATCTCATCCTCACAGGTTAGACAAAAATTCTCATTTGCCTTATCTTGCCGATTATTTAAGATCTACCGACCTCCATGCAAATGACAATGTATTTTATACGCAAAACTTTGAAGATCCATGATCTTCCCTTGAAGTGTAAAATTTGGACAACCGATAAATAATCGTGAAACGAAACTAAAAATTATCTTCAACTTTATAATTAAGGCCGTTCACGACCAGTGAAGAAACATTTCAACCCACAAACCAATCCTGGACAGATCGCCACACTATCACAGGATACTCGGCTACAGGTGGCAAGAATTTGGAATATGGTACAAGGTGTCGGGGCCAGTGCTGGCAGATGGGACCTCCGGCTTAACATGCTCCTGATGGACTGTGCACGCATTGATCTGTCTATCGCCCTATCTGCGAAACACCAGGATTGCAACTTATAGCTGGGTCGAGATTCCAGGATGCATGAGGACATTAGAAGACATCGTAATTTTCATTGAATCACAAGGACATTCGTCGACATTGGAAAAATTCACAACTTTTTGAGATATCCTGTGAACAGACAAACAGACAGAAAGGGGTGAAAACATAATAAATAGGTAAATATAATAAACAGGTATATATAATAAACAGGTATATATATATATATATATATATATATATATATATATATATATATATATATATATATATATATATATATATATATATATATATATATATATATATATATATATAGCATGTTAACATTGAACTAAACATGTAAATACAATAAATACAGTGTAAATTAAACAAAAACACAAGACTTGCTTTTTAAATTAATTAAAAAACAGCGAGGTGAGTGAGCGTGAACATATTGTGACGTCCACGGGACTTGAACAGTCCCGCCAACGTAGAATGAGCCGAAACGATGGAGGCGGTTTATTTTTTTATAACCCAAAGATGGCGGTTTTAATCGCTCTACCGCAAACGGGACGAGGAAGGTGGCACGAGTCGCTTTTCACTGAGTTAATAACGTTTATTTCTCTAACCAGAAATAATAAGACTCGGCAAGAGGAGGGATCCAGGGCGATTCGACGGGATGGTGGTGTGGGTTCGGGCGTGGGGAAAACACAAACAATTCCAATGGATATACAAATCTCAAACCCTCTAAGGCGCCAGGTACACACACACACACACACACACACGCAAAACGTAGCTGGTCCTGGTGGTCAGGCTGGCCCGTGGTGTAGATGCAACAGTCCCTGGATTGGTGTCGGACGAGCTGGCGTTGCGCTCGTCAGGGGCAGGAGACACCGTGGTGCTGTCGACCTCCTGGTGTCGGTGCAAGTCCGCTCACAACCGCCAGGGAGCCAGTTCTGGCGCCAAGTTGCGAGCAGGAGAGGGAGGCAGGTCCACCCGCCGTTCGACCCCGTACTCCGAGCCAGCAGAACCCCAGAGCCAACCGAGGTGAGGCACGAGGCACAGCAAGGCCACGAGACACGATGAATCCAGGATCGAATCAGCGCAACAAAACAGCACGTTCCCAGCACAACAGCCTCCACCAAAACGGTTTTTCTTTACCGATCTTCTTCCTCCCACCCCTTTTCCCCGAACAGAATCTTTTTATCCTCGAGTCCTCGTCACTTCCAATCGAGCCGTTTTATTGGCCCTCCGCCGTCGCCTTCCACCAATCGTGATCATGGGGCGGAGCCATCCGCAGCACTGTCCTGTGACGTCACGGCAAGCCTCCAGGGAATACTAAAAGGGGTTTACGCAGACACACTTACCCTAACCCGTTTCCCTAATTAATTATGCGACAATTACCATTTCCCCCTTGAAGAAATGGACATTTACTAGACAACTTATCACCACTGAATTGCTACTTATTACATCGAGATCCTGGTAAAACTCGAACAGCATGGCATACCTAATTAAATATCCTAATTACCCTTTGAATGCATACCCCCCCTCAGACGTAACAATATTATGTGCTCGTTCATGCTGTTCTCTGCCATAAATAGAGAACACAAGACTTAGCTCAGAGATGATGATGATATATAGGGGAGGGTGGAGGTTAGAAGGATGTGGATGTAGAACTTGCGATGGCTGTTGGATCATCGGGAGCATGATGAAGTCGCCTGCCACATTGCCTTAGAGAAGAGTAAAACGATTCTTGGCCACCTCGATCCAGAGCAGATCTTCGGTACAAGATGACATCCTCTTCCAAAACAAACCCGTCTCTTCGGCGTTAAAAACCTGCTCCAGCATAAATCCCTTCACCTCGGTGAGCTCCATGAGCCATGGTTGGATGCCTTGTGAAAATGTTGGTAAATTCACAATCGTTTCTGCCATCCATTGGTCCGCCCATCGGCATTTTTTTTTTCTGTCGGTCCTCGATCCAAACATTAAGTGCTTTTTCCATCCTTCCAATACGAGGATCACGGGACTGGAATGAGACATTTGCGCTTTGCTGTCAGGAACCCTTGCACAGATATTTGACACACGTTCACACACAGTTCATTGATTCGGTAATGGCGGCCCACAGATGCCACACTTTCACTTCTTGCCGACGTTTCTCACAACTCGATTTCTTCGCACAATGTCTTAACCGTTCTCTGCCTTTTAGTACAATTAATTTTTTCCATCGTTGTGGGTTTGGGTGCCATTATGAACTGTTGTGCGTCAACTAGATCTTATATATCTAATCTTTTCTCCCTACGTCATTTCCTGTTCGATGACGACACATCCGTTAATTGAGCTCCGTTCCCGCATGCTGGTCTGATTACTGCAATTAACGGTGCGCTAGGAACAAGAAATGACTCGTAATGAAAGGGAGTCGTACACGCGGACACAAACAATGACTCATCTCAGCTCAAAAACCACAATTGGCTGAAATTGAGGACCACGACAACGAATCAGAACACAATAGGTTGCCCTCAATTGGTCAAAACCCGCCATATTGGAGGGTTGACTGTATTGCCATCCATTCTTGTCGTTATGTGTCCAGTGCAGTTTCATTTGATATTTTTCATATTGTAGCCGACATGTCATTGTACTAATGTTTCTCTGATCCATTGACTTTTCTTCTTGTCTGTTGTTATGCCGAGACGACGTCTTTCCACGGCTCTTTGCACGGCGATTAACTTTTTGCTGCATTTTCTTTGTGTTTGCAAAGAAAGGGAAAAGGGGGGATTGCAAAAGAAAGAAAGGTAAGGAGGATGAAGGCTATCAGGAAAGCTTCGAGGTGCACATAAGTCACCTTTGAACCGTCTCACCTGGGTTTTCAAATACACCGTCACCCTATTGTTTTTTTTTTTTCATACGGGCTGATGAATCAACGTATGTGCGGTCCATTGGAAGGACGTCGAGGCAGATGACCCGTCTGACAACTCTTGTCATTGGAGGATGTTAAAGATAGATCCCACTATGTCTTTCGCGGAGAGTAGGCGAGTTATCACCAACACACTGAACAAGTTATAATTCCTTCTACTTTCTACAGGTAAAGTAAAGAGGGTTTTAGGCTGTATTCGGAGGGGGATCAATTATGAATCAAAAGAGGTGGTGTTAACATTGTACAAGAATTTAGTGAGGGCCACATCCAGAATATTGTGTGCAGTTTTGGTCACCACAACTTAAGAAGGACATAGATGCCATCGAGAGGGTTCAACGTAGGGTTACTAGATTGATTCTGGGCATAGCTGGACTCGGCTATGAGGAGCGGCTGAAGGAGACGGGGCTTTATACACAAGAAAGGAGTTGGTTACGAGGAGATAATGAAAGGTAAAGATAAAATAATTGCAGATTAATTATTCAACAGAGTAGACAGTGACAGAACCAAGGAACCACAGCTTGAGAGTCAAGAAGAGGAGAGTTAAGACGGTAGTAAGGTAGGAGACTTTCACTCAGAGAGTAGTTAATGCATGGAATGGTCTCCCTGGAAAGGTCGTGGCAGCAGATAAAGTAGAAAAGTTTAAATTAGAATTAGATAGGTAACTGGAAGTTATGGAGATCGAGGGGTATGGGGTTGTTGACAGGACTTTTATGTAGTTTGAGCGTTGATGGGTGATTGTGTGCGTGTGTACGGAGTGCTGTTGGTGGGGGGTCGTGTCAAGGGGGGTTGTGTGGTTGATGTGTGTTTTCAACCAAGCCCATGCATGTCTCCTCCCATGGGGGGAAGAAGATTAAAAAAAAAATACAAAAAATACAAAAACAAAAAACAAATAAAATTTTCATTAATTATAAACATTGTTTTTTCATTTTCTTCCTTGGATATTGTGTTGATGGATTGGTGTGGTTGTTGAACAGGCATGATGGGCTGAATGGTCTCCACCTGTGTTGGATTTCCTTGTTATTCCTTGTTATGATTGGAGACATAAAGGTGGAGAAGTGAAGGGAGAGGGAAAATAAATTTTGATGGAACAAAAATGGGTTGGGGTGGTCAAAAATTTCATTTATTTTGCTTGTTATAAATCGATTGCCTCTTTGGAAAACCAAAATGATGGTCATTCTCTGTGTGTGTGTGTATATATATATATATATATATATATATATATATATATATATATATATGTATATATATATATATATATATATATATATATATATATATATATATATATATATAATTGTGTGTGTATATGTGTGTGTATATAATTTCAAACATATAATTGCATTTAACATCGAATGGTACAATTGGATGTTCATCAACCGGATGACAACAGACCGTCTCCTGTCACCACATTTGCACGTACAGTACAAAAATGTCGATGGACTGATGGGATAGCATGGAGAGATAGC
>NC_140972.1:5119327-5121827 GCF_056783735.1 Eptatretus burgeri
TTGCTTCAGTTTCCTCGTTTGAATCTGGTACGTCGTCTCAATGTGACCGTAATGGTCAACCGGATCAGAGACCCCCAGCCAGATCACAACATGTCCACGAGTCAGGACACCGTACTAGAGCCTGGTGTTGGCTCAGTGGTTAGGGTGGCGGCTTGGAATCCTAGGCTCCTGAGTTCAAGCCCCGTTGGCCGCTGAATTAATACACCAGGGGGTTGACTCAGCCTGTCATCCTTCCGAGGTTGGCGAAATGAGTACCAGTGTGTACTGGTAGAGGGGCACTGCATCAGCGACACGGTCGCGCTTCCAAGAAATGATAGCTACCCCGGCAGCTAAGCTACCATACGCAAGAAGAAGATGAGACCGCACTGATTGGGGGTATCTGAGCCGGCCAAGTGCTACACTAATTAGGTCTACACTGCTACACTAATTACACACACCTCTTGTCTCTAGGCCGAGCAAAGCCAGAGATGTGTGGCACGGTCTTTTTATGCGGCGTTGATAGCCGCTGCCAATCAACCCTCGATGAGCTTTCCGAATCACCAAATGCGGGACTACTACAACCCAAATTCACCCAACGACCAGGTATATTTCCTGACAATAATGGTCACATGGGGGAGGGTATGTACAGGGAGGTAATCTGAATAAACCCCTTAACCCACTACCAAATACACGCACACGGTACCAATAACAAATGTGAACCCTTAAATACCAAAGTCCTTCTCTGGGCCCAATCAATCACACTAAGGTAGTAAGATAGAGGGAATCAGAAGACAAACACCATGTGGTGTCTTACAGGATGCTGCAGAATGGCCAAGGTCAGGTCCCAACCATTTTGGCAGTGAACGTATTGTTACGGATTTCAGAATCCGGTCTGATGAATACATCCATACATCCAGGTCCTCAGACAGTTATTTCCGATACATGTTCAGATTAGCCCCATCCCCATGTCTAATGGGATCTTGAATGTGATGTGTTGAGAAGGGTGAAGGATAGATCCCCTCTCTTATGGGAAGCTTTTTTTCTTAACGACAGACACGTTCACACACATTTCTTTCACAAGCTCCGACGTCCGCCTTTTTTGAGAGCGCACGGGTCGTCATGGTGGGGCGGGGGTACTCAAGTGGGGTGGGGTGAACTTGGGGCAGACTGCACCCGCAGAGATGGCCCGGAAATATAAAACGAACAGGAGGTACGTTGTGTGAGGAGAAAAGCGTGAGAGAGGAAAGCGGGGTAAAAGAAAGCCAGGGAGGTAGAAGAGAACGAGAAGTAAGCTTGAGAAGCGAGCAAGAAGTGGGTGTAAGCGCGCATAAGAGGAGAAGGAATCGAGCGTGTGGTGCGCGTGTGGGTGTCTGACCAGCGCCAACAACGAGACAATTCGTCCTTCCCAGTGCTTGGGAAAGCGAGCGTGTGGTGCGTGTGTGGGTGTGAGCAGCGCTGCCAACAAGTGAGGTATGGGTCGGTCACCAACAACACCAGGGTCTAAACCCGTGACAGACAATCTTGGTGCCCTCCAGACTTCGACTGGCATTCAAGGCTGTTCACGAGAGGGTGCACGGCAAAGCTGGGTGCTGGGGATGGACGGGACACGCACACACAGTTCAGGACGTTTTCACTTCACGGATGACTTTCTGGTGAGCGAGACGATTCTTCCCCTTCCCCCCTCTCCCCCCCAATGATCCATTGGGTACCCTTGTCTGTGTTTAGCTGTAAGTCAACCCCCCCCCCTGATAAGCATCTGCTCTTTGTCTCTTTCCTGGCATTTTGATTGATTTTGCTTTGAAATTAATTCATTTATTTACCTTTGACAATAAAAAGTTCTTTTTATTTATTAATTTTGTTATGAATAAATCATTTGTCGATTTCCAACCTGTCCGTGTTTGTCCTTTCCTTCCATTGGTCTCGCATTGTCCAAACTGAGATAGATTGGGAGGTAATTACCCCATATTTGACCAAAAATAGTCGTAATGCACCAGCGGTTAAAACGCCCGGCCGCCCGAATTAAAATCTAATCAGATAATATTGGTGCTTTGCCGAGGGCGCGCTCCCCGCTCAGGTAACCACGTGACCTCCAGTTAAACGGAATAATTAGACGGCGGACACTGGAACTCGTGGTTGACTGGGTGGCGTTCGTGGTTTTAAAACAACCCACCGTGCCATAACGTTAATTGTGAGCGGTGGCCCCAGTTCTGGCTCCACCGAGGACAACCGGGGATTAATCCTCCTGAGTGACAAGCTGGTGTCTCGGTACCCGTGGCCGCAGCAGTATTATTGGGCTTGGTAGGATAGGAGAGGGTGTCGCTCTGGTGCAGGGAGGGCATGGCTCTGGCTGCCGCATGAGCGAAGGTCACACCAGTTCTCGCCAAGTCGATTTGAGCTTCTCCTGGCTGCTGTCTTCACTCCACCATTTTATTCCCTTGGGCTCATGCGCACTTATGATGTGCCACACCCCTCTCCTCTCAATCACCATTGGCCCGTGGCCTAGTCCATGTGCGGGGCAAAT
>NC_140972.1:5126827-5131827 GCF_056783735.1 Eptatretus burgeri
GAGGTGCGATCGCCTCCGCGTGGGTACTTAGGTTGGTCGAATTTGGCGAGCAACCCTATCCCACGCGAGGGCTGATTGGCTCGATCGCGGTGAGACCGAAAGGTCCACCCGTGACTGGTTCCCGGCGTTAGTCCGAGAGGGTCACGACTGGATTGTCCGTCCGGTGGGCGACGTGCCGCGATTCGAGTTACGTGGCCGTCAGCACGCCGGCGGGCGCGAAAACCGCAACACTGGTGTCAGGTCGTGCGACACAAATTCATCGCCCTCCTCGCGGCACTGGTATTGGAGAACAGGAAAACAGGCTCTCCTGTCTCCGGCTAAATTCACGGGAATCGGTCCAGGGGTGAGAGAAGCGACCCCCGATTCCCTCCAAATTACGAGCGAGCAAATTAACCCTTCACGAGAAGCAAGATGGCGTCTCAAGGCGAGCGGGAGCCGGGGGTATTAGAAATGGATGTAGAATGTGTAGGATCCATGGTCCAGGATGGAATCCCCGAGCAGGAAATGTTGATTGTGCAGGAACACGGACTCGCCCAACTGAACCCAGGGCCCGAGGTGGGTGCGGCAGCAGCCACGGTGTATGACACCTCCCCCCCCCCCTCTCCACCAAAACCCTTCCCCAACCCTTGCCGAAACGGCTCAGCTGAGTGCATCCAACATGGCCCAGCTATGCGCCATGCTGGCGGCAATGAACGAAAAGATGAATGCGAAAATGATCGAAAAAATGGATGCAAATACAAACGAAATGAAAGACATGAACAAGCAAATGAATGAAGTGAAAACGACGATAGATACAAACGAAATGAAAGGCATGAACGAAAAGATGGATACAAATACAAATGAAATGAAAAACGAAATGAACAAGCAAATAAACGGAATGGAAGCAAACATGAAGGAAGAAATGAAAAAGTTCCGGGGTGAGACGCAGAACATGGGCCGATGCCTGCAGGCGGGCATGAAGGCCGTGACAAAGGAAATAATAGTTGAGACAAGGGAGGTAAAGGGTGAAGAGTTGGCAGAGACACGGGAGATAGAAAAAATAGAGGAAAGACTACACGAGGAAGACGGGGTAAGTGACGCACACACACACACAGAGGTAGTGGAGGATAATGGGGGTGAGCTGGCGGACTGGGTCGAGACCCAGTGCGAGCACCTGGATGACCTCCTCCAGGAACGAGGGGAGGGAGTCTGCCCCCTTGAGGCGAGTCACGACCAGGTGAGTTCGGTCGTGCTTTGCGAGGTTGAGGGGACGAGTGCTGTGGACGGGTGCACGGAGAGCTTGGGGGGTATAGAGGCCCCGGAGACCCTTGTGGGGACACGAATCCCCAGTGTAGTTGTCCCTGTGTGTGTGGTGCAAGGTGTGAGTGCGTCCCCGTGTGTGGAAGCGACCCCGTGTGTGAGTGGTGTGGTGGCGATGGTGCCGGAGTGCGTGCTTCCCAGCACGCCGTGCGTGGGTGAGGCACCGTGTGTGAGTGAGGCCGTGTGTGTGAGTGAGGCCGTGTGTGTGAGTGAAACGGCCAGTGTGAGTGAGGCACCGCGGGTTAGTGCCCCCGCGTGTGTGGATGAAACGGCCAGTGTGGATGAGACACCGCGGTTGAGTGCCCCCGCGTGTGTGGATGAGGAACCGCGGGTGAGTTCCCCCGCGTGTGTGGATGAGGCACGGAGTGTGAGTGAGGCACCGCGGGTGAGTGCCCCCGCACGCGTGAGTGAACGGCCGTGTGCAAGGTCGCTGTGTGCAAGGGAGACCGTGTGTGTGAGAGAGCGGTATGTGAGGGAGATGTCGGTTGGCATGCGGGAGCACGCAGCCGCGTCTCCCGGTGTGAATGTGATGGAGTGGACTGTGTGCGTCGTAACACGCGGGAGTTCGTGTGTGGAATGGAGACAGAGACGGCGACAGAGGAGAGAAAGCCGAGTAGCGGCTGTAGTTGTTTCGGGGACCGTGCCGGGTTCACCCAGCAGTGAGCATGAGGTTCGTGCTGTGCAACGCACGAGACCACCACGTGCTCGCTTGCGAGAGTGAAGTCCCGGTCCGGAAACGCACGCGGTGGATTTGCCGATCCCGCGGACGGACAAAGTTTAGGCAGGTAAACGGATTTGGACCGGACGGGTTCTCCACGCGATCGTGTGTGTTAAGCTCCAACGGGCAAAGCACATGTGTTCGCGTGGGGAACCCCTCGAGACGTGGGGCTTGTGTTTTTTTTTTATGCGCACGGTGATGCCATGGCTGCACGTGGGGTTGGAATCCGGCAGGAGGGATATCTCTGCCGGATGGTACCGTCCAAGGAGGGACGAGGAACACGTGCAGCTGCATGACGTCACGGGCAGGTGCAAAGTGCGCGAGCTCTGAGTTGCCGCGCAGGTGCTGCGCATGAAAAAAAAAAAAAAGGGAAAAAGCAAGCCTCACTTTCGGGTGCACAGGATTCCTGGGCAAGGGGTGAAAGACCCCCTTACCTGGGCACAGGATGAAAACTAGTTAGGGGGAAGGGTTAGCTTAGTTAGACCGACTTCATGGGGCAGGGGTAAGTCCTCATGGAGTCCGTGGAATGGATTAGTTAGAGGGATTGTAGCCAGATTTAGGTTGGGAAATAAAAGTTATTTGGGACATTTGAGAACATGGACAGACTTGTGAATGTGTAGAGGGGACGTAGCTTAGCTACGTAGGTTAAAAGGAACGTGCTGTAGTTTAAGGGACGACGTGGGAGCACGAGTTAGTTAGGGGATGCAGATAGAAGGATGGCAGAGTTCAGTGGTGTGTGTGTTGAAGAGTTGGTGAGTGAAGTGGAAGCATGTGCTTGGTGAGTGAGTGAGGCCAGCGGGTCTGTGTGTGTGGAGTGAATGGGGAATGCATGGTGCGATGAGTGATTGGGGGGAGGAGTGACTCCCGCCCAAGGGACCCCGGGGTCAGTATAAAGTGAGTTAGCTGGGTTAGTCAAATTGAAAAATGGAGGTCGTTTTGTTGTTGGTGGGAAAGTAGGCTCGAGACCCATTTGGAGGGGTGCAGGAGCCCTGTTGACGGGCTTGGGAGCGTGGCTGCGAAAGGTGAGTATCGCTGAGTGGGTACCCCGGGCACCAGGCTAGTCGGCCGCGGTAGGCCATGGGCCCATGGGGGGCCGGGATAGAGTAGTGGGCACGGGTGCGCCTGCTTGGTGCGGGGGCCCGGGGCGCCATTAGCCGCGTGGGCAGTGTTGTGGGCACGGGTGACCCTCGGAAAGGGGCCCGGGAGGCCGGCCTGCCACGTGTGCGTTTCAGGGGAGGTGCCATGGGGGCACTCCCCGGTGTTAGGGAGCTGGTAGGCTCGGAGGCAGTGTAGTGCCCGGGGGTGCCATAGCGGGAGAATCGGCAGAGGGTCGTGCCTGCCAAAGGGAGCCACGTGTCCCAGCCAGGAGACCGTGTGAGGGCACGGAGAGAAAATTGGGGGGCGAGGCCCGAAATTGTAAGGACACCAACACAGGCGACGGGAATCTGGGTTGTTAGAACCAATAGTTTAAGCGAGAGGCGCTTGTTGAAAGCCCCGGGGTAGTTTAACAGTTAAATGGTTAGGGTAGATTAGATGTACCCCTCCGCACCATCCATCCCCTCGCTGTCGTTGTGGGCCGCTGGACCCACTTTGGGTTAGATCGCCGAACTCTGGGGAGGCCATTCTGAGGCTTCGTTGGGCCTCGACACGGGACGTTAGCTCTCCCTTATTCCCCTCCGGGAAGGGAACGTAGGGGTTGGGAGTAGGCTAGGTGACAGGATAGGTTAGCCGAACAAGGACGATAAAGGGGGTTAGGGGACGATTTATAGTGGGGGAGTAAAAATAAAAACAACAAAAAAATAAGTTGGGGCTAAATTGGTTTTTCACAAATTAAGGGAGTGGGTATGTACAGTGACAGGCAAAGGCGATAGGTTGGGAGGGAGACAGGTAGGTAGGTCCGAGCCCGCCCTCCAAGTGGCCAGCACCACCGCACTCCCTCCACCAACCTCCACTGAACGGCAAGAGCTGGCCAACTTCATCGGCTGGCCGTGTTTTGCTTCAAGGCGGAGGCCGGCCAACTTCATCGGCAGCTGTTGTTTTGCTGCAAGGCCTGTGCCATCGGCTGGCCGTGTTTGCTTCAAGGCCTGTGCCGGCCAGTTCATCTGCCCGCTATGTTTGCCTGCAGCGGCCTTCTTCTGCGGGCTGTGTTTGCCTGCTGCCTTTGCCATGCCATGCCCACTGCCCCTGTTCACCAGCCCCGTTCAATTTTTGCTTTGCCCCCCCCTGTTCATTGCCATGTGCGCCAGGATCAAGGCAACAGTTTGCAAGCTGCAAGAACTGCCCCGTTGGCAGCTACAACACGGGCCTGCAGTGGCGGCCCGTGCACCGTGTTTGTGTTCATCCATCCATTCGTTGTGCTCATTGCGTGTGCCACTTGAGCTGGCACGGAGACTGCGTTTGTGCAGCCCATGCACCGTTGTGGTTCACTGCGTTCAGTTCAAAAGGGAAGGCCTTGGACTGCGTGTGAGCAGCCAGCCACGTTCCCTGTCACCTGCATTGTTTGAGCCAGAGACTGCATGCGGGCAGCCTGGCTCCCTGTTAACTGCTTTTCTTTTGCAGAGTTCAGTGATCCTGGGCCATGGTTTAGTGTAAAATTTGTAAGTTAAGGTTAAGATGTACTGTAAATATGAGTGCGCCCCCGGCATGTCTGTCTAGCGCCGGCAATTTTATTTAAGTCGTCCGTGTGAGTGAGTTTGTTTAGATAGTTACGCAGCCCTCAGGTTATTTATTTTGGGGACACGAATACCATGAATGTCGCACTCAGGGATCCGTAGGTAAAATGTACTGGGGGAAAACTACACATGATGGCACACGAAAATTTGACGACTCGGGACGAGTCTGTAAAAAGGGGAGGGGGTAGTGTTGTGGTTACCAGATTTGCAAACCACCATTCAGGTCCCTTAGGTGAGGTATCTCGGCAAGTATATGTGTAGTTAGGCCCAAACCCGTTGTCTAGTGGGAATACATGTCATTTATGCGTGCT
>NC_140972.1:5136827-5346827 GCF_056783735.1 Eptatretus burgeri
ATCAGAATGGTACCGACTCCGCTTGCTGCTCAGCCCCAGCACTTTACGCCAAGCCCCATGCTGCTCAACCGATGTACACCCAACCATCGAATGCTCAGTCACCTTATCCCCAAACATCCTCCCATCTTGCTTATTCCCAACCATCTAATGCTCAGATGCCCTATGTTCAATCGTCTACCGCCCAACCAGCTTATCACTCATCCGCTTCTCAACAACCCTACCACCACCCACCGGCTGCCCAAATGGCCTATGCGCAGTCGACCACTTCTCGGACACCTTATCCCCAAGCACCTTCCACCCAACAAATCTATCATCCACCGACTGCCGTCCAACCGTCTTACCCAGAATCACCTGATGCCCAAATCCCCTATTACCAAACATCTACACAACCCACCTATTATGATCATGCTGACCTACAGTCGGGCTGCTCTTCTCACGCTGTGGCTCAGGATGCTGCTGGAACAGTGCGGCGACGTAGAAATGACAAAAATACACAGGTAAGATGCCACTTTGGATGTTAAAGGAGGTGTTGACAACCTCACAATCTTCAGACGATGTATATATATATATATATATATATATATATATATATATATATATATATATATATTGTTGTGGTTTCCACCCGCTCGGCGTACGAGCGACGGCTTTTAGCTAATCGCGGCCGCGCGCCGACCGAACGGGCAATCCTAGTCGCAGTTTTCGGATCAACGCCAAAATCCAGCTACGGGTGTGTTTTTTTTAACCACACCGTAAATCGGCCAACTATTCTGTCCACGTGTGACGGTCCGATCGCCAAATTGACGATTTACCTTAGTATGCGCGCAGACAGAAATGCCGGGGATTTGCATTTCGACGGGACCCGTACGGATACGGGCCGCTGTACGCAGCTCGCGCCGTTTGCGATTTGCCGAGCGGTTGTATATCGCCAAGCGCCGTTGGATCCGATTACTTTATCGGCTATTTAAAAGCCAGCTAATATTCCATACGTAATTACAGCAGCTCAATGGAGGAAGGGGACGCAACGAGCAGGTGAACATTTAAACAATGACATTTATTTGTCACACATATGCAGATATACACAAGCACGTATGCAATGTATGGGGGTAGGGACAAAACACGAGCAAACAAAAGACCTGCAGCCGTAGCCATTGATTAATGAACATGCACTTAACAGTTTCTACTTAGCGGACACTGCGCCACAACTTTCATACAAAGAAAACCCCAGGAAAGGAAAGGGCAGAACAGGACCCATAGGCCTTTAATGTTTGCGGAGCTTTGGAGACCGAAGGAGCTCCGTGAGACCGGGCTGGTTACCTGCCACCCTCATGGTGACTCGCTAGGCGACCCTCGATGGTTCGTCACCACCCTACTGGACTCCACCAGCTCCTGACTCCACTCTCGACTCCACCGGCGCCTCCGTCGAGCAAGGAGAGAGACCAAGAAGAGGGACTTTCTTTTCACTCTCTGACCGCCAGCTCAACTCAGCGCCCAGACCAGACCAGACCAGACCAGAGACTCCAACAGACTCCGCTGCACTCCCAGACTCAAGACTCCAGACTCAACTGCTGGCGACTCCTCTCCTCCGCTGCTGGTCGGCGTCTCATCTCCCCACCTCAACTCAACTTGTCGGCGTCTCAACGCGCCCTTTTATCGCCACAGAGCTTCACCCCCAAGGGGTGGGGCCACGGTGGGCTTTTTCCACCTGAAATCAGCACCCTCCCTTACTTCACCTTTGACCCTTTACCCAGGCTGGATCCACCCCTCCTCCTTCTGGGGGGGGGGGAGGGAGAAAGATGGAGTTGTCTTTTTTTTGTTTGTCGAGGATCCATCGCGTTGATTGGCGGAGATGTTATTGGTTGGGGGAGGCCGTTGTGGTTGTTGAAGTAGGGTCATTCCATGTCAAATCATCAAAGAATCTGCCGTCATCTCTCAGATTTTTGTAAAACTTTGGGAACCAATTGGGACCCATGAAAAACGGCAAGAACTCAAATATTTTTACTAACAGCCTCTTAATTAGTGAGATACAGACGAACGAACTTTGGACTAATTAGCACGACGTCGCGAATTCAAATGGCCATATCTCTAAAAGTATAACACCTAGAGAGCTGGTTTTGGTGTCATTTTAAAGGTATTTTCATGCCCTATGAATTTGTCTGGGCAACATTTTCCTACCACCAACCACAAAAAAGTTATCACAAAATATAAACTTCAATCGTGAATCCCCAAAAAATGTATCCTTCAAATTTCCTCAAATTCATCCCAGAGGTACCTTATGATGTCAAGAAGCTGCCACAAAAGTTTTGTGATGGGCACTCCAATAGTTTCTGAGATATGAGCAATAATGTACATGTACATGTACGTATGGCATATAGGTTCGAAAATCAGCATTTGTAATGTATTATACAATCATTCTAACCTCGCCATGACAGGGAACACGGAACGACCATCAATTGCTTTGAAGTATCACATACTTTCATTTTCAACTGGGCCTGAGGGGAAGAAACAAGTGCTGCTGTTGCTGCATTGAAGAGGAAATTGAAAGCCGAAGTCAGGTTAGTGAACACTGTGTACTTGAACTCACTTATTGATTGTATAATACATTACAAATGCTAATTTTCTAACCTATATGCCATACGTACATGTCCATTATTGCTCATATCTCAGAAACTATTGGAGTGCCCATCACAATATTTATGTGGAAGCTTCTTGACATCATAAGGTACCTCTGGGATGAATTTGAGGAAATTTGAAGGATACATTTTTTTGGAGATTCACGATTGAAGTTTATATTTTGTGATAACTTTTTTGTGGTTGGAGGTAGGAAAATGTTGCCCAGAGAAATTCATAGGGCATGAAAATACCTTTAAAATGACACCAAAACCAGCTCTCGAGGTGTTATACTTTTAGAGATATGCCCATTTGAATTCGCGATGTCGTGCTAATTAGTCCAAAGTTCGTTAGTCTGTATCTCACTAATTAAGAGGCTGTTGGCAAAAATATTTGAGTTCTTGCTGTTTTTCATGGGTCCCAATTGGTTCCCAAAGTTTTACAAAAATCTGAGAGATGATGGCAGATTCTTTGATGATTTGACATGGAATGACCCAGTAGTGGTGTGGTTGGTGTTTTGTTGAAGGTTGTTGTGGTTGTTGAAGTTGTGGTGTGGTTGGCGTTTTGGAAAAGGTGGTGAGGAGATGCTTGTTCGTTTGTGGAGATGTTGGTGAGGAGATGTCGTGGTTGGCACTGTGGTGAGATGGCGTGGTTGTTGAGATGCGGTTGTTCCAAAATAAAGAGAGCAAAATAATAATACGACCTCAAAGATCACAGCCTGGTTACACAAATAAATTCCCTTTAGACATCGGTGCGAAATCTAATCTAAACACACACTTATCGACATAACTGATCTCTAGGAAACCTGAATGGTGTTCTGTGAATTTCCACAACCGTAACTATATATATATATATATATATATATATATATATATATATATATATATATACATACATACATACATACATACATACATACATACATACATACATACATACATACATACATACATACATACATACATACATACATACACAGTGGGGAGAACAAGTATTTGATACACTGCCAATTTTGCAGGTTTTCCCACTTATAAAGCACCGAGAGGGCTGTAATTTTTATCATAGGTACACTTCAACTGTGAAAGATGGAATCTAAAACAAAAATTCTGAAAATCAAATTGTATGATTTTAAAATAATTAATTTGCATTTTATTGCATGAAATAAGTATTTGATACATCAGAAAAACAGAACTTAATATTTGGTACAGAAACCTTTGTTTGCAATTACAGAGATCAGACGTTTCCTGTAGTTCTTAACCAGGTTTGCACAGACTGCAGCAGGGATTTTGGCCTACTCCTCCATACAGATCTTCTCCAGATCCTTCAGGTTTCGGGGCTGTCACTGGGCAGCACAGACTTTCAGCTCCCTCTAAAGATTTTCTATTGCGTTCAGGTTTGGAGACTGGCTCGGCCACTCCAGGACCTTGAGATGCTTCTTACGGAGCCACTCCTTAGTTGCCCTGGCTGTGTGTTTCGGGTCGTTGTCATGCTGGAAGACCCAGCTACGCCCCATCTTCATTGCTCTTGTTGAAGGAAGGAGGTTGTTGGCCAAGATCTCGCGATACATGGCCCCATCCATCCTCCCCTCAATACGGTGCAGTCGTCCTGTCCCCTTTGCAGAAAAGCATCCCCAAAGAATGATGTTTCCACCTCCATGCTTCACGGTTGGGATGGTGCTCTTGGGGTTGTACTCATCCTTCTTCTTCCTCCAAACACGGCGAGTGGAATTTAAACCAAAAAGCACTATTTTGGTATCATCAGACCACATGACCTTCTCCCATTCCTCCTCTGGATCATCCAGATGGTCATTGGCAAACTTCAGAGGAGCCTGGACATGCGCTGGCTTGAGCAGAGGGACCTTGCGTGCGCTGCAGGATTTTAATCCATGACGGCGTAGTGCGTTAATTATGGTTTTCTTTGATACTGTGGTCCCAGCTCTCTTCAGGTCATTGACCAGGTCCTACGGTGTAGTTCTGGGCTGATCCCTCACCTTTCTCATGATCATTGAGGCTCCACGAGGTGAGATCTTGCATGGAGCCCCAGACCGAGGGAGATTGACTGTTATCTTGAACTTCTTCCATTTTCTAATAATTGCACCAACAGTTGTTGCCTTCTCACCAAGCTGCTTGCCTATTGTCCTGAAGCCCATCCCAGCCTTGTGCAAGTCTACAATTTTGTCCCTGATGTCCTTAGACAGCTCTCTGGTCTTGCCCATTGTGGAGAGCTTGGAGTCTGATTGATTGAGTGTGGACAGCTGTTTTTTATGCAGATAACGAGTTCAAGCTGGTGCAGTTAATACAGGTCATGAGTGGAGAATGGGAGAGCTTCTTAAAGACAGAACTAACAGGTCTGTGAGAGCCGGAATTCTTACTGGTTGGTAGGTGATCAAATACTTATTTCATACAATAAAATGCAAATTAATTATTTAAAAATCATACAATGTGATTTTCAGAATTTTTGTTTTAGATTCCGTCTTTCACAGTTGAAGTGTACCGATGATAAAAATTACAGCCCTCTACGTGCTTTGTAAGTGGGAAAACCTGCAAAATCGGCAGTGTATCAAATACTTGTTCTCCCCACTGTATGTATATGTATATATATATATATGTATATGTATATGTATATATATGTATATGTATATATATGTATATGTATATATATGTATATGTATATGTATATGTATATATATATATGTATATGTATATGTATATATATATATATATATATATATGTATATGTATGTATGTATGTATGTATATATATATATATATATATATATATATATATATATATATATGTATATATATATATATATGTATATATATATATATATATGTATGTATATATATATATGTATGTATATATGTATATATGTATATATATATATATATATATATATGTATATATATATATATATATATACACACACACACACATACATACACAGCTCTGGAAAAAAAATAAGAGACCACTCCAAAAAAAATTTAAATCAGCATCTCTGCATGTACGGCAGCCATTCCATTCCAGTGTCTGTTGAATTCCAACACAGGCACACCTCATTCTACTTTGTGAGGTACTGATTAGGTGATCACCTGAACCAAATCTTATTTAACAAGGAAAAGTATAAAAACCACTGCTGTGGTCATCACCATCCTCTTGCAATAGGACCAGCTGGATGGCAAAAACAGTGCTTGTAGTACCTCAAAAGTAATTGGAATAAAAAAATAATTATCGACCATGCCAAAAGAGTTGAAAATAAAAGTTTTGAGTGAGAAAAAGAGGGGTTAAATTCTGGCTTTACTGGCAGAGGGATACAGCGAGTGTCACGTTGCTTCCATCCGTAAAATTTCAAAGATGGCGGTTCATAAGAACAAGGTCAAGCAGCAGACATTGGGGACAACGAAGCTACAGACTGGCAGAGGGTGAAAACGACTTTCCACTGACCGGGATGACTGCCAACTCATCCGAATGTCACTCAACTGTAGGATGACATCAAGTGACCTACAAAAAGAATGGCAAACGGAAGCTGGGGTGAAGTGCACGGCAAGGACGGTTCGAAACAGGCTCCTAGGGGCAGGGCTGAGGTCGTGCAAAGCTAGAAAAAAAGCCCTTCATCAATGAAGCAAAGAAGAGCCAGGCTGAGGTTTGCAAAAGACCATAAGGATTGGACCATAGAGGACTGGAGTAAGGTCATCTTCTCTGATGAGTCAAATTTTCAGCTTTGCCCAACACCTGGTCATCTAATGGTTAGATGGAGACCTGGAGAGGCGGACAAGCCACAGTGTCTCGCACCCACTGAAATTTGGTGGAGGATCGGTGATGATCTGGGGGTGCTTCAGCAAGGCTGGAATCGGGCAGATTTGTCTTTGTGAAGGACTCGTGAATCAAGCCACGTACAAGGTTGTCCTGGAAGAACACTTGCTTCCTTCTGCTCTGTCAATGTTCCCCAACTCTGAGGATTGGTTTTTTCCAGCAGGACAATGCTCCATGCCACACAGCCAGGTCAATCAAGGTGTGGATGGGGGACCATCAGATCAAGACCCTGTCGTGGCCAGCCCAATCTCCAGACCTGAACCCCATTGAAAACCTCTGGAATGTGATCAAGAGGAAGATGGATGGTCACAAGCCATCAAACAAAGCCGAGCTGCTTGAATTTTTGCGCCAGGAGTGGCATAAAGTCACCCAACAGCAATGTGAAAGACTGGTGGAGAGCATGCCAAGACGCATGAAAGCTGTGATTGAAAATCAGGGTCATTCCACAAAATATTGATTTCTGAACTCATCCCAAGTTAAAACATTAGCATTGTGTTGTTTAAAAATGAATATGAACTTGTTTTGTTTGTATTTTTTGAGGTCTGAAAACACTGAATCTTTGTTGTTATTTTGACCAGTTGTCATTTTCTGCAAATAAATGCTCCAAATGACAATATTTTTATTTGGAATTTGGGAGAAATGTTGTCAGTAGTTTCTGGAATAAAACAAAAATGTTCATTTTACTCATACACATACCTATAAATAGTAAAACCAGAAAAACTGATAATTTTGCAGTGGTCTCTTAATTCTTTCCAGAGCTGTATACATCGTGTGTATCAAAAGTCGACACCCCCTTTTATTATTTTCACCTTTTGTGACCTTATATCCTGGAATTAAATTTCATTAAATCAGACTTTTTCCACCTTTATTTACACATCATAACCCACAACTTCCAAGTGGAAAAACAAATTGTACAAATTTCATAAAATTAGTGATAAATATAAAACTAGACCATCTTGGTTGGATAAGTATCCTCCCCACCGAGTTAATGCTTGATCGAAGCACCTTTAACAGCACCATTAATTACAACTGTGAGTGTTGGGAGAGGTCTCGACGAACTTTGCACACCTTGATTGGACAATATTTACCCATTCTTCTGTACAAAACTCTTCAAGCTCAGTCAAGTTGTTTGGGGTGTGTTGATGGACAGCAATCTTCAAGTCATGGCACAGATTTTCGATTGGATTTGGGATTGGGCTCTGACTGGGCCACTCAAAGACATTTATGTTTTTGTTCCTTAGCCACTCCAGTGTCGCCTTGGCTGTGTGCTTCGCGTCATTGTCATGCTGAAAGGTGAACTCCCGTCCCAATTTCTGCTTTCTTGCGGAGGGCAGCAGGTTTTCCTCGAGGATTTTTCTGTATTTTGCTCCATACATTTTTCCTTCCATCCTGACAAATGCCCCAGTCGCTACTGATGAAAAACATCCCTGGATGATGATACTGCCGTCACCATGCTTCACAGTCGGGATGGTGTTCTTTGGGTGATGTGCTCAATTGGGTTTGTGCCAAACGTAACGATTTGCATTTAGGCCAATAAGTTCCATCTTTGTTTTGTCAGACCACAAAACGTTTTGCCACATGGCTTCAGAATCTCCAGAGTGGTTTTTTGCATTTTTGCAAACGGGACTCGAGGTGGGCTTTTTTGAGTTATGGCTTCCTTCCTTCCTGCCGTACAGGCTGGACTTGTGGAGTGCTAAGGATATTGTCACTTGCACACAGTGACCACAAACCCATCCTTAAAAAAAATTTTTTCTTAATATACATACAATGTTGATGCTCAAATAAGAGCTAATAATAATCCTTGCCATAAAGGCATGTAGCTCTTTCAAAGTTGCCATCGGCCTCTTGATGGCCCTTCTGATCAGTTTCCTCTTTGCTTGTCATCCAGTTTGGAAGGATTGCCTGATCTAGTCAGGGTCTTAGTTGTACCATATGCCTTCCACTTGTTAATGATTGTCTTGACTGTGCGCCAAAGGATACTCGAGGCCTTTGAAATAGTTTTTATACCAACCCCCTGATCTGTGCCTTTCCACAACTTTATCGGGGAGGTCTTTTGAAAGCTCCTTGGGACTCATGGTTGAGTCTTTGCTGTGAGATTCACCATCCAGCAGAGTCAACCAACAAACAGCTGATTTTATTCTGAAATAATCAGAATTACTACAATTTAACACAGGTGAAGGCCAATTAAGTTGGTGTGTGATTTTGAAGATGATTGGTCACACCTGAGCTGATTTATAATTGCTATTATAAGGGGGGTGGACACTTATCCAACCAAGATGTATTCTACTTTAGTAGTTTTTAATTAATTTTCTGGTATTTGTAGAATTTGTTTTTCACTTGTAAGTTGTGGGTTACAATGTGCAAATAAAGGTGGAAAGAAAATCTGATTTAACGACAGGCTACAAGGCAACAAAAGCTGAAAAATTGGCGCGTGTGTGTGTGTGTGTGTGTGTGTGTGTGTGTGTGTGTGTGCGTGCGTGCGTGTGTGTGTGTGTGTGTGTGTGTGTGTGTGTGTGTGTGTGTGTGTGTGTGTGTGCGTGCGTGCGTGCGTGCGTGCGTGCGTGCGTGCGTGCGTGCGTGCGTGCGTGCGTGCGTGCGTGCGTGCGTGCGTATATAAGATTGGGGCGGTTGGGATTACACATTTTTATAAAAGAAGGCGCTTCCAACCAAAAGTTAAAAAAAAAACTAGAGCAAAAAAAAATAAGAGAAGACCCGGTCTCAGGTAACGTCTTGCTGGTTTCATCAGGCGCAATTTATTTTAATTTTTTTTGTATACATTGTCAAGGCTCGAATGAGAGCGAACACACAGCAAGGGGGCAGGAGACAAGAGGGGTGGGAGAGGGAAGGACAAAACGGTGAGGAACAGAGACATGAGGAGATCTGTGGAGGGGACAGGGATGGGGTGGGGAACACAGGGTATACAAGATGGACATGACGAGGAACTTTCAGGAAGGAAGGCAGGGAATTTGAAGGAGGTGGGTTTGGGGTGGATTCACGGAAGAAAAGATCGTGGTTTTGGATGACGAAAGATAAGAGATGGTGGTGAACAGCTCTTTTGAAGACCTGGAGGGAAGAATGGTATTGAAGAGAGTGTGGGAGTTTATTCCAAAGGTGGGACAATAGAGGAATGAAAGGGTGAAGGTGAGCAGTGATTCGTGATTTTGGTAGTTTTACCAGAATGGGGTTGCTGACGGACCATTAGCGTCTTGTGGAAATTTGGGTGGGTGGGACATCTCACAAACAGAGAGGGGCGGGGGGGGTGAGACTGGAGAGGAGACGGTAGAAGACAGAAAGACCACCGACCTGCCTGCTGTGAGGGAGTGAGAGGCTCAAAGACTCAGCCTCACCGTGGGAGATAATGATCTGAAATGCCTTGGTTTTCACAGCATGAAGCCAAGAAAGGTGAGAGGCAGGAGCACCAGCCCAGAGGGGAGAGCGGTACTCCATCAGGCTCGGACGAAAGGTTTGTATGTGGTCAGGCGCTCAGGTCGGCCGAGGAAGGACTTTGCACGATAGAGGATCCCCAGTCCACAACGGGCTTTGGAGGCCAGGTTGGAAATGTGGCTTCCCCAGGAAAGATCATGGCAGATTGTGAGACCCAGAAGCTTGAAAGAAAGGATTTCTTCCAGAGGATTGTTGAGAAAGTGGATGGGGGGGGGGTGTTCCAAACAGTCTTTTTGGAGAGAAATAGTGAGTGTGAGATTTGTCAGGATTGAACGAAATGTTCCACGTGTTGGACCAGCTTGTGATTTTTATCCACATCTGCAGAGAGCGAAGAAGCCGCGTACCCGAAACTTATTTCTAACCTATGAGTAACGTGCTTTGAACCTATGAGTAACGTATCTCCAATGCATATTGACGTATGGAGACGTATTTGACATCTTCTGGATGACCACAGAACTTACTGAACGTGTTTCTAACTTACAGCTCCCGTATAATGGCGTATTGGCAGCGTTTAGGGGAATTGGTATATAAAAATGGGGTTCACAGGAGGAACCAGTCAGTGTTCCAGACTCCATGGTGAGCAGATGTCCATGTCATCCGAGAGATGGAGGATCCGGCAAGGCTGAGACGAGAATACCTACTAGCTGTCCTCCAACATTAACATGACCTCATCGATTTGACACTGTACCAGTTGCGTGCCAATAGAGCCAGGAGAAGAAGAGGTGAACAGAGGAGAAGGAACTGGGTGAGACCATGGATCGGGAGGCGACGGCAGTTTGGCATGTATGACCAGCTCATGGTGGAACTCCGTAACGAGTAGTTCTTCGAAGTTTTCTTCGGCATGACGGTGATGTTGACACTTTGATGTCTAGTGCGGTTATGATTTGAATCATCGAGCGGCAGCCTTTTAATAGGCTACGCCATGTGATCGTGGGCGATACCCTGCCGCGCTATGCATAAGTTAGACTATCGTTGGGCATAAGTTGTGAACGCCGACAACACGCTAAGCATTCGTTGGTATAAATTATCTAGAAGTTATCGAAACATTCTGTGTACATTACTAATACGTTATGCATACGTCCAACTCGTTATGAATACACTATTATACGCCCAAAACTGAAAAAAAAAGTTCAGCGTACGCCAGCGTTTTAGATAAATTTTGATATGTTGCCATACGCTGGCTAAATCATCAAGGTGTGACAGGGGCTTAACCCTTAGATGCATGAGTGCAAAAAGATAATGCAAGAAAACAGCCAAACTGGGTCATTTTTGACCCACTTATGCATCTAAGGGTTAAGAGAGGGGATGGAGGGGGAACATCCACCAGAAACAGATTTGATGAGATGCCACCAGGATTTTGAGGAGGGAAAGAGGTTTGAGAGTTCAGACTTGAGATTAGAAAGATGTTGTTTTCTGGCTCTCCTGAGGGTAGATACACACTTGTTCCGAGCTTTATGAAAGGAACTGAGATTACCCTCAGTTTGGTTTGCTTTCCATGAGGCGAAGGCAAGTTGTTTCAAGTCAACTGCCTTGCCACAAGCTTCAGTGAACCAAGGGTGGGAGGAAGGGTCAGACAACTGAAGACTAGAGGGGATAAATCTGTGCACGAGGGAGAGCAGGTTTCTTTGAAAAAATTCCCAGGACGTTGATGTCTCTGTTTGAGAAAGTAGTGATGGGAGACCAGTCTATAAGTTTTTGATGGCTGTTTGAAGACCCTGCCAGTCGGCCTGCGTGAAATGACAGACTTGACGGCGGTGAGGTGTTTCTCTGATAACAGCCAGAGAGATGTCCACTTTAACAAGGACGTGGTCAGATGAACCGATTGGAGCGGAGGAAGAGCACTCAGATATTGTCAGGGAAATTTGTCAAAATCAGATCCAGAAGAGATGGAGTACCATTGGTTGAGATCCGGATCGGGAAGTTGACAAATTGAGTCAGTCCCAATGAGTTGCAGAAGTCTTCTGCTGAGGTGCCATGACAGGTGAGAGAGGTATCCACACCTAGACAGCTGGTATGATGGCAATTGAAGTCACCACATATGCGGAAGAGGGAGTTTGGATGAGAAGATAGAAGTTGGTCCATGGTTTTGGATGGTGAGGTGTAAATGGAGTCATCACTGTTTGTGGACGGCACAACACACATATAAACATGAGGTGGGAGTGGAGGGGAAGCCGTAGCCAGAGGTATTCCTGGGGGTGTGGTGGAGTGAGGGCAGTGCATGGTGAGTGAGGAACAGAGTCTTTGATGAAGAGAGCAACTCCTCTACCAGGAGGAGGCTCAGGTCTGTCATCCGGAGGAGGGAGTAACCAGAGAGAGATACTTGGGAGTCATAAATGTCTTGAGGGAGCAAAGTTTCTGTTCAACAGATTATGTCTGGTTTGTCAGTGGCAACCTGTATGGAAAGATCTGTAAGGTTTGAGCGAAGGCGCCGGATATTTGAGGTTCACACTGTTCATGAAGAGGGAGGGGAGGAGGCTTTGGGTGCAGGGGAGGGTGATGGTCCGAGGAGGGGGGAGGTAAGGAGAATTGTTGAAAGTGTGGGGAATTGCAGAAGAAGGAGGGGGGAAGGTGCCGGATGAGGAAGAGAAAAGACTGTGGTGCTGGGTTGAGGTACAGTGGGGAGTAATAAGAGAGGGGGCAGAAGGCAGTTGACTATTTGAGGAGATGGAGGAGAGAGGGCAGGGGAAGGAGGCAGCTTTGTGGCTGTGAGGGGGGGGCAACTTTCAGAAGGGGAGTGAGTGGGGAGAGGGGAGGGGGAGTTTTTGAGAAAGGTGGTGGTGGTCGTATGGCAGCTTAGCTGCCAGGGTAGCTATCGTTTCTTGAAGCATGACTGTGTCACTGATGCAGTGCCCCTCTACCAGTACACACACTGGAACTGGTACTCATTTCGCCGACCTCGGAAGGATGACAGGCTGAGTCAACCCCCTGGTGTATTAATTCAGCGGCCGACGGGGCTTGAACTCAGGAGTCTAGGATCCCAAGCCGCCACCCTAACCACTGAGCCAACACCAGGCTTTGAGAAAGGTGAGAGGGAAGCTTGGAGGGAGAAGAGTGTGATGGTTGCTTTGAGAGAAAGGAGTGAGTTAGCACTAAAGTTGGAAAAAAAGAATGGTTGATGGAAAGCAAACATTAATTGCAATCTGGGGTTTTAAAATTTTATTAATTTTTTTTCGGTCAGAAATGTGATTAAACACATTTCTTGATGGATGTAATAAAGGCGAAATCAGAGAATGGAGAGAAGAAACGTTGTAACAGTTGGATTTTTTTAGACAAGGTATGAAGGAAAGGTGGAATTGAGAGCAGTCTGTTGAAACAGAAGAAGAGAAGTGAATTATGACACAGTAATGAGTGCCACACATGTGAAAGAGGAAGATGAAGCATTATAAGAGATCGTTTTTAATATGATTGTTTTTTGATAGAATATACAATGGACCCCGAGCCTCGGCGCGTGTGCGGTTTTTATTTCGACACGACCGCTCATTTCCGGTCAGATGCTGGTGATCGAGGTCAAATGGAGGAGTGCTTTATTATTTTGTAAAAGCAAAAACAAACATCATATCGCATCAATGATGGGGTGTTCTGCTCTTTTTATTATTTTTATTTTTTTTGTTGTTTACTTACAAGTGGTGTGTGTGTGTGTGTGTGTGTGTGTGTGTGTGTGTGTGTGTGTGTGTGTGTGTGTGTGTGAGCACGTGTGTGCGCTGCTTGTTGTTTTTGTGTTTCCGGGGCACGAACTCGGCTGGTTTTGTGTCCAGGTTGGGCATGATGAGGTGTTGGTTGTGCGAGTGTTGGGGTTCTCGTTGGGTGTTGTACACATGTGGATGTGCTGTTTGGGATTGAGTGTTGTTTGTTGCTCACCTTATCCATCCGTTTGCACCATCCATTTTTCGCCATTTGTATCAGAGGTGTGTATTGTGTCGGTATGTCCACCGTCTCCCCAGTTGGACCACCCTCCCGGCTCTTCACGTGCCAGGCTTCCAAAATCGACCTGTGTCGTTTGTTCGATGTCGTGTCTCGGACACGGGTCCCATCAAAGTTGAATTTATGGCCAGATTACAGGCAATGACGTGTTATGGCTGACTGGGTCACTTTTCCAAGCCTAACTGCTCTGTCATGTTCATCTCGTCATTGTTTCAAATTCCTTCCAGTTTCCCCAATGTAGAATTGGTCACAGTCTTTGCATGATGACAAAAGCTTGTCCAAACAGCAAACTAACACTTGAAGATGTTGCGAGCTTGCTGGAGATGTCTAAACAGCACGATCTTCATCTGTGACGGTGCACACTACCGACAAATATTTGGCATAGCAATGGGTTCACCGGTCTCTGCCATTGTGGCTAATTTGGTGTTGGAGGAACTCGAACAAAGGATATTTGAGTCTCATGAGAATTGGCTCCCACGGTACTGGAACGGATGTGTAGATGACACCTTCGTCATTGTGCAGACACGCATGGTAGACCACCGACTGGGACATCTTGGCCGAGTATTCCCCAGCATTAACTCCACAATGGAAATCGAAAAAGAAAGCAAAACGGCATTTTTGGATGTGAAGGTGCACCGTCAGCTTGACTGCTCCCGAAAGACTTCGGTTTACAGGAAACCAATACACACCAGCAGGTGACTGGGTTTTAACTCCTGCAACCCAATCTCCCACAAACACAGTGGAGCACGAACCATAACAGCTTGGGCATGGACGGTGTCATCTTCCAAAGCCGAGGCAATTTAAGAAATCGGAGTAGTTAGAGGAGTCCTGCTCAAAAATGGGTACAAGGGGATACTCCCCACCTTGGAAGAACCAAAAAAGTCAGAACGGAAGGAGCCAGACACACTTGGGCGCTGTGTCCTGCCATACTAACCGAGCCTTTCAGAAAGGATTGGCACGATAGTACGTGGTGCACATGGATTTATGGAGACTACAATCCTCGACGCACCATCCGTAATGTCATCTCAAAACTAAAGGACCCGATACCAACTGGTGATAGATCTGGAGTAGTTTACCATTCATCATGCATCGACTGTGACCAATTCTACATTGGTGAAACTGGAAGGAATTTGAAACAACGACGAGATGTACATGATAGAGCAATTAGGCTTAGCAAGGTAACCCAGTCAGCCATGGCACATCATTGCCTGTAATCTGGCCATAAATTTGACATTGAAGGGACCCGTGTCTGAGACACAACATCTAACAAACGACACAGGTTGATTTTGGAATCCTGGCACGTGAATAGCCGGGAGGGTGGTCTAACTGGGAAGACGGTGGACATACCGACACAGTACACACCACCTCTGATAGAAAGGGCGAAAACTGGATGGAGCAAACGGATGGATAAGGTGATCAACAAACAACACTCAATCCTAAACACCACATCCACATGTGCACAACACCCAACGAGAACCCCAACACTCGCACAATCAACACCTCATCATGCCCAACCTGGACACGAAAACAGCCGAGTTCGTGCCCTGGAAACACAAAAACAACAAGCGCGCGCGCGCGCGCACACACACACACACACACACACACACACACACACACACACACACACACACACACACACACACACACACACACACACACACACACACACACACACACACACACCACCCGATCATGTGCAAGTAAAAACAAATGAGCAGGGCACCCCTTCAATGATGCGATTTGACATTTGTTTTTGCTTTTGTACCATCAAAAAAAAAAGCATTCCTCCATTTGACCTCGAGCACCAGAACGTGACCGGAAATGAGCGATCACGTGGAAATAAAAACCGGACACGTGCCGAGGCTCGGGGTCTATTGTGCCTGATGAAGGCGGCTGTCAAGCAGGTGAAACGTTGCCCTGACACCAGGTCTGCTCTCGCTTTTTTGCTCAAATTAGCGGAGTCGATCAAATTTTTACTTTTGGTTTGAAGTGCCTTCTTCTTAAAAAAAAACAAAAAACAAGTGGTGCCAGGCACAACAAATCCCACCCATTTTGTAATTTTGACCGATGACCATGACCCCCAAAACTTCGGACCCTACCGATCTTCACAAATATGCATTTTTCACTATAGGAATGGGTAGGATTATAAGTGACAAATAGAATAAGGTTCACTATAAGCTTAGTTTGAAGTAAATCAGATCATTTTTGACGAAGTTATGAGCGAAAAACGATTTTGATCTTTTCGTGTCCTTCACCTTGACCTTTGATCCAATTGGACCCAAAAGTTAATGGGGTCGTCCAAGGTTCATTGCCCACCTGTGGATTAAATTTGATAGTGTTTGCTAAAGCCGTTTTGCCGTAAAGTTGCTAACAGACAGACAGACAAACAAACAAATAAACCAATGTCACCCGCAGGGTGACCCGTATCTTGCCAAAAGGTGACCACGTGTGACTTCTTTAAGGTCACACTGAGGTGAACAGAGCTGCTATCCACCAGGAGCGACTCCTTGAGGAATATCTGCCTACGAGAGATTCCGATGAGAATCGTTCTACAGAGTAACCATGAAAAATATGCTTTTGCCTCATAACTTCACCAAATGACGTCATAATGTCTCAAGCTTCACATATCTAGAAAGCACTCATCGAGGTGTTCAATTTGAGGTACTACATGATATGGTTCCTAAAACTTGAAAATTTGACCTTGGGGTCAAATATGTTTGACCTTAGGCGCTAACCATGAAGGTCAAGGCCAATCGCCACCAAAAATTAGTCAGCTGAGCGCCAGACCATGAACTATATTCCCATGAAGTTTGAAGACTATCTGATCAAAATTACTCAAAAAATAAGGGTTTCGTCGACTCCCCTGATTTGCGACAAAGTGACCTTGACCTTTGACCTTCACCTTCAAAATTTTTATGCGTGGAAAGGGACCTCAATAGGCCTCTGATATGCGAAGTTACAAAAATTTCCAATGATAACTGTGCTCTGCAGAATTTTTTATACATGATTACAGACAAACAAACAAAAAAAAAACATACAAGCTGACTAACATATCTTGCAAAAACTTCGTTTTGGCAAGATAACAAACCGGACGATTACAATATCCTGCTCCCTCCCTCCGGGGGGCGGGATAAAAAGTATGTATATGAAAACGTATACAGATCATACATACTGTACATACATACATACATACATACATACATACATACATACAGGGTGTTTGAAAATGGAAATACCAAAAAGAAGGTTGAATAGCTTTATTGTTCAAGATACCGACATTTGATATGAATACATGCATTACACTTTAGATGATTATTCCAAAACACACAATTTTGTGTCTGTCTGTCCATGAAACATTCGGTCATTACTTATCCAGTCTCAACCAAACTTGCTGCTGGGATTTAAGGGCCACACAATGGAGGTTGTAGCAACTTCATTTCCCCCACCCTCCCCCTCCACAAGGGGCTTTTCCACCTTGAGCAAAATCTGTGTTAAGGAATATAAATATCTTTCCGTGATGTTTCAGGGAGTTCACAAAGCGGAAGTGAAAATTATTATAACCATCAAGTATTCGGTCAACTCCATTCAACGTATGATTACCTTTTTTAAACAGTCGCTGGTGTTGTTCGACACGAGATTGAAAAAGATTTGGAGGAAACGAAACGTCCTCGAGGCATCCTATCTTTATCGTGTCCCCGACAGACGAACATACCCAAACCTTCCAAACCCCCCCCCACCCCCTCCGCCCTTTGGCCGCTCCCATCCAAGCGGTTTAACAAACTCTGTTAAATTTGAAGAGGATTCTGTTCTGATTCCAGAAGGCTGTGACATTTAACTACTTTCACTGCTTTGATTATTTCCACTTTCATTGCTCTAAATCATCATTAAGTGATGTCACAATTTGCTGGTACGACTAATCGACGGTGCGCTTTGCTGACTGGTCCCTTGGAGTTATTAACGACTCTGTGGTGTCCCTCCTTTCCTTTAATGACCTCATCACATATTGCCAGCCAAAGGTGTGGTTGTGGCTCAATTGGTTCGCGGGTGCCAGCAGTGACCACTATTTTCGTTGTGTCTGTGTGTCTGCTGGCTGCTCTTAGAGCACCCTTATTCTGGACATTTCCATCTGTCTGTCCGCGAAACTTTGGTAAAGCCTAGGGGCTAAACCACTCAACCGATTACAATGAAATTTGGTAGGTAGGACCAATATTCTCTGGAAAATCCTCTATTTCTCTTTGCCGATGACTCAACCCTCTGCCGTACCATCTGTCATCCCTCAGCCCGGCAAGCAGCAGCTTCTTCACTCACTGCAGATCTGGATAAAATCACAAACTGGTCCAACACGTGGAACATGTCTTTCAATCCACACAAATCTCACACTCTCACTATGTCTCTTCGAAAGGACCGTTTACAAAACCCCCCCATCCACTTTCTCAACAATCCTCTGGAAGAAGTCTTTTCTTTCAAGCTTCTGGGTCTCACTATCTGCCATGACCTTTCCTGGGAAAGTCACATTTCCAACCTTGCCTCAAAAGCCAGTCGCCGACTGGGAATCCTCCGTCGTGCAAAGTCCTTCCTCGGCCCTCTTGAGCTCCTGACCACTTACAAAGCTTTTGTCCGTAGCCTGATGGAGTACTGCTCTCCCCTCTGGGCTGGTGCTCCTGCCTCCCACCTTTCTCGACTTCACGCTGTCGAAACCAGGGCTTTTAAGATCATCGGCATCTCCCGCAATGAAGCTGAGTCTTTGGGCCTCTCACTCAATCACCGCAGGTTGGTCGGTGGTCTTTCTGTCTTCTACCGACTCCTCTCCAGCCTTGCCCCCCTGCTCTCTCTGCGATTTGTCCCAACCACATTTCCACAGGGCGCTCAAGGTCCGCCAACAACCCCTTCTGGTAAAACTACCAAAATCACGAATCACTGCTCATCTTCACTCTTTCATTCCTCTTTTTCCCGCCTTTGGAATAAACTTCCTCACTCTATTCTTTCCCATTCTTCCCTTCAGGCTTTCAAAACAGCTGTTCACCACCACCTCTTATCTTCCCCATCCAAATCCTCGATCTTTTCTACCCCCGATAATCCACCCAAGCCCACTTCCTTCAATTCTCCTGCTTTCCTTCCTGAAAGTCCCTTTAATGTCCATCTTCCCCTCGCCATGTTCCCCGTCCCATCCCCATCCCTCTCCTTTCCACAGTTCACCTGTGTCTGTTCCCCAATGTTTTGTCCCTTCCACTCCCGCCCCTCTTGCCTCATGCCTCCTTGCTGTGAGTTGTGTGTTAGCTCTCATACGAGCCTCGACCAAGGTATACAAAAAAAAAAAAAAAAAAAAAAAAATCGTGTGCTTTCGAATATGGGACCCTGGGCACTAGCAACGGCATAGCAACAGCCCTTTAAAGTGGTCAAAAAATCTCAAAAAAATCGAAGTTTAGAGTTCTGTGCGCAATCTATCTAGCTCCCTTCATGCCAATTTGCAGCCATAACAAAAAATATTTGTAGGAGATAGGTTTTGGGCGAGTGCATGTCGAACATTTCAGAAACGGTTAATTGCGAATATCTCTAAGAGAAAGAGTCTGATTTTGATGAAACTTGGGTGAAATGTGTACAATGTGGCTAGCATATACACAAAAATGAATGGTTGCTATGCACACCTCCGTTGCTTAGCAACAGCTAAAATACTTTATCGTACATCGTGCACTTATTGTGGACTGTACGAAAAAATCAATACCTCCGAAACTGGACCTCCGAGGGACCTGTTTTTTTTTTTTTTTGTGCCCAAGGAGAATGTCTTACAGCATCATATAAAAAATAAAATTGTGAGCGAATAGATAAATGGAATTACCAGGGCTGCCATTTGTTAGAGTCTCTTTGGAAACATGCCTGAAATTTCACAAGGTGGGTTTCTGGGTGCAAACTTAGAGGGCTGTGATAATCATATTTATTGTGCTAAATTGATTGATAGCATGTACATGAATATCGGCGAGTCGCGTCGGCCAGCTTTCCATCAAGAGCGAGCAGCCATGTCGCCTACCGGCTTGTCTGTCTGTTTGTGACTCTCTCCAGAGCATAGCTCCGTGACGTTTGATGCGATATTGATGAAACTTGGACACAAGCTCGATATCATGGTCTCGTTGTGTCTTTTTGTGTGAAAGGCATCCCACGCCCCTTGTGGGCGGAGCCACGTCCACTTGAACTTTTTATCTATTTTTTCTCGCAATTTCATTTCCTAGAAGCTGTGCGTAATGTCCAAAAGTACAACATATAAAAAATCCGATTTGATTTGGTCAATTTTGACGGAAGAGATGGGTTTTTACGGTAGGGCTTCCTCAATAATGCCTGTGAACCATCGTCGCCTCCGGCTTGTAAATATCAAAATATTTCTCGTTAGTAATTTTTTTGGGGAGGGGGGGGCGGGAATTCCATGTTTTTACTTGCATATGAATGAGTAAACATAAAAATTATGTATTTGCACTGACAGATGTTGGTCTTTTTTGTTGTCACTGTTCGAGGTAATTTAGGGTTTGTGTTGCAGTCGGAGCTGTAATTTGTTTCCTGATGCTGAACTGGTTAATATCATGTCTATTGTGTTGTGTTGTGTTGTGTTGTGATTAATCGAGTAAAAATACATTGCATCCTGACATCCTGTTAGACAATTTACGCTCGTTCGGTTTGATTCTTGCTTTTCCTTTGGCAGGTCGCCGCTTCAATTTTCCCCAAAGAAGCACAACAGCCTTTCGAAACCAGTACGATCCCACGAGCCAATGGCCAGAGTAGAATCTCGGCACCTTCTGAAATACAATACACCTCAAACCCGTGTTGTGGTCCATCACCAGATCTCCACTGTCCACACCACCCAGCAGCTCCAGAGCAGCAGTCTGGAGTGGATAAGAGTAGGACTGTGATGGGGCCAGGAAGCCACAATGATAACCTGGCAATGATGGAGATCGCAGCAGTGTTGGTTGAGGTGGAACATCTGGGCTCTGAAGTTTTGCAGTTTCGTGGAATGCGATCCAGCAGAGAGTTTGCACATCTTGAGGAGCTCCTCACAAAGCAGATGCTGAGGCTGGACTCTATTGAGACGGGTGGGCAAGCAGACATCCGACAACGGCGTCGCACTGTTGTGTGTCAAGTACAGAGCTTGCTTAACTTCCTTGAGTCTAATGCCAGAAAGTAAAATTCTTCATTTGTGCTTTTTACCCCCTTTTTCTTCTTCTTCTTCTTCTCCTCCTTCTCCTTCTCCTTCTCCTTCTCCTTCTTCTCCTTCTCCTTCTCCTTCTTCTTCGAATAGGCAAGTACATATATTTAATCATTTTGAGTAGGTTATCGTGATAGGTTTTGGGTTCCAAAGAAGTCAGTATATATATATATACACATGGAAAAAAGCTAAATTCAGAATGCCTACAAAAGAGTATTACTTGCGGAAAGAGATAAATTAGAAATATATTGTTGCAGTCACAGGTACCGAGACACCTGCTTGTCACTCAGGGGATTAATCCCCGGTTGTCCTCGGTGGAGCCGGACCTGGGGCCACCGCTCACAATTAAAGTTATGGTACGGTGGGTTGTTTTAAAACCACAAACGCCACCCAGTCAACGAGTTCCAGTGTCTGCCGTCTAATTATTCCGTTTAACTGGAGGTCACGTGGTTACCTGAGCGGGGAGCGCGCCCTCGGCAAAGCACCAATATTATCTGATTAGATTTTAATTTGGGCGGCCGAGCGTTTTAAGCCCTGGTGCGTGCCGATGATTTTTTGGTCAAATCTGTGGTAATTACCTTCCAGTCTATCTCGGTTCGGACAATGCGAGACCATTGTAAGGAAAGGACAAACACGTACAGGTTGGAAATCGACAAATAATTTATTAATAATAAAATAAATAAATAAAAAGAACCTTTTATTTGCTAAGCTAAATAAAGAATGAATTTCAAAGCAAAATCAATCAAAATGCCACGAAAGAGATAAAGAGCAGAAGCTTAATGAGGGTTGACTTACTTGCAGTTAAACACAGACAAGAGTACCCAACGGATCATTGGGGGGAGGGGAGGGGGAGAAAATTGTCTTGCTCACCAGAAAGTCGTCTGAAGCAAAAACACTCTGAAATGCATGCGTGTCACATCCGTCACCAGCACCCAGCTTTGTCGTACAGCCTCTCGCAGGGTAGCTTTGAACGCCAGTCCACACGCTCGCTTGCCGAAGCTCTGGGCAGGACAAACCGTCTCGCTGTTGGCACTGGCCAGACACCCACACGCGCGCTTCCTTCTCCTCTTTTGCGCGCCCACACCCGCTTCTTGCTCACTTCTCTCTCGTACCTCTTTCGTTCACGCTTTTTTATTATCACAGAGCGTCTCGCTTTCTCTTCAGAGTGTCTCGCTTTCTCTTCAGAGCGTCTCGCTTTCTCTTCAGAGCGTCTCGCTTTCTCTTCAGAGCGTCTCGCTTTCTCTTCAGAGCGTCTCGCTTTCTCTTCAGAGCGTCTCGCTTTCTCTTCAGAGCGTCTCGCTTTCTCTTCAGAGCGTCTCGCTTTCTCTTCAGAGCGTCTCGCTTTCTCTTCAGAGCGTCTCGCTTTCTCTTCAGAGCGTCTCGCTTTCTCTTCAGAGCGTCTCGCTTTCTCTTCAGAGCGTCTCGCTTTCTCTTCAGAGCGTCTCGCTTTCTCTTCAGAGCGTCTCGCTTTCTCTTCAGAGCGTCTCGCTTTCTCTTCAGAGCGTCTCGCTTTCTCTTCAGAGCGTCTCGCTTTCTCTTCAGAGCGTCTCGCTTTCTCTTCAGAGCGTCTCGCTTTCTCTTCAGAGCGTCTCGCTTTCTCTTCAGAGCGTCTCGCTTTCTCTTCAGAGCGTCTCGCTTTCTCTTCAGAGCGTCTCGCTTTCTCTTCAGAGCGTCTCGCTTTCTCTTCAGAGCGTCTCGCTTTCTCTTCAGAGCGTCTCGCTTTCTCTTCAGAGCGTCTCGCTTTCTCTTCAGAGCATATTGCTTTCTCTTCAGAACGTCTCGCTTTCTCTTCAGAACGTCTCGCTTTCTCTTCAGAGCGTCTCGCTTTCTCTTCAGAGCGTCTCGCTTTCTCTTCAGAGCGTCTCGCTTTCTCTTCAGAGCGTCTCGCTTTCTCTT
Organism: Eptatretus burgeri; assembly: GCF_056783735.1. NCBI lineage: Eukaryota > Metazoa > Chordata > Myxini > Myxiniformes > Myxinidae > Eptatretus > Eptatretus burgeri. The sequence continues at coordinate 5,159,701 of NC_140972.1, forward strand.
CAGAGCGTCTCGCTTTCTCTTCAGAGCGTCTCGCTTTCTCTTCAGAGCGTCTCGCTTTCTCTTCAGAGCGTCTCGCTTTCTCTTCAGAGCGTCTCGCTTTCTCTTCAGAGCGTCTCGCTTTCTCTTCAGAGCGTCTCGCTTTCTCTTCAGAGCGTCTCGCTTTCTCTTCAGAGCGTCTCGCTTTCTCTTCAGAGCGTCTCGCTTTCTCTTCAGAGCGTCTCGCTTTCTCTTCAGAGCGTCTCGCTTTCTCTTCAGAGCGTCTCGCTTTCTCTTTTTCCCCACTCTCAAAACATAATTCCTCACAGAACGTCTCTCTCGCTTCAGAACGTCCCTCTTTCGCCTTTTCCTCCACAGAACGCCTCTCCTCACAGAACGTCCCTCACGCTTTCTCTCGCTCGTTTTTATATCCCCGGGCCGTCTCCACGGGGTGCCGTCCGCCCCAAACTCACCCCACCCCACTGGGGCACGGTCACCATGACGACCCGTGTGCTCTCAAAAAAGGCGAGCGTTGGAGCTCGCGAAAGAAATGTTGCTGAGGAAAAACGAGGGCGGGCTTCAGAGCTCGTGAAAGAAATGTGTGTAAACGTGTCTGTCGGAAAGAAAAAAAAACTTCCCATAAGAGAGGGGATCTATCCTTTACCCTTTTAACCTTCTCAACGCATCACATTTAAGATCCCATTAGACAGGGGATGGGGCTAATCTGAACATGCATTGAAGGAAATAACTGTCTGAGGACCTGGATGTGTGGATGCATTCATCAGACCGGATTCTGAAATCCGTTACAATATGTTTGTTTGTTATTTTTATTTTTATTTAAAAAAAAAAAAATTCCAATTTGATTTCAAGCATAAATGAAAGAATCCTCGACGTACAGGCTGTGCTTTCCATTAATCACCAGTCCAAGGCAATTTTACATACTCAGCATGTACAGCATGGTGGAGTATCAACTCGAAAACACACTTTCACCTGATAACGGTTTGTGGAAGGTAATGATGATGATGTTTCCGGTACTTCCATTGGTTGACCGTTACTCTGGCCCATATAAACCATAGTGAAGACCAAAGACGGCAAATTATCGCGATGTCCAGCAGTGATATTGCACATCAACTTGGCTTCTATCGTACGATCAGCAGATCGGTCCACGAACATCAACAAACCAATGATGTTAAAGACAGGCCTCGATCTGCGTGACCCAGGGTGACCTATAAAAGAGAAGATGCAGCTCTGATCAGGCTCGGTAGACGTATTTCCGTTTGCCACAAAGTTTCAGCGTGAATGGAATCTCCCTCGGGTTTTCCACAAGAACTGTCCGGAACTAGCTTTTTTGCTGCAGGTTACAAAGCCAGAAGACGGATAAGACACCTTCTCACCCAAGAATAGAATACAAGGCTGCCGGCTTGGCATGGGGCTGCACAAGTCGACACTGGAATCTCACATCCGGGAGGAAGATCCATTGATCTGATGAGAGCCGATTCTCCAGCATGCGAATGACGGTAGAACTTTGATTTGCTGGCATCCGAACAAAGCCGATACGCATAAAAACGTTGGAGAGTCCATCCCGTTTGGTGCGGATCCTTTATGATATAGGGCTGCCTGTTAAGATTGTCAACTTGACCTCCTCGCTGCACAGTGTAACCTGATGGGCAAAGTACCGTAGGGACATTTCCTAATATTTTACCGTAGGGAAAGCACAGCCGGTGTTTAACTTTTTTTTCCATGTGTATATGTCTGAGAAAGATGCTAATAATTTGCATTGATTAGCAGAGGAAGTCGATGACTTTTCAGTCTTGTAAAACCTGCCTTGTGCTGCCTCTGCATTGAGTGGCCACCTGGTTTTACGGCCAAAGGTATGGTTTGCGCTGTGAGACATCTCTGAATAAGTTTGTCATCTGCCATATGTGGTCACTTTTGCCAAGCAGACGATGTAGCCACGTCATACAGGTTTTATTATTGGTGTATTTCACGTGTTGGTGTATTGCTTTTTATGTTTTCATCCTTTAATCGATGGACTGGCAGTAGACCTCAAAGATGGTCAGCGTTTGAACTATTTAGCTTGAACTCTATTTTTCCAAGTAATCCTGATGCACATTTGCGCCGAGCGTGTTCTTCTTTGGGAAAGGGGAGGTCGCTGATTGTTAAGCCGGCTGTCTTGTTTTGCTCTCATTTGCTGCTGGACTTTAAAGACCTTGTGGTACCTATTGAAAATGGGATGCCATTGTGTGCTGATACCCTGGCCAAATTCCTGGCTGAAGGCTGCTTCGACAGACTCGTGCAATGATGTGATGTACTGTCCGGGGGAAATGTCAACGACCATAGGTCATGAGTGTCCTGATGCCTCCAGATGTCCATGGGAGCAAGACCTTGAGCATTGCTGAATGTCATGCGCTTCGCTTTTTGTGTTTTTTTTTAACATGGCATGGTTGTGCTATGCATTATTTTTTTGTTGTTGTTGTTGGGTAAATCTGCAATATAGGTGCAACGTTGTTGTATGATCGATCATCCTATTGCCCTGTGGCCTGGATTTTTGCCACCTTAGGGTTGGGTGTAAAAGCATGGGTTCAAATCCCATCAGCTGTTCCTAATTCTCATTGCAGAAAAACTAATGGGTTTTTAAAGATCACTGAAACATCCATTTTTGAAAAATAAATAATCAATTACACGAGATCCAATGCAATATGAATCACATTTCCTCATGATGTCTTTTTTTGCCCCCAAATAAGGTTCGTGAAATCGAATTGATCCGTTCTAATTAACAAAAGCCGTTGTTTGAGTCTTGTGAGGACGTGTGCAAAGGAAGTTTAGATGTAAATCTGATGCTTCGAGGTACTCAAGTGCACTTTCAAACATCTATAAATTGTCATGTACATGGTGGATTCAAAACTTCCTGTGTATTAGTTACATGCTTGCTCGATTTGTTCAAGCAATGTTGATTTTTAAATAGCACTTGTGCGGAGATTAAATAAAATGGCAGTTAGGTGCTTTAAAACTCTAGTTACTGCGATCGGTGTCATCAAATTTCTCTCTTAGCACAATTTCCCCAAATGCTGGCGGTGCAACGACTGTGGCGAACGTTTTTAAATGATTACCGATGATGATCTCCGATTGTTGATTGAAACTGATGATGTGCTTTCTTCTCGAACTCTAAATTGTTGTCTTTCTTCGAAATGCAAATATCGATGGCCATGAACCTTCTCGAACTTGATTCTGCTAAGACTGACAATGCAGGTCCTTGGGCCCCCTCATCCCTCCTCAAAATGTTTCAACCACAGATAGTAAATACTTTGGGATCAGCAGCACCTCCTCATCTCTCCTCCTACGGTTTACAATTCGAGGTGTGACGACGGGCCCCCGATTCTTTCCTGTATCCTGCACACTGCTAAGATCTGTAAATATATTTCCTTCTTTCTGCACTACATTGCTAAAATCTGTTCGTGCTTTGATCAGTGGACGATAAACTTTGGGTCGTGCCGTCATAACGTTGTGCTTGCATTACAGTAACTCGCTCGTCGCAAGCTTGCCTGCTTCCGAAGCTTTTTCGACTTTTTGAGAATCTGGCCATGAGGCTTGTAAATTTGTTCACGTCCCTGGAATCCTCAAAACACTTGGTTGACTCTCAGGACACCAGCATATAGATATGAGCGATTTCTACATTTCTGACTGAGTCGCAAGACTTTAGTGACGATCGAACAACAGGAATCTTCTCGCACGAGGATGAAGTCTGCTGGTGATTGAGCGTTCCTCAACTGTGGACCGTTCTGCCTTTTAAAATCGTCGCTTCCTCATTAATGATGCTTTCAAATCTAAACCTTTGTCAATGCTTCTTCCGTCCTGGTAAAGTACTTTCGGATTTTGTTTCTGAATGCAAGGTATGATTTGAGCAATTGTTCTTTGGAGATCATGTTAACTGTCCGCAGTGCTGTATGTACCAACGATGTCTAATTTGAAAGTTGGTTCCTTGAATTTCGGGTTGGATAAGTCGAGTGTGAAGCATGAGAAGACAATATAAAATGGGCATTTGTGTGATGTGTTTGTTCTCGCAAATATGATAACTAGGTGTAAGCTATATCAAATATTGGGCCGGCACACACAAATTCCAAATTCACCTTTTCAATCCGCAGGTGCGTAGTTCTCCCCCCCCCCCACCCCCAATACTGATTATCAAGATGCTAAATTGGAAGGAGCTGACTGACCTTCATTGCGGGGTGGTGATTGAGTAACATCGAGCCTTCCCAGGGTCACCTGTGTAATAAATATAGGAAATGGATAAACAACAAATCGTGTCATTGTACCAAACAACACGTACAAGTAGAATGTTTTGTTAGATCTGTGACGAAGCCGCCTCGTTTTCAACCAACATCTGATTGCAAAGTGTGAGTAACTCGGTCTGAGCAGTGCTTGTTGCCAAAGGTAGACCAACACCCTATTAGAAACTCAATAACCGATTCATTCATGACCTTGCATATTTATTTATTTGTCGTCTCGATGCTTTTGGTAATGTCGAAGTGTGTGTGTCTTTGAAAAATGAAATATTGTTATACTTAAAAGAGAAAGAAGAGAAACAAACCTCCAAGTACGATTCAGTGTGGGTCCTTCACCGTGCTTGCTTAATTAAATTAAAATAATTAATAAACAAGTTTTCAATATGGACAATGAAGATTAATCCTTTTTAAGGTTGTTTCTTTCAATCCCTCTCAGAACATCCATTTCATAGTCGATCAAAAAAAAAAAATCTATATTATATTTTATTGTGAATTGCAATTGCTCATGCCGGTCGACATCAGTGTGGACCATTCTCGCAATTACCGTGGAAGAAAAGTGGAGTCGAGGTGACACCTGAGGTTATTGTGTCATTTGTAAAGATCTCTTTAGATTATAGGCACGAGTTAACAATCTTCAGGGATGGTCCACCATGGTGTTTATCTGATGACCTATATCATGACGTGTCGATCCCTGGAGCACGTCACGATGACGTTTTGTGTAGTCTTTGGTACTCGCTGGATGGACTTGCTGTTCACTGCACGTATTGTAATTGCCTGCATGTAGATCACCTTGTATGGACCTGTGAGAAAGATGAAATTTTATTTTGTCATCACCTGTAACATAAATAAATGGACTTCTTTCTTTCGCTTCGTTTTTCTTCATTTGTGCATTACGTTACATCTACTATAAATAGGTGTGTGTGTGTGTGTGTGTGTGTGTGTGTGTGTGTGTGTGTGTGTGTGTGTGTGTGTGTGTGTGTGTGTGTGTGTGTGTGTGTGTGTGTGTGTGTGTGTGTGTCATACTTTTTGTGTCTATCAATTGCGTACAATTGAAATGGACCTTTTCACCTTTTAAACTGCCAAGACCCAGATAACCCAAAAGACTCGAGACCTAGAATATCTAGATGACCCAAAGGACCCCCAAGACCCAACGATAGTCTAACTTATGCATAGCGCGGCAGCGTATCGCTGACGATCACGTGACGTAGGCTATTAATAGGCTTCCGTTCGACGATTCAAATAGACATCGAAGTGTCAACATCACCGTCATGCCCTGTCACACCTTGACATTTTAGCCAGCATATGCCAACGTATGAAAAATTTGCCGAATACGTTGTGGGTAAGTTTTGTATACGTTAAGAGCACGCTGAAGCACGCTGGCATACGTCGTAGTATGCCGAGCTCGTCGACAAATTTTAACATGCTCAAAATTTTTCGACGTATGCCAGCGTATGACTCACACATTCCGCAAACGCTGGCCATAAGTTGTAGGCATGTTATGCGATCGTTGACACGGGTCGACACGCGTTACTTGTAAGTTACTCATAAGTCGAAACACGTCGAGGTAATGTTTAGCGTACAAGAAACTTATTTTTAACCTATGAGTAGCGTGCTTTGAACCTATGTGTAACTATCTCCAACACATATTCATGTATGTAGACGTGTTTGATTGACATCTTCCGGACGACCACAGAACTTACTGAACGTGTTTCTAACTTACATCTACCGTATAATGGCGTATTGGCAGCGTTTAGGGGAATTGGTATATAAAAATGGGCTTCACAGGAGGAACCCGTCAGTGTTTCAGACTCCATGTTGAGTAGATGTTCATGTCAGTAGTATCAGTCGTAGTAGTAGGTGAGCGTGTCAGTAGTAGTAGTAGTAGTAGTAGTAGTAGTAGTAGTAGTAGGTCCATGTCAGTAGTAGTAGGTGAGCGTGATGGGGAGGGTGTGGGTGATGATGGATCCTCCTTGCGTCTGCGTCCACGGCCACGGCCAGGAGACTTTTTGGCAGCATTCTTCGAAGTTTTCTTCGGCATGACGATGATGTTGACACTTCGATGTCTCGCTTGGTAATGATTAAAATCGTCGAGCGGCAGCGATTTAAATCGTTGAGCGGTAGCCTATTAATAGCCTACGCTACGTGATCGTCGGCGATACGCTGCCGCATGCTATGCATACGTTAGAGTATCGTTGGGCATACATTGTGAACGCCGACAACACGTGAAGCACTCGTTGGTATAAGTTATCTATAAGTTATCAAAACGTTCTGTGTACGTTACTGATACGTTATGCATACGTCCAACTCGTTATGAATACGCCCAAAACTCAAAAAAAAAACATCAATAGTTCAGCGTAGAAAAACACTAAAAAAAAATACCGAAGAAAACTTCGAAGAATGCTGCAAAGAAGTCTCTTGGCCGTGCACGCGGACGCAAGGAGGATCCATCATCACCCCACCCTCCCCATCATGCTCACCTACTACTACTGACATGGACCTATTACTACTACTGACATGCTCACCTACTACTACTACTACTACTGACATGGACCTACTACTACTACCACTACTACTACTGACACGCTCACCTACTACTGACACGCTCACCTACTACTACTACCACTACTACTACTGATACTACTGACATGAACATCTACTCAACATGGAGTCTGAAACACTGACGGGTTCCTCCTGTGTAAACCCCATTTTTATATACCAATTCCCCTAAACGCTGCCAATACGCCATTATACGGCAGCTGTAAGTTAGAAACACGTTCAGTAAGTTCTGTGGTCATCCGGAAGACGTCAATAAAATACGTCTACATACATCAATATGCGTTGGAGATACGTTACTCATAGGTTAGAAATAAGTTTCGGGTACGCTAAACATTACCTCGACGTGTTTCGACTTATGAGTAACTTACAAGTAACGTGTGTCGACGTGTGTCAACGATCGCATAATGTGCCTACAACTTATGGCCAGCGTATGCGGAATGTGTGAGTCATACGCTGGCATACGTCGAAAAATTTTGAGCATGCTTAAAATTTGTCGACGAGCTCAGCATACTACAACGTATGTCGGCGTGCTTCAGCGTGCTCTTAACGTATACCAAACTTACCCATAACGTATTCGATGTATGCCAGCGTTTTAGACAAATTTTTCATACGTCGGCATACGCTGGCTAAATCGTCAAGGTGTGACAGGGCCTTTACTGATGAACACATCACAGGTGGCAATTACTTTTATGTGGGAAACCAAAGTAAGGATCTTTTAGGTTTTCCTGGCATATGGCGTATGGTCCGAAGGATGGCCTATCGCTGGATTGGTGACCGTCTGGGTGGGGGATTTGACTGTGTCCACCCGTCTCACTGTTGCAATATGTACAGAATACATACGCACATACACGTAGGAAAAGGTTAAGCATGGGCTGTTTTTTTTTTCTGTATTGTAGCAATGTGAGACAATTATTCAAAAACGATTGTGTTTATCAAAGATAAAACCATATATCAGGAAAGAATGACAATCAAATGATGTCACAACAGAATAAATGTCTCAAAAAGTCAATGTGTGTTTCTCAGATCATCCCCCATCCAAAACCATGATCTTTTCTACACCCGTTAACACCCCTCCCCAACCAAGCTCGCCTTCTTCCAAATTTCCAGGTTTTCTTACCTGAGAGCTTGCTTCTGTATCCATCTTATCAACTCTGTGCTCCCTCTGTGCACAGCCCCTCATTCCTCCCACATCCCTTATTTGTCCAAGTCTCCCTTTATTTTATCCTTCAACCCTGTTGTTGATGTTTCCTCCCTCTCTTTCGACTATTTCTTTTGTTCTGTTGCGTCCTGGTCTATTCTGTGTTCTTAATCTTCCATGAGCCTTAACTTTGCATACAAAAAAAAAAACACCATTCCAACGAATGGCTGCTGCAACCTCCTCATTTCCTGAAGAAACTACCAGTGAGAATCCAAAGGAAGTTGTTGCGATTCAAAGCAGCCTCCAACTGTGCCAGGGTCTGCACAGGAGGGTCCATTTTCTTTAGTCTCTGCACAATAATGTCCCAAATAGGCTCTATTGGAATTAGCTTGGGACTCCTTACTAGCCAGGGCAATGTGGTGATGGCATCATATTGCAAGAAGGCAGTGGGATCTGGCATTGTCATCCATGCATACAGGTCTTGTAAGAAGTGTGTGGTTATCGAATGTGGAACAACAACACGATGTATAATGTCTCTGGGGTACCTTTTTTTTCCCCGTCAGGTTACCATGTACAGTGACATGGTCACGATTACAATCATAACAGGTGCCCCATATCAGAATAGATCTGCCACCAAATTGGATGGACAATACAACAATGTTCTTGGGTGTATAGGGTGTGCTAGTTTGTCACCAAACCCAAGTTCTACCATCAATTAAGTGCAGGAGAAATTGGTTCTCATCAGACCAATGGATCGTCCTCCACAATGTGAGATTCCAGTGTTGATGCGCTCGGCACCATGCCAAGCCTGCTGTCACGTGTTCTTGGAGGAGAAAAAGGTGTCATCAGATTGCTGGCTTTGTAACTTGCACCATGAAGCCAATTAGTGAGAGCACTCGTGGAAAAAAAAAACCTCCAAGGGAGATTCCATACATCGCACAATCCTGTGATTGTGGAAAAAGGAATATATCTGACAAGGCTGATCAGATCCACATTTTCTCTGATGGTGGTCACCCTGTTTGCCCAGATTGAGGTCTGCCTTGAACATCATTAGTTTTTTGATGTTAGCAGACCAATCTGCTGATTGCAGTATGTTGGAAGTCAAGTTGATGTCCAATTTCAGTGGAGGGCATCCAGGCCTTGTTTATCCCATTAATTTGCCATCTTTGGGCTTCAAAGTTTATATGGGTAATAGTCACACAGCCCACCAATGGAAGGAAGTACACAACAATATCGTTACCTTCTCCAAACCTTGACCAGGTGTTGATGTATCCCTGCAATGCTGTCCCTTTTCTGAGTTGATACCCCTCCGATGCTGTACCTTTTCCGAGTTGATACCCCTCCAATGCTGTACCTTTTCCGAGTTGATACCCCTCCTATGCTGTACCTTTTCCGAGTTGATACCCCTCCCATGCTGTACCTTTTCCGAGTTGATACCCCTCCCATGCTGTACCTTTTCCGAGTTGATACCCCTCCTATGCTGTACCTTTTCCGAGTTGATACCCCTCCCATGCTGTACCTTTTCCGAGTTGATACCCCTCCCATGCTGTACCTTTTCCGAGTTGATACCCCTCCTATGCTGTACCTTTTCCGAGTTGATACCCCTCCCATGCTGTACCTTTTCCGAGTTGATACCCCTCCCATGCTGTACCTTTTCCGAGTTGATACCCCTCCGATGCTGTACCTTTTCCGAGTTGATACCCCTACCATGCTGTACCTCTTCCGAGTTGATACCCCTCCCATGCTGTACCTTTTCCGAGTTGATACCCCTCCCATGCTGTACCTCTTCCGAGTTGATACCCCTCCCATGCTGTACCTTTTCCGAGTTGACACCCCTCCCATGCTGTACCTTTTCCGAGTTGATACCCCTCCCATGCTGTACCTTTTCCGAGTTGATACCCCTCCCATGCTGTACCTTTTCCGAGTTGATACCCCTCCCATGCTGTACCTTTTCCGAGTTGATACCCCTCCGATGCTGTACCTTTTCCGAGTTGATACCCCTCCCATGCTGTACCTTTTCCGAGTTGATACCCCTCTGATGCTGTACCTTTTCCGAGTTGATACCCCTCCCATGCTGTACCTTGTCCGAGTTGATACCCCTCCCATGCTGTACCTTTTCCGAGTTGATACCCCTCTGATGCTGTACCTTTTCCGAGTTGATACCCCTCCCATGCTGTACCTTTTCCGAGTTGATACCCCTCCTATGCTGTACCTTTTCCGAGTTGATACCCCTCCTATGCTGTACCTTTTCCGAGTTGATACCCCTCCTATGCTGTACCTTTTCCGAGTTTATACCCCTCCGATGCTGTACCTTTTCCGAGTTGATACCCCTCCGATGCTGTACCTTTTCCGAGTTGATACCCCTCCTATGCTGTACCTTTTCCGAGTTGATACCCCTCCCATGCTGTACCTTTTCTTGGTATTTAAATTTTTCTTGGTCTGATTAATTGAAATTAACACGGCTTGCACATTAAGGGTTCTTTCTTTACCTCTGCCACTAAAAGTGGACGGATGTTATATTTTCACCCGTCTGTCTGTCTGTTTGTCTCTCTGTAAACAGGATGTCTCAAAAAGTTGTGGATGGATTCGGATGAAATTTGGTGGAGAGGTTGGGTGTGTGACGAGGAAGCAGGCGATCTCCATTAGCGGAGATATTTTGACGTCATAACTTTTTTCCGAGGAGGAATTTTCAAAATCGGAGATGGTTACTGTCTGCGCAGGGTATTTTTACAGATATATGGCAAGTTTCGGGAAGGTTCGATGAAAACTGTAGGCTGTGAAACAAAAAAGTCCACAAGAACAACAATGTGAGTAAGGCTTAGAGATCCTCCATGAGGATCTAAAAAAGAAAACAGAAGTTATTTTAAATAAGTTGATCATAAAGTAGGTTTTCTGTATAACTGATCAACCGAAACGAATTTAGGTTTCTCTGATCAATGAAGATCACGACAGTAATGGACTCGGCGACAGGAAACTTGTCCTTCGGAACAAATCCACTGAATGAGCTCGGTGTGAAAGTGAAATTTTCACAATCTGTTCTGTCCTTGCTTATGGCAGCTAGGTTGCTGGGAAGCTTCCATTTCTCGGAAGCACGGCTGTGCCGCTGATGCTGTGCCCCTGTACGAGTACACTGGTACTCATTTCGCCAACTTCGGAAGGATGCCTGCCTGAGTCAACCCCACCTCGTGTTAATTCAGCGGAAATAACGGGGCTCGAACTCAGGACTCTAAGATCCCAAGCCAGCCACCTGAACCACAAAGCCAACACTCAGCTATTTTGATTAAAAAATTTTTTAATCTTCTTTTAAGGGCAGGTTTATTGTTGAAAACAATGGATAAGAGTACAGCATACATAATGTGAATAATCTTTTGTTAACCTCCGCCATCTTCGAAGATGGATGGAGGTTACTGTTTTCACCCCTTTCTGTTTGTTTGTTTGTTTGTTTGTTTGTTTGTGAACAGTATTATGGAAAAACTCCTCGACGGATTTCGACGAAACTTGGTGGGGGGGGTTAGGTATGGTCCAAGGATCATGCCATTAAATTTTGGACTTGGTCCCCCCCCCAAAAAAAAATTGTTAGAGAAATTTTTTTATTGCATTTCTACATGTTAAAGTAATTTCCAAACCCCCCCCCCCCCAAAAAAAAATAGAGAAATTTTTCTTTTTTGCATTTCTACATGTTTTCAGTGATTTCCAACCCTCCCCCCCAAAAAAAATTGTTACCCCTCCAAAAAAAAATTGTTAGAGAAAAATTTTTTTTTTGCATTTCTGCACGTTTTAAGTGATTTATAACCCCCACCCCCCAAAAAAATTGTTTGAGAAAAACATTTTTTTTTTTTGCATTTTTACATGTTTTAATTTATTTCCAACCCCCACAAAAAAATTGTTACCCCCCAAAAAAAAGAAAAAATTCTTTTTGCACTTCTACATGTTTTAAGTGATTTCCAACCCCCCCCCAAAAAAAATTTTTAGAGAAAAAAAAAATATATTTTTGCAACAAAATTTCGATTTTTTTTTTTTTTTTTTTTTTTTGCATTTTTACATGTTGCAAGTGATTTCCAACCCCCCCCCCCCCAAAAAAAAATGTTGGAGAAAAGAACCGTAACTCTGTCAGCACTGTTGACATCATCTTTAATGAATAAGATATAAGGTTCACTTGAGTGACCCAGCAGTATTGGTGGCGGAGGTTTTGCACTCTTCCGAGTGCTCCCCCTCTAGTTTATTTATTTCTTTTGTCCAAATCGACATTTTGATGTCCTTATGATTCAAGTCTCACGAGTGTGAGTTTACTTTTCAAACTCTCCTCGACTTCACAGTCACTGCTATCACTGCCTTGCTGTTTTGCCTTCCCGTTGCTCAGACAACTCCTTTTTTTGTTTCTATCTTTCCCACTCTCTATCAAACACAAGGGAGTGCATGCAGCAGGAAGTTGGCAGCTTCACTGCAGCCTTTATGTGCTGTGATGAGGATGTTGAGTGCTTATGCACTCGACAAGGTGACTTTATAGTGTTAATATAGCAAACATCAATGTCACTTTGGTGACCCCCATGAGGGATTCAAACACTCTGTGGATCATGATTCAACTCTTTCGTCTTAAAAGCATCTTGTAAACGTTTCTCTTTTGTCTCTTTGGCTGTTGCTTCTACTTTTTTTTTTTTTTGAAGAAGCTTTCAACTTTTTAATAGCACGGTCACGAAGGAGTTTCTTCATATAAAGTTGTTCGGCCCACTGCCAATTATCATTATCTACCAAAAATAACCCCAAACTTTTTAATTACTGCTTCAGATACAGTCAAGAGTTGCTCAATGTAACTGAAAACCCATTTCCATCTACTGTGGGATGAAGACCTGCCTCGTGTTTGGCATACTTGCCATACTTGAGACGTTCGGCTTGGCAAGAAAGGGGCAAGAATTTGGAATCTGAGATCTTTAGAGAACTTTCTTATTTGTCGAAAGGCATCAAAGATTCTTGAACATCCATTAGCAATCGATGCGAGAAGATGATTGCCCGGCTTGATGTCCATCTGAGGGTCAGCATACTCGCTTATTCAACACCGTGCCTGCCAAACGAACCCAAAATGAGACATCTCGGAGGCAATACGCTTTGTCTGCACTGAGCGGTCTGAACAGTCGCTCAATATCATCAAAATAAAAGAACTATCCGAGCAAAGCTTAACTCGGAGTTTTATGTTAAAAAAAAGGTCAGAAAAGAGGATTATGTTGAATAATCACTCACAATTAATAAATAATAATATATAATTCCTGTACTGCTTCTTTATCTTGGAAAGTGAGCAAACGGCTCGTCTTGTCATCATTATACAACAGCTTCAGTGATTAAATTATTGTACTGGCGCAGTACCCGCCTTGTGGGCAATCCTGTTCCAACCATGCAACATGTTCTTCTGACATGTCTTTATTTGGGCGGTGTATAGGTAACTGACAGCTGCCTCGATCACTCTCAAAAATAAAATTTAAAAACCCGGGGTTACGTGCACGATTCAAAGACATACCGACTGCTTATGATTTAAAACACCTTACTGCACTGGAAAATATGGGGACAGGAATACTGTCCTGAAAATGGTGGACTTGTAATACCCTTCCTCACCTGGAGGTGGCGCCACACGATACACATTCACATAGAGAACTTTAATTTGAAATAAAGGGGGGAGCCCCCTCCTCGCCAAACTTATATATCCATGCACCTTCCACTGTGCGTTTTTGGGAGGGTGGGGGAGAGGGGTTTTGCGTGTTTGTAGATTTTAAAGAATTTGGATGAAAAGTAGAAGTAACTGTTACGAATTTTGGCCCGTCCGGCGTGCGATCGGCCACGTAACTCGAATCGCGACGCGTCGCCCACCGGAACGGACAATTCAGTCGTGACCCTCCTGGAACTACCGCCAGGTGACAGTCACGGGTGGGGGTTTAACCTCACCACGATCGTGCCAATTGCCCACCCGCGCAGGATAGGATTGCTCTCCAAATTCGACCTACCTAAGTACCTGCGCAAATGGTCGACCGGGCGATCGTACCTCGCCGCAGGTCGACTTCGGACACGAACCGCTTAAGCGTCTCGTTCCGTGCTGCAGAGATAACCGAGCGGAGCTATCGTCGACCTCGACGGTTCAGATTACTTATCGGGTGTTTCAACCCACTACCAATCCCTTACGTGATGCAAGATGGAACTTTCAACCGAAGGAAAGGACGCAACGAAACGGGAAACAGTTTGACAAGCAAGCACTTTTATTTCACACACATAACACACGCACGTAAGGCAGTAATGCAATGTGCAGCAAAAGCAAAATGCAACAAAAGCAAAAGCACGACTTCCGACTATAATTATTTACAATACTTAAACAATTATACTTGTCGGGACTCGGCGCCACATCATTCATTCAAAATAAACAGGAAAGACATCCCCATAGGCAGGGAGGTAGACGGGGTCCGTGGACCAAATGTGCGCGGAACCTGGAGGAGCGGCTAGGTCCACAAGACTGAAAAGGTCTTACCCGCGTCCTCGTGACGCGATGGCGGGCAAGCCGCAATATCAGCGCAGCTGCGCCCCGACTCTGTGCCCCTGGCGTGGTCGGTGAGCCCTCTCCGGCGTGCTCCGCGCAAGCACGGTTTGGTCGGCACCACGGTTAGGGTGGGGAATGAACGGGGCCACCGGCACTATCTCAGCGCGGTTTGGGGGGGATTGTTGATGCTCAGGGTCGAGCGAGGGGAATGGCTGGCTGGCTTGGTCGCTTGTGAAAGCGAAGGTGGCTCGAGTCCAGCGACGAGACGACACCGACAAGACGAGCCCAGCGACAAGACTACACCAACCATGGGACAAGCGACCCCCACACTACAACGAGTTCCACACAGACTCTCGTCTTTTATAGACCGGGGGAGGAGCCTGTATGCAGATTTTAGGATCAAAACACGATTGGAGGCGGGGCCACGCCACCCTCTGTTCAGCCATTGGTGTGGCAAAAAGGGGCGTGAGCCTCTTTTGATCCGAATTCCTTCCTGAGAGGAATTCACATCCATCGCACTTGGAGGCGGGGCCACACCGCCCGATGCTCGCCCATTGGATGGAGGAAAAGGGGCGTGAACCTCCCCTGATCCGAATTTCTCTCCCGTAAGGAATCCATTGCACTCGCGGCTTGCTGCGTTCGGCAGCAATCACCGAACGGCTTCGGACAGTACGACGTTCGGTGTTGACTGGTGGTGGGGTTCATGGTTGTGGAAGGAGAAAGGCGAAGGTGGTGGGGGGTTTGCTGTGGTGGTGTGGTGGTTTGGTGGTTGGCGGGCATCGTTTGGGAATGGCGGTGAAGCGATGTTTGCGGGATGGAGTTGTGGAGGTAAAGAGGTGAAGGTGGTGGTGTTTGAGTTGTTGGCGGCTTTATGGTCCAAAATAACGATAGAGAAAGAAAAATGGCTAACTCAAAGCATCGCAGCCCGGATGAATCGCACATATTCCCTTTAAACAACAGGTGTGGGCTAACTACACATGAACTTATCGATATATCTCACCTGAGGACCCTTTATGGTGTATTGCGAATTTCCACAGCCGTAACATAACAATAAAAATATGAACTGCCCGTTTCTATATCATTCTCTGTGACAAGTAGGGTTGAAGAAGTTACCACCAATCGTTTTGAATCCCACTACGGTGGCCATTTTGCCAACGAAAGTGGGCGCATTCTGTTAGCAAGCGGCACCTCCCTTGAGAGCTTGCTGTGCATGGCTTTCGGTAGCATGGCAAGCAGCTTGCGAAGCGGTTGATACTGATTGGATGGTTTGGCAAGCGATAGCGAGCCGCTTGCTGACGGAATACACCCCAGAGCAGAATTTAATTTCTGGAAGGCTTTCCTTCGGAAAAGAAAAAAATAAATAAATATATATATATATATATATATATATATATATATATATATATATATATATATATATATATCTTGTTACAGTTCTTGGAACCGTATGCATACAAAATACAGTTGTCCTGAGTCAGTTATTCCATTGATATACATGCAGATAGATCCCTACCTTTTTTCTTGTGGAACAGCAGGGAGTGCGTTGCGATGGGCGATTAGTTAGGATTAATAAATCATTTTCCCCTTTTATTTTATTCCCTCCTTTTTCTGAGGTCAATTCATCTCGCTTGCTACCCTCATTTCACTGGCTACAGCGTACCACCGTCTACCTGCTGTATCCCGAGTCTCGCTTTCTGAGGCAAAATCCCGACGTTCGCTATGGAAGCCGCACCACCATCCACCTTCCCAAACCCAGACACGTGTGGCGTGGGCGGGCCAAACTAGCGTCTAGCTGAAACACCGCCCAGAAAGGCGGACCACATGAATGGCCGGTCCAATCGGGATGCTGGGATCGGACAATGATGTCGGTTTCGCCATGGCTCCTCCCCGAGCTCCGGGATCTATAAAGTACGGAGCAATCCTCAGAGTTGGGGCGAAGTTGGTTGTTGTAGATCGAAAGGAAGAAGTCGGTGGTTGTTGTTAGATTGAAAGGAAGAAGTCGGTTGTTGTTGATTGAAAGGAAGAAGTTGGTGGGAGTTGGTTGAAAGAAGGTCGAAGGCGTGAGAAGTCGGTTGGTAAGTGGAGAATTGAAGGAGTTGTGAAAGTGTTCATACGGCTTGGCTCTGCCTACGTCTCGCCTCGACGGCCCACCGACTGTACTGGTCCCTGCTGACACGACCTCGAGCAAGCCTCTTACCTGGTCCTGTCTACTGCTCAACTCTCGCCATTTTGGACTCCGCTCTCCTCCAATCAAGCTCCTGTTGCAGACACGATTACCACACGTGCGGCTGTGGACCGAACTGCACAGCTTTTGTCGGGTGCCGCACCATGGAACATCCCTTCCCACGAAACGCTCAGGTACCAAAAACTGTGACCTCAACTCCCTCCTTCACTGGCTGCTGCAAGTCCTTTGCCTTTTATTGGATTTATTTTGTCTGAGTGTGTTGGCGCCTATCCGCTAGATAAGCCTGTACTATCAGATCTTCATTGTTGTGATTGTTATTACTTTTTTTAATCTCGCTTCAAGTCTGCACTGTGTCTGATTTTGTAAGTTGCTTGTATAATTGTCGCACCCCACACCTCTCTCATCTTTCCCTGCATTACATCCACAATAAACCTTTTGTTGTGCCACATGCTTTTCCTCGTTTATTGTAAATAAATAATAATTGTAGAAATGTTCCCAGCTCGCCTTTGTCTTTTCCTCCATTGGTCCAGCATGGTTCGGATCTAAGTTTAGCTGGGTCTTTATTACCAACAATCCGTTCCTTCTAGTTGGTACGTCCTTGGCAGTGCCGCTCTGCTGCATCTGATCCGGAAAGGTGATCCGTAGTTGGTAGAGTGATCCGGTTCGGACAAGGAGTACCGAGGGCGTGGTTCCCCGGTGGTTAAACCGCTTGGTTAATTAGGTAACCTGATTCTAGACGGGAGGACCCAAGGTCACGCGGTTGAGTTATTGGCGTCCACGGTTGGTTAAGCGACCGGCCGCTTCACGAAATTATTCGTGAGCGACTGCCTACAATTCCGGGGAGTCTGGTGGGAATCGACGTAGCTTTCCCCACCTAGTTGTCTTCTCACCCGACCCAGCCGGCCCACGACAATATATATATATATATATATATATATATATATATATATATATATATATATATATATATATATATATATATATATATATATATATATATATATATTGTAATGCAACGGAGATAAATTATCATACCAGAGATGTTCTCCACATGCCAGCCAAGTAGTACGGAGGTTGTGATGGAGATCGTTTCAGAAAGAACTGAAACTAATACGACGAGAGAGTTCATAGAACACGATACCCAGAGCAGTGTTAATGTACAGTACATACTTCAATTTTAATTAAAAAAAAAAAACGATTTTAAAGATCTTTAAAAAAAACATAAACGTGGCAAGGTGAAGAATATTTCCAGTCATTTTTATGGCGTGTAACTCACCTTATTTTTTTTGTTGTGTTTAGATTCTGTCAATGGTTTATTTTCCTTCACGGACATGATGTTATAATTGTTCACGACACAGAGGGCGCTATTTAGCACGTGTCTGCACTTCCGGTGAACGACGTTGGAAAATGGCGCCACAAGAAGGAAGCCATTTTGTGTGAGTGGTCGGCGTCGAGATTCGAACCGAATTCGGGACGTGCGTGTGGTCTCCCGACGGATGGACTCTGCTGACAGATGCAGCACCGCGGAGAGAGAGTTCTCTCGGGTTTCCTTGTGGCCTTGGGCCATTAGTTGTGAAGCTTTTTGTTTTCTGACTTCAAGAGGATTTTGCCGGTCCTCATGGCACCGTCGGGTCCACGAGCACTGGTCAGTGATCCTCTTATGTTTCATGTAAATATGTTTATTAATGTTCGTTTTGTATTTTAACTCCTTAGGAGTGAATTGTCAAAAGATTATCACAGTTTGCAGAATATGATCCAAGTCACGTGATCTCGGTGATTGAATGACATGGTCCACTGAACAGTGAAATCGGTCTTTATCGTTATGTGCCAAACCCTGTTCGATACAATTGTCAGGACTTGGAATTACCGTTGGAATTGCTCCACTTGAATCAGATTTTGAACTCACGGTGGGGAACTCCCTGGAATCTGACTGGGAGCTGCATGGATTTTTGGGCAATGAGCTATTGGACATAAAGGACAATGTCTGAGGAACAATACTTGGTTGAACAGGTGCACTAAATCAGGTGACCGCTGACTCGAGGTGTTGAATCAAGAACCTCCGAGGTTGGTTCGTACTCAGATAAACTTTGCTCCGATCCACCACATGGATCACCATTTCTACATATCACATGGGTCAGCATGCACATATCTACAGTTATTTCCTGGAACTCTTACCAGGTAAGTAAGTGGACCTTTAGGAGCTGAAATCGTCCCTGGAATCCACTTTTCCTTCCCACGTCTCACATTTCTGACATGGATGGGCTGATATGTCAAATTATCTAATTTTATGGTCCGGGCCATCACGGTGTACCTGCGAAGCAGTTTGTTTACCTTCTACCCATGTTTGTAAACAAGGTTTGACCATAGACAAATGAGTTCTGGAGGTTTTTTTTAAGAACATTTCAGCTGACATGACACCAGAGTTATGAGGAGTGTTCCTGTAATACAAAAGTGCATTTGCTATTTTGTCGTACAACGTCCGTGATTTGTCAGATTTCTCAAACATTTTCCAGCTCAGCCATTACTTGCAGGATGGTTGGTACTGGATGTAGGAAAAGCCTCAAGCCATTTTGAATAGCTGTCTATCAGTATCAAAAATCTTTGACCTTTCACTTGGGCAAAATCAATGTGGATCTGTTGCCATGGTTCCATAGCCCATGGTGACAACAAAAGTGGAACAGCTTTTGGGGACATTTGTATCTCTGCACAATCAGGACACGACCTAACTGTGTCCTCTATATCCATATCCAGTCTTGGCCCCCAATGGAACGATCTGGCCAGGGCCTTCATCTGCCACATACGTCGGTGGTTTTCATGTAATTCTGCAAGTATGTGTTCTTGCAGTGGGGATGGTATAACTACATGTCTTCCCCACACTAGACATCGGTCGTCGACAGACAACTCATGTCTGCAACACCAATATGGTTGATTGGCCTTGTCGGTACTGTAATTAGGCCAACCCGAAATGGTGTCCTCGTACACTTTGGTCAAGACCGGGTCTTTTTTTAGTACAATGTTTGGATCGTTTTGCGGTAATGGGTGGTGAATCAACTACAGTTTTGAAAACAAAGTTTTCTTCGTGATCCGCAGTATTTGGATCATCTACCGACAATCCACTCAACATATCTGTGTTTGCATTTTGCTCGCAGGTACGGTACTCGATCTGGTAAGTATACCCAGACAACAACAATGCCCAACGTTGAAATCTCACTGCAGCAAGCGGTGGAATTCCTATTTTTGGTCCAAATATACACGTCAAGGGCTGATGATCCGTTATCAGCTTGAAATTTCCACCATACAAATACAAATGTAATTTCTTTATGCTGTACACAATTGCCACCCCAACCCTTCCCCCCCCCCCTTTCTTTATCTGCGCATGATGTTTCTCCACAACACTGAGGGTTCTGGAGGTATATGCTGTCAGTCCTTCGGATCCATATTCCAGTTTGTGACTTAATACCGCCCCCAATCCCTGAGAACCAGCATCTACATTTCACACTAAGTTTCTTCAGGTCATAATGTAGCAAAACTTTGTCACCGATGAGAAGGTTTTTCGCGTCCACAAACGCCTCCTCACACTCTGCAGACCTCACGCACGTGTGCTGGTTCAACAGCTCATGGAGGGGGTGCAGGTTGGAAGACAAGTTGAGGACAAACTTTCCATAATAGTTTAGCATTCCCAAAAATGACTTTAGTTCTGAAACATTTTTAGGTCTGGGGGCCTTCTGCATGGTCTCCACTTTGCTTTGCATGGGGGCAGATTCCATCTGCACTCAACAATCCAATCCAAATCCATCGGGACCATACTATGTGGAGAGCGTTGGTGCTGCCAAAACAGTCTTCTGGATGGGTCGCCATTCCAACACAGGATACTTAAAAGGTTTAATCATCCCAGCAAGCTGGTACTCATTTTGCCGACCTCCAAAGGATGACAGGATGAGTGAACCAAGACGGGTGTACTTGAGGTTTTCAGCACAGTGGACAGTTTTTAATGCATGGAATATTCTCCTTGGAAAGGTAGTGGTAAGAGAAATAGCGGTTGGGTTTACACTGGAATTGCAGAGGCCGTGTACCTGGAAGGATTGGAGATCGTGGGTGTAGTGTACTCGATGGACAGCGCCGAAAGCTCTGAAGTGAAAACAACAGGTTTAATTCGGACACGGGCACAGCACAGCATCCGAACATGGGCGAGTCACATGACCCAACTTAACCACGGCCTGGTGTACCCATGTATGTATGCATTATCGTAAACTGCTGATAAATCTCATCTCCCCCTTTATTTTATTTTTTATTTTTAAACAAATCAAGACGCTCAGGAGGTTCACATGCACGAGCTGATCTTCTATGGGCCAGTGGAGGGCTGTCCTTGCTTGCGACTGCTGTGGGCTTCTCAATAAGGGGTACAAGGTCAGAAAGGAGTTCAGGTACATTGATGGGTGAAAAGCTTTCATGAGGAAACACCTCGGGTTCAAACACAGTTTGTGTTAATACAGGAGTGGGTGACAAAGGCATTTGAGCCGGTTCCATGTTTGGCTACTCATGATGTAACCTGAGTTGTTCACCATATTTACACATACATCTACCATCACACAACTTCACAAGGAACATCATTTCACCAATGTTATCAGTAATGATGCCAGATAACCATTTGGTTCCACATCCGGAGTTCAACACGTACACGGGATCATTGATCTGGAAGTTGCGGTACACAGACGTTTGGTCGTGATGACGTTTCCCCTGATACTTGGTATCCTCGACCTGGACCGTTACGTCTGGGTGCACTAATGATAACCGTGTTGTTAATTCACGACCCATCAGAAGCTTGGCCGGTGAGCGATCGGTGATTTGATGTGGTCTGGTGCGCTAGTTTAGCAACACACGAGCTAGACGAGATTGAATGGAGTCTTCCTTGACCCGGCTGAGACTATTCTTGACGATCTAAACAGCACGTTTGGCTTGGCCATTACTGGCAGGTTTGTAGGGAGTGGATATGTAGTGCTTGATGCCATTCATTTTTACAAAAGTTCTGAAACTCTGAACTCGTAAATGATGCTCCATTATCTGATACAATGGAGTTTGGATGGAACGTAATGTTGCGCGAACATGGTACGTAGAGCTTCAATTATTGATGGCAGGGATGGCACCACGAGGGTGAGGATGGCACCACGAAAGCTTAAATCCATTTGGAGTGGGCATCAACTATGATAACGAAAAGCTTCTCTTGAAATGGACCAGCATGGTCGATGTGTCGTCTGGACCATGGTTTTGATGGCCACGACCACATGGCCAATGGAGACTGTGGCGGTGTCTTGGCATGGGCTTGACAAGTGTAACAATGGCATGCGCTGGACTCAATGTCACCATCCAAACCAGGCCACCAAGCATGGGCTTGGGCAATAGACTTAATGGTGACGATGCCTGGATGAGCATTGTGGAGTTCACTGATAATTTTCCCACAGAGTTTTGGTGGAATTGTCACTCGGCTACCCCCAAAGCAGGCAGTCTGCATCAATAGAGAGCCCATCCTTCCAGATGAGGTACGGTTTTACCCCTTCCGGTAGTGATGCCCAGATACCTGACATAACACGGCGTTTAATTTGTGACAAATCTGGATTGCTAATGGTAGCACAAGGAATCTGCTTAGCGGTTAGGGGCGCCTCATCATGAATGACGTTAGCCATGAGATGAATGATATCGCCACATTGTGGAGGTTCTGGGATGGTTCCGGGAAGCGGCAAGCGACTGAGCATGTTAGCACAGTCCATTTCCTTACCCGGGCGGTAAACCAATGAATAGTCATAACTGGTAAGGGTCAACTCCCAACGTTGTACACGACCTGATGATGTGGGCAGAGTGGCTCTGGTTTCTCCCAGGAGACCTAACAAGGGTTTGTGATCAGTCTCAATGGTCTTCCAAAGACATATTGGTGCCTCTTTTAGGTGCCCCAGACACATGCTACTGCCTCTCGTTTTACTTGAGCATAGCGACGTTCAGTGTCAGATAGAGTTCGTGATTTATACTCACCAGGCTGGAGATTACCGGTTCCATTTGTTTGCAACAACGCACACCCGGTGCCAGATGAAGAGCTATCACAACTGATAATAAGCTCCTTGGATGGGTTGTAATGGACAAGTAACGGCAAGGGGGACAGCATGGTTTTAGCGGCCTTGAACGCTCTTGTTTGGGCAGCTTCCCATTTCCAGACAACGCCTTTCATGAGGAGAAGATGCAGAGGCTCAACGGTTGTGCTTAGTTGAGGCAGGAAATTCCCAAAGTAGGTAAACATACCCAGGAATGCACGGAGTTCTGAAATGTTTTGTGGCATTGGGGCATTCACAATTGGTTCAACTTTGCTCAGAGAGGGCAAAATGCCTTGACAGGAGATTTGATGACCCAGGTATTGAACTTCATGTGCCATGAAGGTGTACTTCTCATGCCTAAGGTGAAACCCAGCTTGGGACAGCCGATTGAGGACTTCGTTTAGGTTCTCAAGGTGTTCATGTTGTGACTTGCCAGTCACTAGTATGTCGTCCTGGAATACGACTGTCTTTGGTACAGTTTTCAGTAATGTCTCCATCTTGCGTTGGAAGTTTGGTGCAGTAGAGCGAATGCCAAATGGGCATCTGTCGTACATGTAGAGTCCTCGATGAGTGTTGACCAGTGTGACCACTCCTTGGCTTTTTTCACAAGATCTTGGCTATTCGTTGTTCACCTTGGCGTCTTGGTTTTCTTTAGGTTTTCTTGGCGTATAGGTTTTCTATTATCATCGCTTTTCCGAAACCTTGTGAATTCTTGGCTATTTTCATTGGCTCACCTTGGCATTGGTCAAGTCAAGCTTCGTGAATGTCTGACCACCCATGAGAGTGGTGAACAGATCCTCTGCTTTGGGCAAAGGGTAGCCATCCAGCTTTGAATAGCGGTTGATCATCGTTTTGTAGTCCCCACAAATGCGCGCTGTTCCATCTGCTTTGAGTATTGGAACGATAGGTGCTGCCCGGTCAGAGTACTCGACTGGTGAGATGATGCCCTCCCTCTGCAGGCGGTCAAGCTCACATTCGATCATTGATCGTATCATGTAGGGCACAGGTCTCGCCTTATGGAACAATGGCTGAGCAGCTGCAGAAAATATGAATCCTCACTTTGGGCCCTGCAAAGGTGCCAACACCATCGCCGAACAGGCCAGGGTACTTGTTGAGCACGGTATCGTATCCAGCATCAGAGTTGGAGACTGTTTAGATCACTCCAATTAAGTCTGATTGTTAGTAACCAATCTCAGCCTTAGAGGGTTGGTCCTTCTCCACGCACTATCATTAGTGGTCGGACATGAGTGCTGTTTCCATATCCTACAGTTACGTTAGTTGAGCCAACAACAGGAAACACCTCCTTGGTGTGTGTACGTTCCCAAGTCAGTAGATACAGGCTGGAGTGCAGGAGCCTTTCTCGGAGGGTAGATGGAGGTGAACTTGCTCTCGCTCATCATTGATCTGGATGCGCCGGTATCAACTTCCATCCTCACCGGGATCTTATCGATTGCTACATCAACTATAATTGGAGCATCGGAGCTCTTTGATCCAACAGAGAAAACCTCATAAAGTTCCTCGCTTGACTCTCGGCTGCAGGCTGTGCTCTGTGACCTGTCGTCCTTTGCATCAGGGTTCACCCCAATGTGATAAGCAGGAGACAAGTTCTTCGATTTGGATTGAGAACAATGACACGTTAAGTGTCCCCGCTTCTCACAGTTGTCACAGGTACAATTCCTGTACCAACATTGGAAAGCTTGATGATTACCACCATACCGCCAACAAGTTACCCCAACCTTCCTGGTGGATTCAGAAATGTCAGGAGATGGAGGTGAATTTGGTGGCTTGCAAAAACACTTTTGCTTGTAGCCAAAGGTTACCTTGTTAACTGATGGGTCCCGCTGGATAACTTTTGACTTGTTAGAGATCACACGCAGACTCTCGGCAGTTTGCATACACACAGTGGCTATTTCCATGACTTCAGCCAAATTGGGGTCAGATTCACGAAGGAGTTTCCGCAGAATTGAGTCGTCATTGATGCCTCTTGTAAAGAAATCATGAAACATCTCTTCGAGTTTATCTGTAAACTCACAATGTTCGGTGAGTCGGTGTAAATCAGCCACAAACTCGGATGCTGACTGACCATCTTGACGATGGTGGGTATCAAATCTATATCTGGAGACTATCTTACCCGGTTTAGGGTGATAATGTCTTTTCACGAGATTGACGAGCTCTTTATACGATTTGTTAGAAGGTTTGGCTGGGGCAAGAAGATCTTTGAAGAGGATGTACATCCTCATTGATGTGTCAGGTCAGGTTCGATCTGTGACCTGCTACAGGTACCATGTAAACCTGTACTAACCTGTTCCATGGTCGGGTTGTCGGCGACTAAACCGTCTCCCCCACCAGGTTTTCTGGTGAGGAGGGTGTTTGGATATGGACACCCAGCAGGATTAAAAACAAAACCTGTCAAAGGGCGGAGGAGCTCCTTGTGAGCCAACGGCCATCCATATCTAGTGCCCAACTGTGTCTGCGGACGTCCTCCTGCAGTTGGGTCACTTCTTATTAGGAGGTTGGTGGCAGGATTTGCACTCCGGCCACCATAAATCACTTCATTCCGCAAAACGCAAAAACGCAAAAAAATCTGAAAACCCACTCCGTGGGAGTACCTCCTGTGCAGCTTCCCTTCGCAGGGCAGCTCACCGGATGACGGGATTGGGGCAAAGTCTTCGGGACCCCCAATCTTTGATAGGAGGGAAACCACGGGGTAACATCCCTGGGTCAGATTGCGGGAGAGTGTGTCGGAGTGGTGCTGAGGTGTCGTCCACCAGACGGCGGTCTCCTTGGGTTAACCTGAGGCGGTCCCTTCGGGTGGGTGCCTGGAATGTCCTATCCCTAAGAGAGGATGATCACCTGTCTCCGTTATCATCTGAGCTCAAGCGTTTGGACGTCGGGATTGCAGCTCTCTCTGAGGTTCGGAGACCGGATTGCGGCGAGATAATGGTGGGTGGTTACACCTACTATTGGTCTGGTCGCTCTGATGGTTACCATACCCAAGGAGTTGCTGTAGCTGTGTCCAATAAGCTGACCCCAATGATAATTGAGGTAACACCGGTCAACGAGCGTATTATGATATTAAGGATTCGTCACTCCTTAGGTGTCATTTCCCTGGTCTCTGTTTATGCTCCGACTGAGGCGAGTGATCTCACCGTGAAGGACACATTCTACGCCACACTCGAGTCTGTGGTTGATCAGTGCCCCAGACGAGATACACTTCTAGTCTTGGGGAATTTCAATGCATCGACTGGAACTGATAGGGATGGTTATGAGGTGTGTGTTGGTCCCCATGGGTCAGGAACTATGAACCAGAATAGCACTAAGTTCCTTGACTTTGCAAGAAGTCATGGACTTAGGGTTGCTGGTTCATGGTTTCAGCGCCCGCAAGCTCATCGCTGGACTTGGTATTCCAACGCTGGCGGTGTGGCAAAGGAGATTGACCATGTCCTCATTGACGGTCGTTGGAGGATGATCCAGAACTGCAGGGTCTACCGGAGTGCTCAGTTCCTCAATACTGACCACAGGCTTGTTGTAGCAACTCTAAAGCTGCACCTTAAATCCTGGAGAATGGTACCATCCCAGCCGAGGCTGGATGTTGCCAAGCTCAGGGATGAGAGAGTAGCTGAGGAGTTTGCGAACAGGCTGAGTGGACACTTGGGGGGTCTGGGTGCTTTTGGGGGTCCTGAAGAGTTGTGGAGCACCTTCAAGACCACCGTCCTTGATGTTGCCGGTGGATGCCTTGGAGTTCACCGCAGGGCAAAGAAGAATTTTGTCTCTCAAGGGACACTGGATACCATTGACCAGAGTCGCAGGGCCATGCTGAATGGCAGAGCTGAGCTGTTCAGGGAGCTGAGGCGTAAAACTGTACGTGCACTGAGGGTGGACAAGGAGGCCTATGTGCGAGGAATCTGTGAGGGGGTAGAGCATCACCTGTGGACAGGTGATTCTCGTCCCGCTTACAGGGGAATTCGCGCATTACGTTCATCCAAGCCCATCCCTCGGAGCACTGCAGTTCGAGCAGAGAGTGGTAGGCTCTTGACAGAGGAGTCTGAAGTGAAGGCCCGCTGGGCCGGTTACTTTGAGCGGTTGTACCAGGCTGATCCCCCAGCTGTCGAGTTGGACGTCAAGGGTGTTACAATCCCTGTTGCTGACCCTCGAATCAACTGTGGTCCACCATCGCTTGTGGAAACACGGGCTGCGGTGAACCAGTTGAAATGGGGCAAAGCTCCAGGGATCTGTGGCATCCATGCCGAACTTCTCAAGGCTGGTGGAAATGCTGCACTCGTGTCGTTGCATGCAGTTTTGTGCTCTGCCTGGAACACAGGCATCATCCCAACTGACTGGAAGAGGGGCCTTGTTGTCCCTCTCTGGAAAGGGAAGGGTGATCGCCAAGACTGCAACAACTACCGAGGGGTGACGCTGCTCTCAGTGCCGGGCAAGGTCTTTGCTCGGATAATTCTTGATAGGGTTCGCCACCATCTGCTTGAGCACCAGCGTCCAGAGTAGTCAGGCTTTACACCAAAGAGGTCAACGATTGACCGTATCCTTGCACTTCGGGTCCTCACCGAACGCAGACGAGAGTTTCAGCAGGGGCTGCTTGCAGCCTATGTTGATCTCTTTAAAGCGTTCGATTCAGTGAATCGGGATGTCCTCTGTAGGATTCCTGGTCTTCGTGGGGTGCCACCGAAACTGATCGATCTGATGTCTGAACTCTACTCTGGTACTGAGAGTGCTGTGAAGTGTGGTGGTACCATCTCTGACTTATTTCCAGTTGTTACTGGAGTTCGTCAGGGGTGTGTACTTGCCCCCACACTTTTCAGCACTTGTATGGACTGGATTCGAGGGAGGATGTCGGAGAGATCAAGTTGCGGTGCATCGTTTGGGAATGTCAAGATCTCAGACCTTGATTTTGCAGATGATGCAGTCATCTTTGCGGAGACTTTAGACATCCTCTTGGGGGCCCTCGAGGTGCTGAATGAGGAGTCGGAGCCGTTGGGATTACGGATTTCTTGGGTCAAAA
The DNA here is from genome assembly GCF_056783735.1 of Eptatretus burgeri. Taxonomy (NCBI): domain Eukaryota; kingdom Metazoa; phylum Chordata; class Myxini; order Myxiniformes; family Myxinidae; genus Eptatretus; species Eptatretus burgeri. The sequence goes on from NC_140972.1 coordinate 5,187,450, forward strand.
CTAAGATCCAGGCTTTCGGTGACATCTTGGATGCTGCTGTCCTGTCTGTGTCTGTTTGTGGTGAGGATGTTGAGGTCGTGGAGAGATTCACTTACCTTGGCAGTGATATTCATGTCTCTGCAGGTTGTGAGCCGGAGGTCAATAGACGTCTGGGTCGGGCCTGGGGAGTCATGGATTCACTGGATCATGGGGTGTGGCGCTGCCGGTACCTGTGCGGGAGGACGAAAGTCCGAGTCTTCAGGTCCTTGGTACTTCCAGTCTTGCTCTATGGGTGCGAGACTTGGACTTTGACCAAGGATCTGAGACGGAGACTTAACTCCTTTGGTACCAGGTCTCTTCGGAGAATCCTTGGCTATCGCTGGTCGGATTTTGTGTCCAACGAGCGGTTGCTGAGAGAGACTCGGATGAGATTTGTTACCTGCATAGTCCGTGAGCGTCAGCTGCGGCTGTATGGACATGTGGCTCGTTTTCCTGACGCTGATCCTGCTCACCAGATTCTCTCAGCGAGGGAGTCTCATGAGTGGGAGGCCAGTGGGCCGACCACATTCCTCATGGTTGCAGCAGGTTGACCATCATCTCAAGGAGATGGGGATGGGCCTGGCATCTGCCTGGGGGATGGCCAGACGGAGGCCCCTGGAGTACCGGCGGAAAGTGGACGCAGCGACGCGCTGTTCTGGCACATGCTCCCATACCTGACCTGACCTGATGTACATCGTGGCGCCGCATACGGTCAGTAATACAGCTCGCCCCCTTTCAGGGTCCTCATCGATGTCCATTTTGTTTGCCACAAAGTACCTCTTCAGACGATCCGTGTGGTCTTCCCAATCATCCCCCACTGCGTATTCACGCAATATACCGATGCACAAAGACATCCTCGTCGCCACGAAGACTCTGAAGTGGGAACAACAGGTTTAATTCGGACACGGGCACAGTATCGGAACAGGTGCGGGTCACGTGACTCTCCTGAACCACACCCCGGTGCACCCACGTGTGTATTTGCATTCGTGTAAACTACTGTTACGTCACAGTGGGGTACATGCATATTGGCAGGACTAGTTGACAGGTGGGTATTGATCGGTGATAGAATACCTGTATCGCGATCGTTATCTCTGTGAGAGGTTTTTATCAAAAGGTGAATGTCCTGTCGGTGATTGTTCATTCCTCACCCAACAACCTTCTCAAATCCTTCCCTTCCTCGTCCCCCAAACAAACCATGCTGATACACCTGTCACCTGTGTATGCTCCACTGTGATCCTCCCCCCGGGTTGGCAGGATGGTCTAAAGGCGACAGGTTTGCAGATTCGCCTGTGAGTGTTCCACCTGGGTTCGATTCCCGACCCAGCTACAAACTGTCATCCAGGTGTTTCACTGGCAAGGTGATTGATCGGTGTGTGTGTGTCTGTGTCTGTGTGTGTGTCTGTCTGTCTGACTGTGTCTGTGTGTGTGTGTCTGTGTGTGTGTGTCTGACTGTGTCTGTGTGTATGTGTCTGTCTGTGTGTGTGTGTGTCTGTTTGTGTGTGTCTGTGTCTGTGTCTGTGTGTCTGTCTGTCTGACTGTGTCTGTGTGTATGTGTCTGTCTGTGTGTGTGTCTGTTTGTGTGTGTCTGTGTATGTGTCTGTGTGTCTGTCTGTCTGACTGTGTCTGTGTGTGCGTGTGTCTGTGTGTATGTGTCTGTCTGTGTGTGTGTCTGTGTCTGTGTGTGTCTGTGTGTGTGTGTGTCTGTGTGTGTGTCTGTGTGCGTGTGTGTGTCTGTGTGTCTGTGTGTCTGTGTGTGTGTCTGTGTGTGTGTATGTGTCTGTCTGTGTGTGTCTGTGTGTGTGTGTGTGTGTGTGCGTGTGTGTGTCTGTGTGTGTGTGTGTGTCTGTGTGTGTGTCTGTGTGTGTGTATGTGTCTGTGTGTGTGTGTCTGTGTGTGTGTATGTGTGTGTGTGTCTGTGTGTGTGTCTGTGTCTGTGTGTGTGTGTCTGTGTGTGTGTGTGTCTGTGTCTGTGTCTGTGTGTGTGTGTGTGTGTCTGTGTGCGTGTGTGTGTGCGTGTGTGTGTCTGTGTGTGTGTGTGTGTGTGTGTGTGTCTGTGTGTGTGTCTGTGTGTGTGTATGTGTCTGTCTGTGTGTGTCTGTGTGTGTGTCTGTGTGTGTCTGTGTGTGTGTGTCTGTGTGCGTGTGTGTGTCTGTGTGCGTGTGTGTGTGCGTGTGTGTGTCTTGTGTGTGTGTGCGTGTGTCTGTGTGTGTCTGTGTGTGTGTATGTGTGTGTGTCTGTGTGTGTCTATGTGTGTCTGTGTGTGTCTCTGTGTGTCTGTGTGTGTCTGTGTGTGTGTCTGTGTGTGTGTGTCTGTGTGTGTGTGTGTGTGTGTGTCTGTGTGTGTGTCTGTGTGTGTGTGTGTGTGTGTGTCTGTGTGTGTGTCTGTGTGTGTGTCTGTGTGTGTCTGTGTGTGTCTGTGTCTGTGTATGTATTTTTTTTTAGTACTTTTGGGTGTCATGGGACCATTAAATGTTCCAGCAACGGACACAAGGTGGCGCGGCTCTTCAACGAGAGCTGCGCAACAAACACAACGATCACTCTTCCAAATCTCCGCCTCGTCCCTCGTCTCTCCCTCGTCCCTCGTCCCTCGTCCCTCGTCCGGGTCACGGTCTCCACACAATTACTCGACATTCGCTCCAGGCGGTTCCTCTCACACCAAGGTGAGCTCTCAGCTTCTCTTTTGGCGATGCCGACACGTTTTCGAGGCGTTGTCGGTGCGAGTACCGAGCACATTGTGGGAGGTGAATAAGCTACGAAACGTTCGTTACACAGAGCGCTGGTTAATGTGTCCGAACGAGAGGTTTTGTTTTTTCAATGTGTTGCAGATTGTCGCTGGGAAAGGGTGTGTGGAACAACCAACCTGGTTTATTATTGGTGATCTCATTGTGATTGATTTTTTTTCTTTGTTTTATTATTATTTGTTGTTCAGAGGAATAATGATTGCCAAGTGTGAGGGGGATTGTTTGGAGCTGCCATTGATAACGATTACCTGCATTCCCGCTCATTTCGCGGCGCAGGCCAACCTCGGATCTCCTTTCTCGTCGGAACCTCCTCACTCTTTGTCGAATATCCCTCGGGCAGGTTCGTTTACACCACGTAGTGTTCTCTCCTTGGACACGGTACTCTCGCTCCCACCCCCCCCCCCCAATCAGGCGCGGTGCTCTCCCCCTCCAGGCGCGGTGCTCTCCCCCCCCAGGCGCGGTGCTCTCCCCCCACCAGGCGCGGCGCTCACCCACCACACCAGGCGCGGTACTCTCCCCCCCCACCAGGCGCGGTGCTCTCCCACCTCACCAGGCGCGGTGCTCTCCCACCTCACCAGGCGCGGTGCTCTCCCACCCCACCAGGCGCGGTGCTCTCCCCACCCCACCAGGCGCGGTGCTCTCCCCCACCCACCCCCCCAATCAGGCGCGGTGCTCTCCCCCACCCACCCCCCAATCAGGCGCGGTGCTCTCCCCCACCCCACCAGGCGCGGTGCTCCCCCCACCAGGCGCGGTGCTCTCCCCCACCCCACCAGGCGCGGTGCTCCCCCACCAGGCGCGGTGCTCTCCCCCACCCTCCAGGCGTGGTGCTCTCCCCCACCCTCCAGGCGCGGTGCTCTCCCCCACCCTCCAGGCGTGGTGCTCTCCCCCACCCTCCAGGCGCGGTGCTCTCCCCCACCCTCCAGGCGTGGTGCTCTCCCCACCCTCCAGGCGCGGTGCTCTCCCCCACCCTCCAGGCACGGTGCTCCCCCCCCCAGGCGCGGTGCTCTCCCCCCTCCAGGCGCGGTGCTCTCCCCCACCCCTCCAGGCGCGGTGCTCTCCCCCACCCTCCAGGCGCGGTGCTCTCCCCCACCCCACCAGGCGCGGTGCTCTCCCCCACCAGGCGCGGTGCTCTCCCCCACCAGGAACCAGGTGCTTTCATGTTGACCTGTTTCATAATTGCCTTTCCTTTCTTCTTTTTATTGTGAGACCATTGTTGCTGTACGGTGGTGACTGTTCATCAACACAACCACGCCTCGGCTTCTCTCTATAATGTCCTATTCACCACGGGTGATCATATTCATTGTTATAATGTCTTCTTCGTATTATAAACAATCTTGTTCAGAATGAATCTTCAAAAACAACCAATTTACCCCTCAGGGTTTGTGTATTTTTATCAACTCGTTTCTCCTGACTTGATTTTCTCACAAGTGGCCCGAGTTGACATGGCCGCCACCTTTACTTGGTCATGGCCGTGTTTCATCGTCCTCTTCAATCCGTCCATTGCTCCTTTTGATTGCTGACCCTCCGGTGAACTCCACACTCCTTGTATTTCCGCGCTCGTTTTCACCTTCATCATGGTGTTGGTGCAGTGCGGCTTGTTGGGCTTGGACATCCACCGGGATTTCATCATGTGAGCATCGGGGGGGTCATGGTGGTCCAGGGGGTTCAACCGACCCTCACCCAGCCCCATTTTCGAGGCGACCTGAAGTGACGGCAGAAGGAACATTTTGGCGCCTCTTCTCCTCAAAAATCCAATCGGCCCGTCTCCGCTCGGCCGATATTAACGATCCCACCATCGTCTCTTCCTTTCTTGACCTGCCCTGTTAACCGAGCATTCTTTATTTGATTTCAACGTTTCACAGGCATGGTGATTCATCAGTGTGCGCACCGTCCCTCGGATATAGATGTTAAACGAGTGTCCCGTTTGCCGCCGTTGCTTCGACCTTAAATATCCCACGGCGTCCTTCGTGAAAAGTAGGCGAGCTATCGCCTGCACCCTGAACAAATTTAAAATTCCTGCTCCTATCGACGAATGGTGTTGCGTCAGCGGCACAGTCGCACCACCGCATTGTGCTGCACACGAAAAAAAGAAGAAGCTCTTTTTGAAAGACTCCTGTGATATCTTTAATGAAAGCTGGCACATTGGGCACCTAGCTACGTGTCCTTCCTAAATGATAATAAAAAAACAACTTGTTTTTGATGGGGCGGCAAGCTGTTTCCAATTCCATTTGAGGATACTTTGTTGTTGGGTTATGTTGTTGCAACAAATTGAGCCATCATCCTCCAAGGTTGTTCCAACCGTATCGTAATCTTTTGATGCTCGGCCTTCGTAGTTTGCAAATGACCATTGGCATGTGATTTGCGAATAACCTGGTAATGGGAATTGCTTTGTCACGTTCGAACTGCTGCCCAGGCACAACCACACTCTGGGACAGCAGACGGGGCGTATCCACGAAACGAGATCGCTTGCGACCTGCACTTTAGGCTTGGACCTTCAATTGGTTGACGGTACCTGTGATAACTCGTCTACTCTTTGTGACAATTACAATGGGTGTCTTTAACATCCACCGACACGCAGTGGTGGCACACGGGCTTACCGGCTTTTAACGTCCATCCGATGAATGGTGCACACGTCGATGCATGTGGAACACCAGGATGACTTTCAATGGCTCTTTCATGAGCCTCGTCCACATGCACAAGAAGAATTTCAAAATAAAAATAGTTTGAGTTCACGTTCAAACCCAGGTAGATGGCTAAGAAATGGGTGCACACACCTCTAAGGCTGTCAGCCCTTGTATCATATCTAGTGTGTGTGTGTGTCAGACTTTTTGTCTTGCGTACGTCTATTCATCAATTAGACACTATTGCAATGTTGCAAGACTGTAGATCCTGTTGACCCCTTAAGACTTTAACTATACGAAACTAAAATTGTTAGAATTCCCATGTTTCAATTCCCATACCATGTTCAGGTGTATAAAGCAGCTTGATGTCCTCCCACCATGGCATGACATTCCAATTAAAAAATAGACAACAAAAACAATGATAACATTGTAACAAAGCGTATAATATTTACAACAATAAGAAGAATGGTAAGTATCACATGGAAATGATAATAAAGAACATATAATCCTCACGTTAGCCCCGATCACACCTGGGCTTCGTGAAAGGCAAGCTCATGCTCGAGCAGCACAGGCAGGCGGGTATGCAACAAGGCTGTGAAGACCAATGAACATTTGGTCCATCGGACCAACGGGCCCACGAGTAATCATAAAAATAAACAGCAAGGACATTGAGACCCAATGGAAACTAAAACTCAACCGAACATTCAAACTTTCCTGTTGATGTGAAATAAACAGTTTATGTCCATTTCACATATTGGGCTCTAAGGTTGAGGAATCGCACTAGTTTCTAGTTTCACTCTAATTGAGGAATCACTCTAGTTTCACGTTTTAAAAATTTGCCTCTCATCGGATGCCTTGAACCTTTTATCCTGTCGGCATACCCTCAGCATAGCATATAAATAATAAACCATGTGGTATCGATCTTGCCTTGATATATCAGTAGCTTCACTAATCAATGATCGATGTAAGGAAAGACTTTTGATCGGATACCGGCGTTTGGGAAAGCTTCACATGCTTGCTCCCTTAGTTTTCACATTTGAAACCTGTTGCTTAATATTCCAATGGGTGTGTGTGTGTGCGTTTGTTTGCGCAAGGCAGCGGTTTGAATGCTCCTCGTGTCATTGCACTTGCGTGTCCAACTTTAGTTGTTGGTGTAAGGAGTGATTTGTAGATAGAACTGTTTGCTGACACCTTTCACTTGATTTCAAACCAGTTCAAAGGTGAATTTGTTTTATTTCTGTGGCCTGGCTTTTGTGAGTTGTGGCAGAGCCGGCATTCTCTCTATCTCTATCTCTCTCGTCGAGATACTGTATTATTTTGCTCCTCATTATTATTAAATATGCCTGGTGTCAGCTTGATAGTTAGGGTAGCTGGTTTGGGATCCTTGGATCGGGAGTTCAAATCCCCCTCGGCCGTTGAATTAATACCAGGTGGGGTTGACTCAGCCTGTCATCCTTCCGAGATCAGCAAAATGAGTGCCCAGCTTGCTGGGATGATCAAACCATTTGAGTATCCTGTGTCGGAGTGGCGACCCATCCAGGATTGTGCCCTTGTGCCAAGGAGACTGCTTCGGCAGCACCCACACTCTGTGCATAGTATGGGACGGATGGACGGACGGACGGATGAAATGTTTTTTATTTCTCAGTCTTCTTGTTTTGTATACAGCGCATGGCTGCTGCGCAGCATCATTGGCTGAGGGTGTGGCTGTGCCGCTGATGAGGTGCCCTCTGTGGGTCACGGCAGGAATTAGTAATTTGCTCAGGATGCCGGCGATAGCTTGCCTACTCCTTGCAAAGTACACTGTGGGATCCTACTTCTTCTTTAACGGCCACGATTATTCCCACCTGTGGGGTTGGCTGTGGGAAGCTTGGCCCCAAATCTTTCACGAACCAGCTGGCCAAGCCTGACGTTTGATTATTTATAGTTGTGGCAGGAATTTGGAATTTGTTCAGGGTGCCGGCGAGGCCTTGCCTACTCTTTGCAGAGCACACCATGGATTATTTTATCCTCCACTATCTTATGCCAGCAGAAGAGATACCCGCTTCACATCCAGCTGAGGGATGGGACACACTTTGATGTTAATGAATCTCCCTACCTGTGAAACACCAGGATGACAGTTTATAGCTGGGCCTGGATTCAAACTCCGGCTATACAGCTTAGAGGTGAGTGTGCATACCTCCAGGCCATCCTGCCGACCCATTTCTCGATGACGTGTTCTCTTTTGCATTACATACGTGTTCCTCCGATCTCAATGTTACCACAACGTTAAAGGAAGACCTATAGGACGACATTGCATGTCTGTGCACCTTAACAGATAATGTTTGTAGTTGGCATGTCGGTCTTACTGTCTTCTCGCATATCGTTTGCAATACCTGCTTGATTTGTAAAAAGTTTGGTGAGTGTGTTGGCTCAGGTAGTAAATGAGTTTGTTTTTGTCGGGGGAAGAAACCCCATCTTGCAGCAACCCTGGAAAGGTTGTGCCAATGAGCATTTTCTTTAACTTGTCTTGCCACGGTATAGTCTGTTACCTTTGTTAATTGCTTTGGGTGGAAATGTAATCCATATATATATATATATATATATATATATATATATATATATATATATACACACACACACACACACACACACACACACACACACACACACACACACACACACACACACACACACACACACACACACACACACACACACACACACACACACACACACACACACACATTGTTATGGATTCAGCGGTGGCGGGATTCGCACCCGACTCTTGACCCCAGTGTTAAGGATTCAGACGAGTGATGCCAATGACACCCTACTCTTGACAGCCAAATGTTTAAGATTCGGCGTCACTTCACAGCACCGCCGTCTCCGGGGTTATAACGCCGGCTGGTTCGGCACAATTCTCGGGTTACGCGCCTCAGATCACGATACCAAAATACACCTGTGCCTTGCCAGCTGGGGGAATAGACCCCGGTTACAGACTGGTTTTGTCAGAGACCGAGCGGAGTCTCCCAGTCGTAACCATTTTGGGTTTTATATCCAAATCGAGCGAATCGTTCCTCGGCGCAGCACGAATAAATTCAAGGTAGTAAATCTCGTATAACTCAGCCAGATTTATTGGGGACACATCGGGGAACACAACACAAGCAAAGCATTCACAACAATGTTATAATTAATATATAACCCGTTCTTAACTAGGGAGCTATGGATTATGGGTTTCGAAGGGAACCCCAGCAAGATAAACCTGAGACAACATGCAGACAAGACACAGAGTACTTGGTGATGATTCATGGATGAGAGGAAAAGTGTCGAAGGCACGAATGCGGCTCGTGACAAGCCGATGTCAACGGAGTCGAGCACCCGGCTTGAGCACGCGGCATGGCAAGATGGCGGCGGCGTCCTCTTGTCGCATCCCTCACGCAAGCAGCCTGTGCGTTCAGACCCCGCGTAAGGTCGACGGCACAAGACGAAAGATCTATGGTATGCTCCAGCTGGCTTTTCAGAAGGTCGAGTATACAAGTCTGGGCCTGGCCTGTTCACCAGATCAGGCCAAATTGGGGTGTTGGGCTCGGCAGGCGGATCGACTGGATTACAAGACGTCGTCGAGCCGTGAGATGAGTAAGGACAGATGCTCCGTGGTTAGACGCAGGTTGAACCTGTCGATGACCTCCTCATAAAGTCGATCGCTGACTCACACAGCAGTCAGTTCCTCTCAAAGCAGATTGCAGCCTCCCACTAATCGTTTCTATACAGCAGAATCCCCACTCGACACTCAGGCTCAGTTACTCCCTCGGCAGATCGCCGACTTGACCTTCAGGTTCAGGCCGTTCCTCTCTTACAGATCGCCGACCACACGCACCGCGAGTTACTCCCTCAGCAGATGGCAGACAGACCTCATGCAGTCCCTTCCCTGCCTTTCTTTCGGCTCGCTCCTCACGAAAGCCGATCGCAAACACACAGCTGTCCCTTGTACAGCCGATCGCACCACCTCGGCGCTCTTAGTTCCACCTTCTTTTCTGGCGCTTGCTTCTCTAGGCCACTCTCTGAGTCCTGGGCGGGGACTTGTCCGGAGAAGGGGAGGAAGAAGAAGAACCTCTCGGTGACACCACCACTGCACGAACAAATGAACAGCCTCCTACACCTCCTGACACATGTAACGTCCAATTACCGAACAACTTGGCTAAACATGCATTTAATGGGGGATCTGGGTGAATCCTATATTTAATAACGCAGTAAGGGCCATTTCCGCAACAATATAGATATACACGGCACATCTAAATTGAGCTCATGCAATTTGAGAAAATGGGAGGTTGGTGCATGATGGGGGATCTACGGGTAGAAAAATGAGGATGTTTGGAGGAGTTGCATCTGGGTAAAGAGGATGGGGTTGCAAAATTAAATAAAAATTGCTCGCATTGGGTGCTATAAGGTTTTGAGAGACTTTCCAAGTCGCAACTACAATGTTAAGAAATTATTTGAAGAAACATTTGTTTCTCATTAAAAACACAGGCCATGAATATTCACGTGCATACACCTTTCATCATCGATGCACCTTTTACGTACAACTCGAGATGAGACGCGGGTTGTTCATCCAAAAACCATCTCGTACGTCCTATATTACACTTGTACACCACCAGAGAGCCCCTGTCCCCTTTCTCTTGCATGTGACAATATTGTGGTTGCAATGTAACACTCCTTGGGGATTGTGCTCATGTCACCATCGAGTTGCTTGCGTTCACCACGTCAGTTGCAATTGCTTGGCATTCGCATTTGAAATCGAATCGTTTGTTTCCATGGTGCTGTCGATCATTCTGACGTTGCTACCGTCTGTAGCCCTTGCTGTCTCTCCATCTTCTGGCTGTTCTTCAGGTTGTGGTTGATTGAGGGTTCGAATAAATTGAGAAATGGGTGGAAGGGGAGATTTGTAAAACTTGGATCGCAACATCCATGTTCTTTATAACCTGGGAGGATGTTGATGAAGTTGGGAGAGTTTGTTGATTTAATATAATAAATAGCCAGGATTGGGAATCGTTTTCTGTCGACGATATTGTCGTCTCGCTGTGGACTTGTTTTTATTTATTTATTATTATTTAATTAATTTTTTTTTTAAAGTCGTCTGAAATGGAAATGACCCACTTTATTTATTTGTGCAGCTTTTGCTTTCAAAGTGAGTTTGTTTAATTATTTATTTTTAACGCTCTACTACTGTTTGTTCTCTTGAAGCCTGGTGTTGGCTTAGTGGTTAGGGTGGTGGCTTGGGATCCCAGTGTCCTGAGTTCAAGCCCCGTTGGCTGCTGAATTAACACCAGGGGGTTGACTCAGCCTGTCATCCTTCCGAGGTCAGCGAAATGAGTACCAGTGTACTGGTCCCGGTGTATGCCCCGGTTAGAATAGGTGTACCATATCCCTGTGTGTCGTAAGAGGCGACCAGGGTTGGTGTCAGGAAGGACATCCGGCCATAAAAAACATTGCCTCAAGAAAAAGCCTAACCCCTGCACAGCAGGGAAAAATGGCTGTAAAAATGGTCATTTTTTTTTTTTTACTATTTGTTCTCTTGTCTTTGAATGATCAGGCTGCGCTAAAGGATAACTTTGAGCATTGTGTTCATTCTTTGCCTTTTCTCGTACCTATTGACATTTGCGGGCCTGATGCAGGTGGGGTTGTTGGAAGGTTCGGACAAACCATCCCCGTGTTCCCCTTTCAAAAAACAACGAAACATTTTATTCAAAGGAATGATTCATCGACCTTCTAGTGAGGGTGCTAAATCATCGCATGTTTTTTTTTATTTTTATTTTTTTTAACCAGTTCCATTCTCTCACCTCGACATGTAACTGTTTGTTGTTTCGATGAGATAACGATGCATCTCAGCCTTGAAGTTGTGGGGACTATGATTGCAACCAAGCAACCAAAATTCGTCCATCGTATGAGCACACCAGTGGTTATATTAACAAGTGTTGTAATTTAAATGCAGGGAATTGGATCTTGCTATTTCATTGTTCTTAATCAGAGACACATAATATTGTTATGGATCTGGCCGCGGGGGTAAATTGGAATAGATTAGCATAGTTATTTACTAACATAGACATGTTTTCATTTATTGTGAGAGTTAAAATGTTACACCAAATGTTTATAAGCTCTGATATATGTATATATAAATATATATATATATATATATATATATATATATATATATATATATATATATATATATATATATATATATATATATGTATACACACCCGCCACCAACCTCCTGAGTGTTTTTCCTGAGCCCCATGCAGCGACCAGAAGTCCATGTGGTTCAAGTAGAATAAGAACATGTAGGGCCACATAGCTTAATTAGGGGGAGAGGTGGAGCTGCACTGAAGATTGGGGGGCGGGGTCGTCCCCCACCCCCACAGCTCTGCCAGTAACCACTTTCCACTAAGTCGTCCGAGGCCCCTTCTGTGTTGGGTACAAAAGTCCAAGCGAGTTGAGCTCTCTTTCTCTCCGTGAGTCTTGCTCACGCTGTTTGGGTGTTCATTCCACGCACTAGTGGTGACTCGTAGGAAAGACGATCCCTGCATGTGGAACTGCATCACACAGTTGACTGCATGTGGGAAGGACCAGACCACTGCACATGGGAACAAGACCCTGCACAGCACGGGTCTCTCTGTCTTGTCACACCTTTTCTATTCGTCTCGTCACCCTAATTTAAAGTGTGAGTCCTTATTTGGTTGAGTCAATTGAGGACCTTAGGACGCATGGGTTCTTTATAATTTTCCCAATGCTTTTTAAAAAACAAAACTGAGGGGATGTTGTGATCGGCTCTGTTTGTCCATCTGTCCGTCACACTATCTATTCATAAATACATGTGATCACCACATGTCTCAAGAAGGTGCAAGAGCAGTTATTTTTGCTCCTCCACCCTGAGGCTGGGTCAAAAGGTCAAATACCAAAAAAATGCAATTTTCGGCACATTTTAAATAAAACGTAGTGTCGTGGCCAAAAATATTGGCACCCTTGCACTTTTTTTTCAAACGATGCACCATTTCTTCCAGAAAATTTTTGAAATTAAAAAACATTTTGGTTTCCACAAATGTATTTATTTGGCTTGCTGCGGAACAAAACAAAAAGCTGAAAAAAATTACTCAACCTTGGCTTATTCCACACAGAAATCCTAAAATGTCCTGCACAATATTATTGGCACCTTCTAGAAGTTGTGAGAAATAATTAGATTTCAAGCAGGTGATTCTCCGTTACTTTGGAATTGAACTCACCTGTGGTGAGTTGCAGGTGCCTGCAAGATAAGAATCACTCATTCAACCAGTTTGAAGAGAGAAAATGAGTCATTCTGTTGTTTTTTGTCAATGTGTGTACAGCAATGAGTGTGGAGAAAAGAAAGGAAACCAGAGAATTGTTTGAGGAGGTCAGACACAAGATTGTCTCCAAGCATGGACAATCTCAAGGCTACAAATCCATCTCCAGAGATCTTGAAGTTCTTATGTCCACCGTACACAATGTTCTCAGGAAATTTAAGTCCCATGGCACTGTCGCCAACCTCCCTGGACGTGGCCGCAAGAGAAAACTTGATCGAAGATTGCAGCGAAGGATTGTTCGAATGGTGGAGAAAGCACCTCGATCAACTGTCAAACAGATTCAAGCTGACCTTCAGAGATAAGGTACGACAGTTTCAACTCGCACCATCCGTCACCAACTCGATGAAAGGGGTCCGATGGTAGGAGACCCGGTGGGACCCTACTGCTGAGAGGGAGACATTAGAAATCCGAACTGGAGTTTGCCAAAACACACCTGAACAAGCCAAAATCCTTCTGGGAGTCCTGTGGACAGATGAGACCAAATTAGAGCTTTTTTGGTAAAGCACATCATCTCTATTTACAGAAAACAAAATGAATCCGTCAAAGAAAAGAACACCTTCCCTGCAGTCAAACATGGAGGAGGTTCAGTGATGCTTTAGGGTTGCTGTGCTGCCTCTGGCACCGGGTGCCTTGATTGTGTGCATGGCATCATGAAATCAGGAGGTTACCAAGGAGGCATTTTGGAGCGCAATGTTCAACCCAGTGTCAGAAATCTGGGTCTCCGTCGAAGATCATGGGTCTTGCAGCAGGACAATGACCCCAAACACACTTCAAAAAGCACTCAGGAATGGTTCAAGACAAAACGCTGGACTGTTCTGAAATGACCAGTAATGAGTCCAGATCGAAATCCCATTGAACACCTGTGGGGAGATCTGAAAACAGCAGTTGGGAGAAGGTACCCTTCAATTCTGGGAGAACTGGAGCAGTTTGCACAAGAATAATGGGACAAACTGCCTTGAGAGAGGTGGAGGAAGCTCATTCATGGCTATAGGAAGTGCTTGACTGCAGTAATTTTGTCCAAAGGTCGTGATACCAAATATTAAGTCGAGGGTGTCAATAATTTTTTCAATGCCATTTATTTTTACTTTCTGATTTAAAAGGATATATTAAGTTCTAAATTGAAAACAAAGGTTCTGTAATACTAACAGTGAAATAAAGAATTGTGGAGACCACCTGAGAGGATGATGACAGAAAAAAGGGAAAGTTTGTTTATAATTGGGGTGAGTGCCAGGGGTTGGCCTGGAGAAGATTGCTGATAGCAAATTTGTGATTTTATTTTTATTTTCGTGTCGTGATAATTACGTTGTACCCATAATAGATGACCTTGCAGGATAGCTTAGAGGTGCACACACTCGCCTTTGAGCTGCATAGCCTGTGTTTGAATCCCAACACAGCTCCAGACTGTCAGCCTGGTGTTTCACAGGCAGGGTGATTCATCAATGTTTGCCTTCCATTGGGAATACGGCAAGTCGATGTTAAACATCCCACAATGTATTTTGACAAAGGAAGCAAGTTATCTACGCGATCCCGAGTAAATCACAACTTCCTGTCTAAACTGCGGGTAGCAAGTGGTCTCCTCGTCTTGGACACTCCTTGACACCAGGTTACACTGCTTGCTATCTTGTAGTGGGGTTGCTGTCTCGGCAGCGGTTCCTCCATTATAAACATTCACCAGGAAGTTTGTTTGTGTGCTTCATGTGAACATTTAAATGACTTTTTGTGGTTGCTTTTCTGAGTGTTGAGGCAGCCATGTTGAGTGTTTGTTTGTTTTTTTTTGAGCGCATCACGAGATGAAAAAATATTTAGTACATTCTCCAATGAAAAGGATTTTTGTGTTTCTACTTGGCACTACAAAGCTGCAGCTGCACATTCCTGATCCGAGCTCATTTGGGCCTTTCAATCGGTTGGGCGTACAACTTTCCTGTATCGGTTGGGTTGGGCGTCCAACTTGGGACGTGTGCAATGTCTTTGGAGCCTCAACGGCCTGGCTGCACCTCTGGCTGTGGCCAGTTACAATCGTGCCAGAAAGAACTTATTTTAGAGTTGATGATCAGCGGTGTGTGTGCTTATGCGAAAAGCACACACCGCTGCCAATACGGTGAGAACATGACGTGATGTCAGAATGAAGTGTACCGCACTTGAGCTTGAGCAGATTGCCAATTCGATATTGTGGAGAATTTGATGTGGACTATACGATGTCACAACATGCACGACTTGTCGCTCGACTTGTCAAAGTCCTTCCAATATTAAGTGAAAATTATGTATTTTGTTTTGGATGATTATCACGTGTAGATTCCAGCAGATATGCCAGGAGCAATAGACAACAAAAAGAATTGCTTGTGATTTTTAAAATTTATTTTGAAGTTTGTGTGTTGTTGTATTTTGGTCGATCTTTCTGTTGATCTACCTTGTATGAATGTGCACTTGACACTCTTTTGTATAAGCCACATTACATATGAATGTCATCCGTGTACTGTTTCGTTAATATCAGTTGTTCTATTTTTGAGTTGTACACGTTGCAGTGAGTTTTAAAAATCATCCTTGGACAGTAGATGTCACCTTTCCTGTTTCTTTGGATGTCCGATTGGTTTTTAGGATGTGTCTGTGTCCTTGCTCTTCAATGAGGTTGCTCAGTGGGTCCAGAACTATGCAAACAGGATTGGGGGGGTGGGAGGTTGGAAGATCCCGCGTCGTATCGTCACCCCCTGATCATTTGGTTTTTTTTCCTTCTGAGTGCTGTAAATATCAATATGTGGTATTCTACTGCTGTGTGTGTGTGTGTGTGTGTGTGTGTGTGTGTGTGTGTGTGTGTGTGTGTGTGTGGGTGTGTGTGTGTGTGTGTGTGTGTGTGTGTGTGTGTGTGTGTGTGTGTGTGTGTGTGTGTGTGTGTGTGTGTGTGTGTGTGTGTGTGTGTGTGTGCATGGTTTATACTTTTTCTTCCGTTGATCCTGCTTTTTGCAGGCAGATTCAGTGTATCTACAATTGATCTTTTATTCTTAGAATAACGGTTTCTTCCACATTTGCACAACCTTGCCACCGCCAGCCAACATGACAGTCCGAATGCTCTGTAGTTTAAAAAAAAATGACTACAGTGTGGTCCACAACCTGTGACGCAAAAAACCAAACCTGAGCAGTGTATCGTGAACAGAGGCCTGCAGGCTTAATGTGTCTGGCCCATCAGAGAACCACGATGGCAGTCATATAATTTTGTTTGGGGACCTTGGTGGGTGGAGTCAAGCGACCAATGTGGGCATGGTCCGTCAGCTGTTCGACCAATGGGTGCACATTTCAAAAATCGACCCCAAACAAGAACCACAACAACAGCAAGCTGAGCTCTCATAGACCTGCCACATGTGGCAGGTAAAAATTATTATGTAAACCCAGACTTGATGCCCTGTTCGTTGAGGTTTGTGCACACCAGGATTTGCTGATGTTGCCAATATAAATCCTTGACAATGAACATATAATATGTGACACCTTTACCATTACCATCCATGTATTTACCAGGATAACTTTATCGTTACTATGTACTAGCAAAGGTACCTGGTATTGCTGGGTACCACACCACCCTTCTCTTCTCCCTCCTCCCTCCTCCCACAAAGGAATTTTGCAGCGTGTATATTTGGTGAAGTTAGCTCAGGTGTTAACCTTTATTTATGTTTTCTTTCTCCAAACTCTTCTTTCACCCTTGCGAGTTATGGCATTAAATGTGAAGTAAAATTACCTTGAAGTCGATGCATAGGTTGTATTTGTACTATTTTCGTTTTTTGGACAATTAGTGATTGGCACATTTGAGAGGTCACGTGACTCCTCCTTCGCCAAACTTCCCGATTGTTGTGACGTCTTCATTAAGTTTTTTTTTTTTAATTATTACCCCCCCCCCCCCACATCTGACACCATATTTGATGATTGAAGCTCACCATCTCACCAATTATATCGGTATCCGGGTTGAAGTCCCAAAAAATTTGGGCTTTTTATAAAGCATTAGACAACCCGTGAACCCGTTGGGTTCCTGTTGTGACAGCGATTGATGAAGAAGAAAAAAAAGATAGCTCCAACGAACTATACCACTGAGATTGTTTGCATTGATCAAATTCTCCCGAAGAGTACTTGACTGAATCGGGAATTGATTTTTTTTTTAATTTTTTTTCTTTGCCTGATTTTAACGAAAGTTGATACTGTACACCGCAGGAGAATGTTGAGTCAGGTGGGCCGGAAATTTTTGCGCTATCTTGTACCGTTTTGGCTGTATTTCGGGAACATACATGCATACATACATACATACATATACAAGATGAGAGTTTTAGTAATATATATATTTTATATATATAATGTATATGGATCGACCTTCGGAGATGGTGACAGGTAGTGGTTCGTTTTTATAAGTTATGAAATGCGAGAAAATGACTGTTTAAAGCCCCTAGTAAGGTGCATCGTGGTAAAAATGTGATCCTATAAAGTTTTGTTGCAGTTTACCTTGGGAGCTCAGAGGAGTAGCGTCTCAAACAAACATCTCATTTGCTTTTATATAGAAGACTCGCAGAGCCGACACGTCGCTTCCCTGACGGACCAATTAGTTGTCCTGTTTGCCAAAAAATTTGGGCGAAAGGAAAGGAAGACAAATTTACCCATGCATGGAGTGCTTTAACTCCTACCCCCTACCCCAACCCCCTCTCCCCGTTCCCGTCCTCACATCCCGCCCCTCCCCCTTTTACCCTCTGTTCGTTCTGATGTCCTTTCCCGCTCAAAATGTCTCACACGATGTGGGTCTGATTCTACTTCAAGACTGTCTTCAGAATGTGGACGAGCTTTTGTTTATGGTGTTGCCTGACTGCTCTTCATATAAACAGTTGCTAACGGTGAAGTAGATGTTTGTGAATCAAACAGTCATTCGGTGCATTGCACTTGATACAGAGTAAGGGCAATGGAAATACAACATCAACAATTGTCCTCGTTTCATCAATGGTAAAAGTTGCTTTTACTGCCCCTACCCTTTCCCCTTTAAGTCACTCTCAAAAATTTAGAAGTTCTTTGGCATTCATTGCCTTGGGGTCACTGTCGTCATTTTCATTGTTGACAGATCGAGAGGTGTATGTATGTATGTATGTATGTATATATATATATATATATATATATATATATATATATATATATATATGTATATATATATATATATGTATATATATATATATATATATATATATGTATATATATATATATATATATATATGTGTATATATATATATATATATGTATATTGTTACGAATCTACCGCCCACCCAGCGTGCGGACTGCCACTTTTGCCAATGGTGGCCGTCTCGCCCACCGGACGGACAATTCAGTCGCGACCTTCCGGAACAACGCTGGAAACCAGTCACGGGTGTGCTCCAAACGCACACCACGGCCTAGTCAACACTCTACCCATGCGCGACAGGGTCAATCGCCGAATTATCGATATACCTAAGCATTCACGTGGGCAGACTACCGAGAGACCGTACCTCAGCGAGGTCTGCTTGGACACGAACCGCTTAAGCGGTTCATTCTGTTCTGGGATAACCGAGCGGTGTATTATCGCGAGACCTCGCTGGACCCATTTCTTTTATTGGCTATTAAAAAGCCCGCTATATTCCGAGAGCAAGATAGCAGTTCAATTGGGGAAAAGGACACGACGAACGGGTTAACATTCACACAAGGACATTTATTTATAATGCACATGTAAACAGGGATGCAATGAATGGGGGAAGGGGACAAGACACGAGCAAGGTAAAAGCACTACAACCGTCTATGATAATTATTATTTACAAGCACTTGCACAGTTCTACTTGCGGGACATGGTGCCTCAACATTCACACAAAGAAACAGGGAAAAGACCACCCTCATAGACAAGGGGGTCAGACTGGACCCATAGGCCTTGAACCGCCATCTTGCTTAACGGAATTAATTTAAAAGCTCGTATTTGGGTGGGAATCGAGGGTCGCTTCGCACACCCCTGATCTGATTCCCGTTAATTTAGTTCGGAAGCTAGATGGGTTTTAATCTCACTCCTTGACAACAGTGTTACGAATTTACCGCCCGCCCAGCGTGCGAACGACCGCTTTTCACTAATAGCAGCCGCACGCCCACCGGACGAGCAATTCAGTCGCGACTTTCTGGAACAACGCCAGAAACCAGTCACGGGTGGGTTATTAACCCCACCACGGCCTAGTCCGTATTATACCCATGCGCGACAGGGTCAATCGCCGAATATCGATATACTTTAGTATTCGCGCGGGTAACCTACCGAGAGACCGTACCTCGGCGAAGGCCTGCTTGGACACGAACCGCTTAAGCGGTTCGTTCCGTTCTGTGATAACCGAGCGGGGTATTATCGCCAGACCTCGCCGGACCCGATTCTTTTATCGGTATTCAAAAACCAACTACCATTCCGAAATGCAATACGGCGGTTCAATATGGGAAAATGACACGACGAACGGGTTCACATTCAACTAAGCACATTTATTTACACACATGCACATTTCCAGCCATGCAGGTATGCAAAAACACGCATGCAGTCATGCAACCAAACAAGCAATGCGTGGGACGGGCATAAAACAGGAGCAAGGACCAAGACTTACTTCCGTCTATTAGTTATTATCAATGTACACTGAACAGTTTCTACTTAGCGGGACATGGCGTCACAACATTCATTCAAATAAAAGCAAAGAAAGACCCCCTCATATACAAGGGAGTCAGACTGGGCCCGTGGGCCTTTATAACGCGGGGCTTTCGTGACCGAAAGGGCCCCACGAGACCGTTGCAGGTTACCTGCACCCTCGTGGTGCCTTGATGGGGCGAGTTGCGACGTCCCGTCCCCACGGCAGCTAGCGCAGCCGCGGTTGAGCCCGGGCCTTCCACGTGGCAGGCGAGCTCTCTCCGGCTCTCCCCATGAACGCGCAGGTTCGCGCGACACAGCAGGGCTGCGCCTCCATCCCGTGTCTCCTTCGCGACGCCTGGACCTCCACCGACTGACTGTTCCAAGCTCCCGACTCTGACACGAGCCCAGACCTCCACACAGCTCCTTGGCTTCTCCAGACTCTCCGAACCCCGACAGAGACTCGGTTCTCTCCACGCAGCTCCTCTACGCTGCGTCCAGCGCACCCTTTTATTCCCCCTCCCTTCTCGCCCCGCCCTCCTTCCAGAAGGGGGACGTTTTCCTTGTGGGTCGGGGTTTTTCGTAGCAATCATCCTGGTAGCGCTTCTCTATGCTCCCTCCACTCGCCCCTTCCCCGTCCCAAAGCACTGGAAAGTAAGAGGAAAAATCCGTGCGTTATCGGAACGCCTTCTTCTTTCTCCATGGCAGAGACGGTTTTGGATGTGGAGAGGGTTGTAGCGTGGTTGTGGAGATTGTGATTGGTGGTGTGGTTGGTCCAAAATAACGATAGCGAAAGAAAAACGGCTAACTCAAAGATCACAGCCCCGTCCATACGAATAAATCCCATTAAACAACGGTGGGGAAATCTAAACGCGGACTTGGCGATATAACTGATCTTGGGGATATCCTTTATGGTGCTCTCCAAATTACCACAACCGTAACAATATATATACACACCAAAAGGGGAAGGACTCGGGTTCCTCCTGAACACCCGGTCCTCAGGCTGCTGGGCACAGATAACTCTGTGCGCCAACAGGTTGCTTCGCAACCATGAACGCCGATTGGTACTGCCAATCCTGTTAGGATTACACGACTTTGTTACCGCTTCCGGTGGATTTGACCATACCAAGCGAGTTTCGTGCCCTCTACGCGTACTTGTATTAACTTACCGTGTCAGGTGCAGCCGAGAGGAGCTGCCAAGTACGCACCGGCTAATAAGAGCAAATTAGTGCGGTAGAACTTCCCGGCTAACCTGTGTGCATACTATGCTGGACCAATGGAGGAAAAGACAGAACGAGCTAGGTACATTTATAATATATGCAATTTATTATTAATGTGGGGAAAGGACATGTGAACAATATAGGGTTTTAATACCTTGCAATATGGGCAGCAGGGGAAAGTGAGGATTTGTTAGGTGCAGCAAAATAAATGCAATTATTTACAAAAGAAGACTGTGCAGAGCTAATCCGACACAAACTTCTACAATATTTCTTGTGCAAACATTACAGGCACCACCAGCCACACACACCTGAAGAAATTAGAATAGCTAGAAAGATAAGAGAAAGTACAAGGTGTAAACAACCCCTATGGTACCTGGCACAGATGACGGACCAGCACAAACCCAGTCGCTTAGAAGGGGAGAGGGGAAGAAAATTGGGGGTGTCTATGGTGAGTGATGGGGAGGTGAAAACGGCGTGCAATGAAGTGCAGGTGCGGTGCAGAGAGGAAAAATGAAGAGGTACCTATCTGTAGGTTGCTCTTTTCGCTCTTGTGTGTCCACAGCAGGAGAGAGAGAGAAGAGAGAAGAGAGAAGGGGGGGATAGAGTGGAGAGAGAGAGAGGGGGGGATAGAGTGGAGAGAGAGAGAGAGGGGGATAGAGTGGAGAGAGAGAGAGGGGGGGATAGAGTGGAGAGAGAGAGAGGGGGGATAGAGTGGAGAGAGAGAGGGGGGATAGAGTGGAGAGAGAGAGAGAGGGGGATAGAGTGGAGAGAGAGAGAGAGGGGGGGATAAAGTGGAGAGAGAGAGAGGGGGGGATAAAGTGGAGAGAGAGAGGGGGGGATAAAGTGGAGAGAGAGAGAGAGAGAGAGAGAGAGAGAGAGAGAGAGAGAGAGAGATGAGAGAGAGAGAGAGAGAGAGAGAGAGAGAGAGAGAGAGAGAGAGAGAGAGAGAGAGAGAGAGAGAACACGAGAGAGAGAGAACACGAGAGAGAGAGAACACGAGAGAGAGAGAACACGAGAGAGAGAGAACACGAGAGAGAACACGAGAGAGAGAGAGAGAGAACACGAGAGAGAGAGAACACGAGAGAGAACACGAGAGAGAGAGAGAGAGAGAACACGAGAGAGAGAGAACACGAGAGAGAGAGAACACGAGAGAGAGAGAACACGAGAGAGAACACGAGAGAGAGAGAGAGAGAGAACACGAGAGAGAACACGAGAGAGAGAGAGAGAGAGAGAGAGAACACGAGAGAGAGAGAGAGAGAACACGAGAGAGAGAGAACACGAGAGAGAGAGAACACGAGAGAGAGAGAACACGAGAGAGAACACGAGAGAGAGAGAACACGAGAGAGAACACGAGAGAGAGAGAGAACACGAGAGAGAACACGAGAGAGAGAGAGAGAGAGAGAACACGAGAGAGAGAGAGAGAGAGAGAGAGAGAGAGAGAGAACACGAGAGAGAGAGAGAGAGAGAGAGAGAGAGAGAACACGAGAGAGAGAGAACACGAGAGAGAGAGAACACGAGAGAGAACACGAGAGAGAGAGAGAGAGAACACGAGAGAGAGAGAACACGAGAGAGAACACGAGAGAGAGAGAGAGAGAACACGAGAGAGAGAGAACACGAGAGAGAGAGAACACGAGAGAGAGAGAACACGAGAGAGAACACGAGAGAGAACACGAGAGAACGTACAGCTTATAATGGTGTGTGAGAGTCTGTAAGCGTAAATGCTGAAGTGTATGATCGGTCTGGTGTTCCACCCACTCAGCGCTCTTCTCCGCCTTTCTCTTCATGCTGCAGATCAGTTCAGGACACTCCTACTCGCCCAACCCTCCACACTCAGAAGAAGTAGCTGCCTCGCACCCAGAAGAAGACTGTGAGACCTCTGCAGGAGACTGCAGTGAAGCCTCAAATCATCCCTTTGCAGCTATTTTATAGATGCTGGG
The DNA here is from genome assembly GCF_056783735.1 of Eptatretus burgeri. Classification (NCBI taxonomy): domain Eukaryota; kingdom Metazoa; phylum Chordata; class Myxini; order Myxiniformes; family Myxinidae; genus Eptatretus; species Eptatretus burgeri. Next base: position 5,209,973 of record NC_140972.1, read on the forward strand.
CGAAGGAGGAACCCAAATTCGGATCAAAACGATCTATAGGCATTCCCCAGTGCCCTCATCGGTGCGCAGACACTTTCCTCAGAAGTCGTCCCACTCCTTGCGATGCACCGAAGTTGAAAATGGCCTCATTCACCCCCGAACTCGGACACGCGACGAAGCTCTAGATGAACATGGGGTGTGCATTTTTGGGAGTGCTTTCCGGCCATGGACATGTGCTGAGCACTAAATGAGTGTTGCTATTTATCGGAGCATCATGGCTATCCAGACGATGTTGACTGAACCCCAGTGCGAACTTGCGTCCGAGTTGTGTGCCAATATGTTCTGAACTCGAGCATCCGCCATGGTGGGTTATGTTCATGGTTTTCCGATATCCTCAAAGGACAGTGGTGAGCGTCCGGGATGCCGACTGTGGTCGTGGAGTTTCGTAGCGGTTGTGGTGAGGAGGTTGAAGCGTTGCGGTGAGGAGGTTGAAGCGTTTGTAATGGTTGTGGTGAGGGCGAGCGTAGATTATTGTGGAGATTTTTAGGAAGGCGTTGTGGTGGTCTTATGAAGGTTGTAGTGTTGTAGTTCGAGTACAGATAAGGTTGAAATGAAGTGTCCGTTGGGAAATGGCGTGCGGTTTGAATGGGCTTTTGGTGGCATATGCCAATGAAGCTCTCTGTTAACTTGGGGTCTGTGATGTACATGCTTTCATGAAGGAGAGGTCATGTGTGCAAAGTAAATAAATAAAATAGAGGATGGAATTAAAGACTTAACCAAGAGGCCTCATAACGCATTTTGTCCCATATACCTGCTAGACAGGAGGGAACGGCGAACTCGAACGAATACTCGTGAAATGACTGCACCTAATATTGTCTTTCTATGGTCGTGGTGAAATTTTGCATCCCATGTAATCTAGATGAGGCCTTATCCATCGGGCCCCAGAATGCGTTCCTTGATTACCAGACTCGTGGCTTGTTGTTTCCTGGTTGCGGCCGTTTCAGGACCACACCGAATTGCATCGCTGGGAAACAAAATGGTTTGTTGCATGTGCAAATCCAGATATGTTTCCGTTGTACTTCTGGATGCTGTGAGTGCTTTGTGCAAAATGTGCTCTTATTTGCAATAGACCTCAGAGAATCCCACAGAGGTGTTTTCTTTCATGCACGGATGCTGCGATCGAGTCATGGGATTGTCTTTGAGGTGAATCTTACTCTCAAGCTTCCTTCCTTGGAGGATCCTAACCGGACGCTTGATCTTTCCATTGTCTGACACTGGTTTGATTAGTTGCTTCTGGGTTGTTGGTTTCTTTTTTTTTTCCATCCTGTTATCCCTTTCTGGATCCTGATCAAATTAGTTTTGTCGACTTCCATGGAATCCCAATGGGTGTTCTCGAAATATCACGAAACCATTTGGTTGGTGAGTTGGTGAGATCGATTTAAACATGGGAGTGTCGTGTGAGTGAAAAAGGAAACTTGGTGAATATCAGGGATTTTAACTTTGAAACATTCAATTACCCAGACGATGTAAGTGTTTGGATTTATTTTTAAATTATATTTTGATGATAAGATGTTATTCCATCCACCGCAGCTGATTGGAGGATTAATGGGCGTGGTCCCGAGCATTCATTGTTCTCGGCAATGCGGCAACACGTACGTTCATCCGTCCAGGCATCTACCGTGGTGATTGCTTTGTTACACCTGTGTGATGAAATTTATCGTTTTTTTTTGTATATTAAAACAAAAGGTTATCTTGGTGTATGTTGGACGGTGTCGATGAGAGAAGCAGCCTCTTGATGCCTCCTATCTGGAGCACTCTCAGCAATGTGTTTCGCTTGTGCCAACATTTTGCATCTGACCCGTGGTCTTGCTTGCACGTCTGCACATCCCTGCACGCCGTTCTTCACGTGTCGTTGTGGGATCCTGCAGACATCGCCTGACATCGGCATTCTCCGCGCAGCTACACCCCATGAGCCAGCACGGACATTCAGCGAGCAAACGGCAGAACGATGCAAATGCCTTTTAAAACCCGCAGTGATTCATGGATCGACCTCTTTTTATCTATTCTATTTGTTTGTGTCATTTATGTGACCTCAAATTTTACACGTTTTACTCTTCTGATTATTCTTTAGTGCTGAACGTAACTTGCTGAATTGATGGTTGGATGCAAGGCTTGGAGCCTATCAGTATTACCTGGTGCTGTGTTGACCTGCTAAATCGAGGTAGTGTCTGTGCACTATTGTGGAAGTTTAGTTTACTTTATTGTTCTCCTGATTACATGGTATTGTGGTTTTGGGAATCAAGATAAAGCCTGTTGTTGTGCTCGCTCCTTGCCTTTACAATGGACGAGGAACTGGCTTTCGCAGCTTGCTTGGCTCATAGGCTGTGCACCCTCCCTCCATTTGTATCTCAACACAGTCAATGGATCTCGTTTGAGTCTTGCCGATGGAATGGCTATTCTGGAAAACGTTTTTTTTTTTGTAGGTGGGGGGAGGGGGAATGTGGCCAGGAAACGTGTGTATGTTTTGATTGCTGTTCTGGCTTTCGAGAGAAAAGGAAAAGCAGATGGTTGGCACTGATGAAGAGCAGAATCCTCGTGATAGGGCAAACATTCCAATGGTGAAAAGGCAGGATTTCTTTAAGGGGAGGGGGGAAGGTCCCACATACAGTTGGATTGTGAGGCAATTTGTCACAAAGTGTCTGGCGAGGTAAAACAAATGTTCGATTAGCCAATTCCAAGCCACATTTATAAAAATGAATGTCGGTCTGGACTTGGAAAATGTCTTTGGTTTCTGGAATACCTTTTATTTCATGTCTTCTTTTTTCTCTTCTTTTTGTAGAAGAACCTTTCCAAAATAATTCCCTTTGGGCTTGCAAGTGTTCCTCAGCATATGTTGCAGACCCATGCGTTGTTCATAACACGAGCCTTCCTACTCTTGATCATACTCCACCCAAAATTTCATTCGTTGCCAACAAAAGCACAGAATGGTGGCCATTGCTGCTTTTTTTTGAACGCTTTTCTTTTGGAATTCAGTTGCATTTGTAAACGCTTTGCCGTCATCGTTGTGTTGTGGTTTTGGGTCGGAAGCTCCTCACTTTTGTTGGAAGTGCAAATTACTTTTGTCAGATTTATTCACAAGCCAACTCTTCTGCACACCTCCAACCCTTTTTGTTCCTTGCTTTTCCCATCTGTGGAACTATTTTCCTGGGGCTGTTTTATTCCATTCTTTATTCCAGTGCTTAGACCAGATGGTGCACCACCATGTTTCTTTTCTTTTTTTTAGAGGTTCCTCTTTGTAGAGGTTACTGTGTTTTTCTAACTCTCCTTTCCTCTCTCTTACTTTCCAGTTTTTTAAAATTTACTTGCTTAACGTCAAGATGTTGCCCCCTCCCTCCATTTGCATCAGTTCATGCCTTACTCTTCTCTTCCATGAGCCTCAATATTGGAAAGATGAAAACAGGACCACTGGACCTGCAGCTTATCTTGGCCCTGGACTAATGTTTTAACCCAAATTTGGTATTCTGACTGGTGTATCTGGAGCAGATGATTTTTGAAGGAATTTACGTGATTTTTCCCAAAAGTTGACCAAGTCAGCCATTTTGACACACTTTCAGTCATCATGATCAGTGTGACCACTCCTTGACTTTTTCACAAGATCTTGGCTATTCGTTGTTCACCTTGGTGTCTTGGTTTTCGATATGTTTTCTATTATCATTGCTTTTCCGAAACCTTGTGAATTCTTGGCTTTTTTCATTGGATCAGCTTGGCATTTATGAAAATGAGGAGTGGTCACTCTGCATGTGATCAGCATGACGTCTGCATTTTAACATCCCTACCCTGCCCGAATGTTGGAACCCAAATTTGGTAACATTCTGACTGGTGGGTCTGGAGAACAAGATTTTTGAAGAAATTTACTAAGTAGGCCGTTTTGATATTCTCAAAGGCACGTGGCCGGACCAAGATTTTAAATCCCTGTTACCAGTCAGGAGCGGAATATTGCTGCCAAATTTCAGCTGGATCGGCTCAACGGTTTGGCTGGAGAAGTCGAAGTAGGAGACTGACGGATGGGCGGTGCACAATAACGATACCTTATCTGGAATTGGAATTCCAGATAAGCTAAAAAGCCAGTTTCGTACTAAAATGATGCGCAACAGTAATTGCCCTTGCTTAACATCAGGTAATGTACAAAAGGTGTTCAAAACCTTTTCGGAATGAGATATTCGCAATAGTCCAAAGAAAAATATATGTTGTAAGATCCGACGAGTTAATGCATTCTCCACCATTACAAAAAAAAACCCAAACGTGATTGTTTTTCATCAAATGTGATTTCTTTACGTGACGTCATGGGACACAGGTGAGGTGCAAACCTCTGACAGAGATACACTGCTAAATAATTGCATGTCCATTTAATTGTGACCTAATCACGTAATGCCGCATTGTGGCAAGTTTTCACGTGGGGATCCAACGTGGAAGTAACTATCTCAATGCCGTGGATGTCCACCTCCGGCAGCAATCACTGCATCGAGGTCCAGGGAGCGTGTTTGGAGTACTCTGGGCAGTTTGAAAGCCGTTGCGTAGATCGGTCGTGTGACTGTATCCTTCCTGAGCAGGAGTCGTTATGCTGGGATGTTCACTTCTTGGCATCTCTTTTGTTGATCCAGTGGCATGATAACATCTTCTGAAGTCATAAACGGTTACTAGTTTCCCATTGAAAAGCCTTGTAAACATGGCTGATGGAAGACGCAGCTTGAAAGTGTCCAATTTTTTGATTCCTCTCATTTTTGGGACAGTTATTGCATTGCAATGGATTGTTTTAAGAATAATTTTATGATTAGTATTATTATTATTATTATTTAATTTTTTTCTGCGTGATCCACACACTGCTGATGTCTCTGAAAGATTGTTTTGAATTTGCTCAAAATTCCTCGTGTCACCTCAAAACCGAAGGGTGCGTTGGTTGCGCGTGCTGATTGATTAATTATTGAACGAGGCGATTGCATTTTGTGGAAACTTGCAATCATGTGTTCAGCACATCCCTCGTTCCCAAAAAAAGGCACTTGGAATGAACCCTGGAACTGTTGTTCACCAACAATTATTTATAAATTCTACTTGTTTTAAAAAAAAAAATTATTTTATGGCAAAGGGTGTATCATTCATAAGGAACATTCATTTTTAGATTGGAAAAAAAAATGTTTCTTGCACTATTGTGAGTTATTCAGTTTGTTTGGTGACATTTTTGAAAGTTGCTCCTTTATTACAAAGTAATGGCCAGCAAGCATCAGCTTCTTCACTCTCTGCAGATCTGGATAAAATCACAAACTGGTGCAATACGTGGAACATGTCTTTCAATCCGGACAAATCTCACACTCACGATGTCTCTCCGAAAGGACCGTTTGGAACCCCCCCCCCCATCCACATTCTCAACATTCCTCTTAAAGTCCTTTCATTCAAGATTCTGGATCTCACTATCTGCCATGATCTTTCCTGGGAAATCCATATTTTCATCCTGGCCTACAAAGCCAGTCACCAACTGGGAATCCTCCGTCGTGCAAAGTCCTTCCTTGGCCAACCTGAGCCCCTGATCACATACAAACCTTTCGTCCGCAGCCTGATGGAGTACTGCTATCCCCTCTGGGCTGATGCTCCTGCCTCTCAGCTTTTTCGGCTTCATGCTGTGGAAACCAAGGCATTTCGGATCATTGGTATATCCCGTGATGAGGCTGAGACTTTGTGCCTCTCACTCTCTCACCGCAGGTTGGTCATTAGTCTTTCCGTCTTCTACCGTCTCCTCTCCAGCCTCGCCCCCCCCTGCTCTCTCTGCGATTTGTCCCCACCACTTTTCCGCACGGCGCTCAAGGTCCGCCAACAACCCCCTTCTGGTAAAACTACCAAAATTACGAATCACTGCTCACCTTCACTCTTTCATTCCTCTTTTTCCCCACCTGTTTTTTCAAAACAGCTGTTCATCACCACCTCTTATCGTCCTCCATCCAAAACCTCGATCTTTTCTACCCCCTATAATCCACCCCAAACTCACCTCCTTCAAATTCCCTGTTTTCCTTCCTGAAGGTCCCTGTAATGTCCATTTTGTTTACCACGTGTACCCCCACCCTATCCCTCTCCCTTCCACAGAGCTCCTAATGTCTCTGTTACCCACTGTGTTTTTATCTTGCCAAAACGAAGTTTTGCAAGATATGTTAGTCAGCTGGAAGGTTTTTATTATTTTTTTTGTTCGTCTGTAATCACGTATAAAAAATTCTGCAGAGCACAGTTATCATCGGAAAATTTTGTAACTTCGCATATCAGAGGCCTATAGAGGTCCCTTTCAATGCACAAAATTTTGAAGGTCAAGGTCACTTTGGCGCAAATCAGGGGAGTCGACGAAACCCTTATATTTTGAGTAATTTTGATCGGATCGTCTTCAAACTTCATGGGAATATACTTCATGGTCTGGCGCTCAGTTGATTAATTTTTGGTGGCGATTGGCCTTGACCTTCATATGTTTTTTATTTTTTTTATTTTTTGGTCTGTAATCACGTATAAATCACTCTGCAGAGCACAGTTATCATTGGAAATTTTTGTAACTTTGCATATCAGAGGGCTATAGAGGTCCCTTTCAGCGCATAAAATTTTGAAGGTCAAGGTCAAAGGTCAAGGTCACTTTGTTGCAAATCAGGGGAGTCGACGAAACCCTTATTTTTTGAGTAAATTTGATCGGATCATCCTAAAACTTCATGGGAATATAGTTCATGATCTGGCGCTCAGCTGATTAATTTTTGGTGGCGATTGGCCTTGACCTTCATGGTTAGCGCCTGAGGTCAAACATATTTGACCCCAAGGCCAAATTTTCAAGTTTTAGGAACCATATCGTGTAGTACCTCAAATTGAACATCTCAATGAGTGCTTTCTAGATATGTCAAGCTTGAGACATTATGACGTCATTTGGTGACGTTATGAGGCAAAAGCATATTTTTCATGGTTACTCTGAAGAACGATTCTCATCGGAATCTCTCGTAGGCTGATATTCCTCAAGGAGTCGCTCCTGGTGGATTGCAGCTCTGTTCACCTCAGTGTGAGCTTAAAGAAGTCACACGTGGTCACCTTTTGGCAAGATACGGGTCACCCTGCGGGTGACATTGGTTTATTTTTTTTGTCCTTCCCTCTCACACCCCTCTTGTCTTCTGCTCCCCTTGTTATACGTTTTGTGTGTTAGCTCTCAGACGAGCCTCGACAGTGCACACACACACACACAAAAAAAAAAAATTCCCTTTGTGAGTGGCTGGCCTGAAAAGTTGTTGGAATAAGTCGTTCGCTTGATTTGTATTGTCCTCTATTTTAAATAAACTCCTGGTAAAGGATTGTGTTGTTTGGTTGGGGGAATAATTTGTTTTGTTTGCTGTCTTCATTTTGTGGTGACCTCAAGCTCGTTATGAGTCTGTCTCTGTAGTCCCATGTAGAACTTGGCAGTGGTTAAAAAATATAATATTTATCGAACCATCAGCCTCGTGTTTCAAATGACAGCAATAAAATGCAGCAATTGTACAAGATGGAGCATTTAATAATGCAGAACCTTGCTGGGGTATACATTACATGAGATCTGTGAATGAACAATCCATATTAATTTTGATCTGTGTGTGGGCTTGCATGCTCTGACACACAGATCGGTTGCCTTATATTATCCTCCAGTCCCTTCGGGAATGGGAGAGGCTAATTATTCAAGGTTTGGGATGCCAGAATACTGATTGATGTGTTCACCGAGTAAGTACTGCTCTGTCCAACATGTGCAGCTTAAGTGCAGGGTTGGCCTGTCAGCCAAGATCCTTCAGCAAGGATATCCAATGTATAATGTTGTGGTTATGTAGCATAAGGTATTTGCACCCTGATTTTATATATATATATATATATATATATATATATATATATATATATATATATATATATATATATATATATATATATATATATATATATATATATATATATATATATATATATATATATATATATATATATATATATATATATATATATATATATATTGCTACGGATCTGGAAACCATTTGCATTCAACATACAGATGTCCCAAAAGTTAGTTATGTCATCAAGTATGTGTGTAGTCAGATCCCTTTCCTTTTGTCTCGTGGGAGTATCAAAGGCATGCGTTGCGATTTCTTTTTAGTTAGGTTATTAAATCTTTACATCCAAAGAACAACCAACAACCATTCCATTCCCCATCACGATCCACTACCCACCCGCTGTCTGCAAGCACTCTGACTTGCCAAGGCAGGGTCTTGCAGCCGTTCCTTGCCGCTTCCACCAACGTTCCTTCCACAAACATTGTAACTCTTGCACGACGGCCTGTACAACATTGGTACTTGGGTAAATCGACAATTCGGCGATCGGACCCTGTCGCGCGTGGACAGAATAGTTGGCTGATTTACGGTGTGATTAAAAACATACCCGTAGCTGGATTTCGGCGTTGATCCGAAAGCTGCGACTAGGATTGCCCGTCCGGTGGGCACGCGGCCGCGATTAGCTAAAAGCGGTCGTTTGCACACCGAGCGGGTGGGAAACCACAACAATATCTATATATATATATATATATATATATATATATATATATATATATATATATATATAATCTGCAGCTCTTTCTGGTTTATGAAAAGAGAGCAGAGACTCGATTTGATTTTATTGTAGAGTGACCGAGGCTCATGGAAGAGCAATTCGTTTAAATTTGGTGGGTAGTAGGGCAACAATTGCCAAGGGAATGAATGAACGAACAGGGAAGGCCGACGGAGGAGGTGAATGCTAAAGGAGGTGTTTTCTGAGAAGGATCAGGAGGAGGGGATTGTTGATGGCAGTGTTTCCTGAGGAAGGGCCGATGTTGAACGCGGCGTTTCTCGAGGAAGGGCCGATGTTGGTGATGTTTTCTCAGAAGGAGAAGATTGAAGAAAATAAAACAAACAGCCATACACACAGCTCTTAATGCTGGGATTCCATATCGTACGTTGATTTACCCATTGTCGATTAACGTTCTTTTAGTTGATTTAAAAGTACATTGATATATCGTCATCTCCTTGTCCTGTGTTGGATACAACCACAAATTCCTCTATGAGTCTTATAACACTGAAAAAGATATCAAAACCCAACAAGGGAGCATCTGATGCAGAGCCTAGTCAGAGTAATTGTCTCGAGGCTTGTTTACACCACACCCTGGAGCCCACTCGGGACCGTGCGTGGCCCTGTAAAGTTGTGTTCATCACCAGTCCTATTGGTCATGATAAAATGGAATATCATGGAATATCATGGAGTTCTGCATTTTATCATGGAATATCATGGAATATCATGGAGTTCTGCATTTTATCATGGAATGTCATGATAAAATGTGTTTTTCCTGCAAATCCAGTACCTTAACATTCTTGTGGTACAATTGGTGTCAACATCAGAGATGAATGCACTTAAGAGGCCTCTCAGATGCTGATGTGTGTGTGTGTGATGCCTGGCTATTGATGTGTTGCGGTTCGTTGATTGGTTATTATTGCTTTTTGTTTCCTTGTTTGAGTGGTTGTTGATGGTGCAGTTCTCGTGCTGTGTCGGAGGTCATCAATCCTCTGAAGTAGAACATGCACTTTTGTCCTTCCCAGAATGGTTAATGGTGCTTTCATTCCACACACAAACTCGCACGATTCTTTGCGGGCATCGTAAATGTTGTTTAGAAATCTTCTTCCAAAACTACCTTGGTGTAGTAGTTTACTAAAAAAGAGACCAGGAGCCCTCCCTCATCTACTATCTGACACAGTGCTCGACACGGAAATATGTTCATGAGTTTTGTGCATCAGTTTCCCAATGAAACGAGGATTGATTTTATTGGATAAAAAGTCGATGCTTGTGGAAGAGCGAGCTGACAAAAGGTAAATGAAGGTAACCTCGTGACAGTGTAGTTACGCCATGGGTCTCAATAACCAAGGGCAACCAGCAATGACAGAGGGGATGGGTGGGGGTACAGTAACCTTAAGTTAGTTAGGTTAAGTAGGGTTAATGAATGAAGTGTGGTGTATAGGGTTAATGGATGAAGTTGGGTGTGGTGTATAGGGTTAATGGATGAAGTTGGGTGTGGTGTATCGGGTTAATGGATGAAGTTAGGTGTGGTGTATCGGGTTAATGGATGAAGTTGAGTGTGGTGTATCGGGTTAATGGATGAAGTTAGGTGTGGTGTATCGGGTTAATGGATGAAGTTAGGTGTGGTGTATCGGGTTAATGGATGAAGTTGAGTGTGGTGTATAGAGTTAATGGATGAAGTTGGGTGTGGTGTATAGGGTTAATGGATGAAGTTAGGTGTGGTGTATAGGGTTAATGGATGAAGTTTGGTGTGGTGTATCGGGTTAATGGATGAAGTTGGGTGTGGTGTATAGAGTTAATGGATGAAGTTGGGTGTGGTGTATAGGGTTAATGGATGAAGTTAGGTGTGGTGTATAGGGTTAATGGATGAAGTTTGGTGTGGTGTATAGGGTTAATGGATGAAGTTTGGTGTGGTGTATAGGGTTAATGGATGAAGTTTGGTGTGGTGTATAGGGTTAATGGATGAAGTTTGGTGTGGTGTATAGGGTTAATGGATGAAGTTGGGTGTGGTGTATAGGGTTAATGGATGAAGTTAGGTGTGGTGTATAGGGTTAATGGATGAAGTTTGGTGTGGTGTATCGGGTTAATGGATGAAGTTAGGTGTGGTGTATCGGGTTAATGGATGAAGTTAGGTGTGGTATATCGGGTTAATGGATGAAGTTTGGTGTGGTGTATCGGGTTAATGGATGAAGTTGGGTGTGGTGTATAGGGTTAATGGATGAAGTTTGGTGTGGTGTATAGCGTTAATGGATGAAGTTTGGTGTGGTGTATCGGGTTAATGAATGAAATTAGGTGTGGTGTATCTGGTTAATGGATGAAGTTTGGTGTGGTGTATCGGGTTAATGAATGAAGTTAGGTGTGGTGTATCAGGTTACTGTATGAAGTTAGGTGTGGTGTATCGGGTTAATGGAAGAAGTTAGGTGTGGTGTATCGGGTTAATGGAAGAAGCTAGGTGTGGTGCATCGGGTTACTGGATGAAGTTAGGTGTGGTGTATCGGGTTAATGGATGAAGTTAGGTGTGGTGTATCGGGTTAATTGATGAAGTTAGGTTTGGTCCGGTTCATGAGTGAATAAATTGTTTCTTGTGGTGTTGTAGTGTTAGGTGATGACATGAGATTGTGGTGCATTGCACTGCATGCCTTGGAGGGAAGAGTGAAAAATTATTTCATGTCTATAACTACTGAAGATGGATGGAGGTTATATATTCACCTCTGTTTGTCTGTTTGTATATCTGTACGAGCACGATATATCAAAAAGTGGTGGACATAAATATATATATATATATATATATATATATATATATAATATATATATATATATATATATATATATATATATATATATATATATATATTGTCGCGAATTCGCACCCGCCGGCGTGCGAACGGCCACGTAACTCGAATCGCGGCACGTCGCCCATCGGGCGGACAATTCTGTCATGACCCTCTCGGACTAACGCCGGGAGCTAGTCATGGGTGGGCCTTTCGGCCTCACCACGATCGTGCCAATCGGCCCCCCGCGTGGGATAGGGTTGTTCGCCAAATTCGACCTACCTAAGTACCCACGCGGAGGGTAGACCGGGCAATCGCACCTCGCCGCAGGTTGACTCCGGACACGTGCCACTTAAGCGACCCGTTCCGTACTATCGGGATAACCGAGCGGTGTTATCGTCGGCCTCGACGGTTCCGATTAATTATCGGGCGTATTAAGCCCACTACCAACCCTTTACGTGAAGCAAGATGGAGATTCAATTAAAGAAAAGACGAAGCAAAACGGGAAAAACAGTTCAACATAATTCACATTTATTCCGAGGCACACGGAGAGCACACATATACAATTACAACAATTATGCACCAAAAGCAGATGTTACAAAAGAAACACAACAATGCAGATCTACTGCCGACTACGCGAGCACACGGCAACACTTAAACAGTTTTACTTGACAGACGGCGCCGACAACACATTTACTCAAAAGCAAAAGAAAAGGGCCACCCTCAAAGACAAGGGGATAGACGGGGCCTGTGGGCCGCGAGACTGGGTGGATCCTACCCGTGTCTTGTGATGAGCCGCAAAATGTGGCGGAGCCCCGACTCCGCGCTCCTTCGCGGGTTTCGTTGGCACTGCTTGGAGTGGGGTGGGAACGGGGCCCCCTTTTCGCACTATCTCAGCGCGGGGGGAAAAAAGGGGGGAATTGTTGATGCTCTGGGGAAAGAGGATAGCTGGCTTGCTTGGGTCCCGCGACGAGCGACTCCACTGCGACCTCGTCGCCGACCGCAGTCTTCCTTGCCTCGGACCCGAGCTATCCGGTCCCCTCCGCAATTCTCCTCAGCCGACTGCAGCAAATCACCTCGACCAGGCTCCAGGCCTCCTCTCTTTGCAGCTCCCCGACAGAGTCCGACCTCCGACAGACTGACTCTCCTCCAGACCCGACTTGACTGCCTCGACCTTTTCTCCAACTCTGACTGCCTCCAACTCCCTCCGACCCAAACTGACTAAATTCGCCCCGCGCTCGGCGCTTTATAGTCCGGCAGGAGAACCCATATGCAAATTTCTGGATCAGAACGAGCTCGGGGGTGGAGCCACGCTCGCCCATTGGACGGAGAAAAAGAGGCGTGAGTCTCCCCTGATCCTCGAATTTGCATATCCCGATTCTACTCCGACGCGCCTGGAGGCGGGGCCAAACCGCCCCGCGCTTGCTGATTGGACGGATCAGAAGTGGGCGTGTATCATTCCTGATCCGAATTCTCCTCGGAAAGGCCGCTATTTGCACCCGCGGCTTGGCGCGCGTCCCGCACGAGGCCAGGGCAGCCTGACGCTCGGTGCCCACAAGTGGTGCGGGAATGGCCGGGAGAAGGAGAGGCGAAGGTGGTGGAGGATTTAAAGTGCTGGTCCATGGCCATGGCGACGTTGGGAATGGCGGTGATGCGATGTTTGCGGGAGCGAGTTGTGAAGGTAAAGGTCGTGGCTGTTGGCGTTGTTGTTGTTGTTGTTGTTAAGCGGTGTTGCGGTTGGTGGTTGTTGTGTGATGACGGTTGAGACGTGGTTGGTTCAAAATAAAGATAGAACAGAAAAACGGCTATCTTAAAGGGTCGCAGCCCAAATGAATCACATTTATTCCCTCTAAACAACGGGCTTGGGGCTAACTACACATGTGCTTACAGAGATATCTCACCTACGGGACCTGAATGGTGGTTTGCGAATTTCCTCAACCGCAACAATATATACATATTCAAATAAAACTTGGTGGACGGGTTGGGTGTGTGAGAAGGACAAATTCTTCAGATCTTGGTGAAAATCTGGATCTGGATACGAAAAGGATTGGAGATTCTTCACCATTTAGAGATCGGGCTAAAGAGGATACGTAGCATGATATTTCAAAAAGTTGTAGATGGATTATGACAAAACTAGGTCGATGTGTTGGGTAGGTGACAACAAGCTGACTCGATCGATTTTGGTTAATAACATGCTGACTAACTTGATTAGATTGATGGTTACCCCCCCCCCCACACCCATCCATGGTACACAGAAATTTTGAATTTCCCTTTTTCCGCAGTTGTTCTTCCCATTTCCTTATTTTCCATTCAATTATAATTATTTCTAATCTTCGTGGGAATCACTTCAATGGCTTTAACCCCTTCAATTTACTCATTCCAAACTTGGAATACAGGTCGGTGTCCTTCGAATTGTCTTAAAATGATGCTTGAAACTGTTGGGCTATGCCAGTTTCCTCTGATCAGTTTTACCTTGGCTATCCGCATTTCCCTTCCAGCTGCGTTTTTGGAAAACATGCACACTCGCACACATAGTCTTTGGTTGTAGTGCTGCAACCACCAACAATACATCTCGCTGGCATTCTCAGTACTTTTTCAGAGCGTATGTAGACCACATGTAAACTAGGTCTCAAAGCAAAAGTATTCTCGAGATGACGTGACGGGTCACATGATATATGATGTAATCGCATCGGTGTTTTTTTTTTTGGAGGGGGGGCTCAATTGAGCATGCAAAGACACCAAAACACATGACAATCTTCATTTCAAGATATTTATTCAAAAAAACAAACCAATGATTAAGTGTCAAATGAAGCCATATTTCTTCTGTAAACCAAACTTTCTGATTCTGTGGAACTTTAAGGGGGAATGAGTTCGATGGAAAGGAAAAAAAAAAAAGTGGACATTTTTCAAACAGTAAATTAATTAAAATATTATTGATTAAATCCTATACGTCGGGGTCTGGTGGTCTTCCTTTTTTTTTCCCCTTGTGTGGCACAAGGCTGCTAGTAGCATCATTGACTGGGGAGGTGGCAATGCTTCTGATGCAGTGCCCCTGTAGGTTAGAGCTGTAATTTGTAATTTTGCCAGGATGTTGGGATAGCTCCCTGACTCTTCACAAAGGGAACTTCAATGTCCACCAATTAATTCCGGCAGATGTGACGACCAGTTTAACGTCCATCTGAGGAACGGCATCCCCTTTGATGATTAATCACCCTGCCTGTGAAACAATGGGATGAGAGTTAATAGCTGGGTCGAGATTTGAACCCAGGCTAGACAGTGTAGCCCTTAGAGGGAGTGTGCGTACCCCTCAGCCGCTGTGCCATGGTTCATCAGCCTGAGGCCTTTCAACCTTCTGGAAGAAGCTCAAAAGAGTCTTCTGTACTGCTTTCTTTTTATCTTCACCATGCATTGCTTTGTAGCCACTGAAAACATTTTCCAATTCTCTCTTGAACTCACAATTCACTTGTCTTGTTGCTTTATTCATTGCGAGCAAATGCAACCCATCACTTCACTGACAGGGGTGTGAAGGGGAGGGGGTGGAGAAAAAGGGAGGGAGAGGAGGAAGGGGAAGTGAGGAGTGGGTGAAAATTTGGAGGGGGTGGCAAAGAGGGACAGACGGAGGAGGGGGGGGGGAGGAGGAGGAAAAAAAATGAGATGGGTGAGGGGTGGAGGTGGCATTAGCAAAGAAAGTGATATGTTATGCTTAATGGCCGAACACAAAAATATTAATAAAGAACTCGTGTCAGAACAGCTGTACACACAATGACACAACAGAGTTTGTAATGTTAACCACAGGCAGCATCTGCAAAAACTTTGATATCCCAGTTCCAGAAAATTTGCGGGAACATCAAGCAAAAGCATGGACTGAAAACGTGGAAGTACGCTCAAGTATGACATAATGATCCCATCGAGCGTGTACATTGAAAACAAAGCGTTGCAACCAGATATCATGCTAAGGTACAAAAAAGAGAGAAGAAGGCATTGCTACGTGAGGTGCTAATAGCAGTGATCTTGGACTAAGCGATGCAGAAATCAAGAAAATGACCAAACACCAAGACCTCAAGAATGAAGTGAAAAGATCCTGGAAGCTGAAGAATGCCAAAGTTGTACCAGTGATAGTTCGACCACCAGGAATGATGACAGAACCTCACAGCTATGAAAAAAACGATTCCTGGGAGTATTATTCCAAACAAACTCCAGTTGAAAGATGTCCGGAGCTCAGCAACGATCCTGAAGAGATCCCTCGACACAAAACTTTTAGAACAGAAAACTTCACAGCTTGGTCCATGAATTGTGATCCCTTACCGAAATGAAAGTGGATACTTTGAGCTCACCCTGGGAGGACACCATTCCACATTCTGAAACCCGCATATGTAGATACCAATCAACGACACACACCCACATACACATGCACACACACACATACACACACACACAAACACGCAAACACACACACACACACACACACACACATACACACACACACACACACACACACACACACACATACACACGAATACTTTGAGACCTGGGAGGGCTCCATTCCACTTTCTGAAACCTGTATATTAATATGGAGATAACAACCAATAACACACACACCGGTACCAAATGCCTTTGTGGTAATGCAGTTTACACACACACACACACACACACACACACACACACACACACACACACACACACACACACACACACACACACACACACACACACACACACACACACCAAGTAAATAAAAACGACAAACAAAGATTTACCTTGAAATAGTGTTTTTTGAAAGAGGATTTAAAGTGGGTAATTAGCTAAATTCAATTCAAAAAATGTATGAAGCCACAGAACACAAAATGTCGATCCATACTCTCTGCTTTCACAGTTAGAACAAACATGCCAAACACCTGGTCGGATGGACCTTATTGTTTTTAAAATAAGTATCAATGTCGAAATGAGAGGTGGATTACAAATGGAGATCACACGAAAAGGTTAAACAAAGCGATATTCTGTAAATATAAAATTGCATATTTTCAGCAGATGAGACACCTCCCGAGGGACCCACCGCACGGCACTGCGGGACCCAACTAAGGCGGAAACGTACGTCAAATCGATGTGAGATTGAAAGCACGTGTACTTTTTTTCCCGAAACGAACAACCAAGCAGCTTGGAGAGTGCTCGCCAAGTGGCTTAAGCATTCGAGCAAGCACTCCAACGAAACGGTCGATAAACGGCTCCCTTGGCACGCAATGGGCAATCACCGAACTGTCATATTAAACATTCACCTCCTGGAGACCCCAAAATGTCACACATGTCCAAATTAGATTTTGGCTGCTGGTTGCATCATTGGTTCGGGGCGTGGCTGTGCAGCTGATGCAGTGGCGCTATTACCAGTACACTGGTACTCATTCCGCCGACCTCAGAAGAATGACAGGCTGAGTCAACCCCTTGGTGTTAATTCAGCGGCTGACGGGGCTTGAACTCAGGACCCTAGGATCCTAAACCAATGCCAGGCTTAGCATTGTGATGTTTTCACCATTCTTATGTCGTTTTTAAAGTTTATCAACAATGTCATACAAATCGACATGGTTTATAAACCTTCGACGATCTTTCATATTTTCTCCCACACACTTTAAGATGTTAATGATGGAAATGGTGCATTCCTTTTGTTGTTGCATCAAAAATCACATTCATCTGACTTTATAAACTGTTTGCTGTTCACGACAGTGTCTGTTACGTCACTATGAATGGGGCATCGGAGCCAGAGACTGTGGTTGATGGACCTGGAGTGGAGCCGGATACCGAGCGGTTTGGTCCACAATCTGAGTATTTGCGTGAAAGGAACATGGCTGCTGACTTGCGGCAAGACTTCAACATGATGGAGCAACGCAAGCGAGTTTCTGTGATCCTGCAGAGCCCAGTAAGGAGGCACATTACACTGTCATCGTTTAACTTTTACCTGTTGGTGCAATATACCATCCTTTCTTTTAGATATCCTGTTTAATCTCCAGCAGGTGCTAGAGTGTGAGGGTGTGATGCACCAAAATGATGTCATGACCACCTGAGTTGATTGGCTAATTAACTATAAAGAACCTGGAAGAATTCCTATGTTTTAAAGGCACACCATGTTAAGGTGTATCGAGCAGCTTAATATCGGTCCTTTCACCGCATGGCATTCAAATTATAAAATATACGCGAAGGACACTCTGTAGAGTACATACCTCCACCACGTAATGTCTGATCCACGAGAACATATCAGGCCCAATACATTTTTGAAATATCATGCTATACAGGACTATATAGTTTTTGACCTCATCTCTCAATGGTGAAGAATCACTTTAAAAATTAAATAATTCTCATATCCAGATCCACATTTGGATCTTCACCAAAATCGAATCAATTTGTTGTGGCCACACACCCAACTTGCCCATCAAATTTCATGCGGATCCATCTACAACGTTTTTGAGATATCGTGCAAACAAATAAACCAACAAACAAGCAGTCATAGACTGGTACTTACGAAATCGTCAACTTGACCTTGTCTAATAAAAGCTGTCTCTAGAGAAGGTAGCGACTCAAACCAGAAGTTTCTACAATGATTCTGTACCAAACCATCAAAAATCCTAACGTCGACCGAAGCAAAAATCTCCATTTCTCCACGTAATTATTTTATATTATTTTATCAAAGTCACAAAACCGTAATATTCAGCCATCCACCAACAATCTTTACATAATCCGACGGCTCAGCGAGTCGTCAGGCATGTGACGATAACCTTTATTGGGATAAAAAAATGACTTTTAAACACCATCTTTATCGAAAACACCGTCAGCGCGCACACGGAAAACCTTTACCTGATTCAACGACGTGTCTGCTCAAGCGCACTGCATCACGTGACGACCCGTGACGCGTCGAGTGAAATATTTTTATACAATCTTAAAACGTCTCCAAAACATCTGATTTTTTACCAGAACTTCGACAACCGAGTTTTAAGCATCCAAAGCGATCGCAAAAACCGAAGACAAAATTAAAATCGAAGTTAAAACGAACTCTTAACGTCGAGCGAAGCAAAAATACTCCATTTCTCCACATGAATTTACGGAATTATGTTTGACCTCACTGTGACCTTGACCTTTGACCGATTTTGACCAAAATCTAATCAGCGCTAGCCATCACCCTCCTGAATCACGTGGTGTAATTTGACATTGGTAGCTTCTTCCATTCTCGAGTTATCGTGACTACAAACAAACAAACAAACAAACAAACACACAAACAGAGGACGGAAGTCATCAATATACTTACGAAATGTTTAGATTTCGTAAGTAACAAACAGACAGACAGAGGGAGTAAAAACATAGCCTCGTTCACCTTCGGTGGCAGAGGTAATAAAAACAATAATAACATTGCAACAAAGCATATATTTATTAATACTAATAATATTAACACCAACAACAATAACAATAATAATAGTATCATTTGGCAAAAATAATAAACGAATAATCCCCGTGCTGGCACATGTACATCTGGGCTTGGTGAAAGGCAAGCGAATGCTGAAGCAGTACAACAGGTCGGCATGCTACAAGTCCATGAACACCTTTTTTATTTTAATGGAAATCGCCCCAAATAAGGCATAAGGGCACTCTAGGTAAAGGGGTTAAGAAAGAAAAAGAAGAGGAAAAACTGGCAAAACCATCACCAGGTCCCAAAACAAGGAAACCTCTCCACAGGACCCCTGTACAGGAGTGGGTAACTCGGCCAGGTGGAAAAATACATTTTCCTACCCCCCCCCATTTGGGTGTGTTTTTTTAGGAGACATCACCTCTGTACTGGATGGCCGTTGGCTCCCAAAGGGAGCTCATCCGCCCTTTGTCAGGTGTTGTTTTAGTCCTGGCAGGGTGTCAGTCACCCTCCCCAAGAACAAAGCCAGTGCAGGGTATCGGTTTAGTCGCCGACAACCAGACCATGCGGCAGGTAGCACTGGGTTGCATGTTGCCAGTGGTAATTTTTGGTGGCGATCGGCCTTGACCTTCATGGTTAACGCTGGAGGTCGAAAGTTTTTGACCCCAAGGTCAAATTTTGAAATCTTGTACACCATATCGAGTAATACCTCATATGAAAGCGCTTGATAAGTGCTTTCCCGATCTATCAAAAGTTTGACGCTATGATGTCATTTGATGACGACATGACGTAAAAACGGATTTTTTTTCATGGTTACTCTGTAGAACGATTCTCATCGGAATCTCTCGTAGGCAGATATTCCTCAAGGAGTCGCTCCTGGTGGATAGCAGCTCTGTTCACCTCAGTGTGACCTTAAAAAAGTCACACGTGGTCACCTTTTGGCAAGATACGGGTCACCCTGCGGGTGACATTGGTTTTTATTTGTATTTTGTTTTGTGGCATGAGTAAATATACAAATGAAATAAAATGTACTCATTTTATGGAATTGTTTACAATTAAATAAAATAAAACTCAACGTTCGCATTCTATTATCGAGAAGCAGCAATGTCAGCACACACACACTACCTCTGGGTCGCTCACAGCAAATCGATCGGCTATCTCCGTGCTGCGGCCTTATTCGAGCAGAACTGACCGAGGCTAATCAACAACAACAACATCATCATCTCTGTGGTAGTTTGGGATCCGCTTCACCTGCGGCTACAGAGAGATAAAATCGAGTTAAAACATGCTGCGGCCTCCTCGGTGGTGGTTTGACCGAGAACCCTTTGATTTGCTCCCGTAAACGGTCAAATGCGACCTTGTGGTTCATCTCGGTTGTAACCAAATTTCAACGTTTTCTAGAACCATAATTGTTGAACGCAAACAGGCAACACCACTGAGGGGGAGTTATCTGGGAAGCTGTTCATATACCTTGTAACCTACGAAGATGAGACTCATTAGCAATCCTACACATACATACAAATAAATAATTCTTTGTTTTCATTACAGGATGTTTGGTGGTTATCAGATGTAATCGAATGTTCACTTGAGAGAAACGATAACATTTTGATCCCCAGATTAATTTATTGCTTCTGGGGTTTGCCATTAAAATATTTTTAAAAACTTATTTATTTATTGTCCCAGAGTAGTTGTTATTGGAGAGTCACTCTCAAGTGCTTTTATCTGGGTAGGGTGGGAGAAAAAAAAAAATCTCATGTTTCAATTTACCAAACTAAGTGTTAAGAGCTCTCTTTGAATTGTGATATTTGGAGTGAAACCTCGTGCATCATGCGGAGGACTGCACTGGTGAAGGGGTACGCTTGTATTTGACAATCCATACGTTTCATGCTTATTACCTGGTAGTGTGTGTGTGTGTGTGTGTGTGTGTGTGTGTGTGTGTGTGTGTGTGTGTGTGTGTGTGTGTGTGTGTGTGTGTGTGTGTGTGTGTGTGTGTGTGTGTGTGTGTGTGTGTGTGTGTGTGTGTGTGTGTGTGTGTGTGTGTGTGTGTGTGTGTGTGTGTGTGTGTGTGTGTGTTAAAATTGCATCTTGATCATTGAAAGCTTTTTGGTTCATTCATTTCTTCTTCATAAAAAGATATTGCATCTAATTCTCAACCCACCCAGACTCGGAAGTACTTCTGTTTTTTGCAAACAAATGCTTTCACTAACATTCAATATCATACCAGCATTGTAGAGACACAGATCGTTTGTGTAGTTTGTACAAGAAGAGGGCCAGGGGAAGGGGTGGGATGTGTTTGGACCGCTACTTGTATGACGTGTATGGGAAAGGCGAGGGGGTGATCAAACTTACTTGCATAAAAAAACATTATCCGCACCCCATGACCCGTATTTGTTGGACGGATAATTCTCATCACGAGAGTGGAAGGGTAAAACCAAAAGAATGACGGGATGAAAAGAAGATGTTTCTGCAGCTCCACCACCAATACAATCCGAATATTGATCGGCATTGTTCGTGGGTTTGCAAACTCATTTTGCAAAGTTTCGGGGTCGCAGCGATTGTTGGAAGTGTAACGGAGCATCGGTCGGACTTTTTGTAATTTGGATCTCTTGTCATGGCACCGACATTTCAAGGTTGCCTGTCGAGTTCCTCCAGCATACACACCACAACCCAGACTGAACTCCTCCCTGTACGCACCCACACCCTCCCACCACAGTGCGCCTCTGAATAACTATTTTATCTAATCGTCACCGACAGTGACAAACTAAGGCACTGCCACTGTTCGCTGCAGTACGCCGACGGTAGGTCCTTCAAAGAACGAAAATGTGAGTGTTGTAAACACGTCTGGCGGATATATGCTGGTTGGCTTTGCGTGTATTTCCATCTCTCTGCGGTGTGGCTGGCAACGTGCCTGCCTCACTTCAGGGGTTGAGCATGCCGAGTTCGAAACTGCCTCTTGAATGCCCCGTGTGAACATTATCCGAGTACGTTTGAGCACTGCTGGGACCGAGGTGGATGCAGTTATGTCGATTTTATATTTCCATAGGTACACTCCCAACTGGTGAATAATTAACATACACACGGTTATTTTCTCCCAACCGGCGGACTTGCATTTCCTGGTGCTCCTGCTCGCCCTTCAGCTCTGCTGTTTCAGGTGCGTTCTCTCTGTCCTCAGGCCTCGGTGGCCTGGCCTGCCATTTGGCTCTTATTGTGTCGGTATATATTTTTTATTCCTCACTATTATTTTACCGTTGTGGAGGGGGAGAAGAGGGTGCAGTGTAAGCTGAAGAGAAAGTTTCTGTTGAGACTTGCTTGTGCGGTTGTGAATTCGCTTTGTCATTTTCTCTCTTACTTTGCTCTTCGTGGATTCTCCTTGCAACCTCGCTCGTCGTGTCATGTCTGACATGATCATATAATCTTGCGCAACAGTTGTGGAGCCTTGTTAGTGAGGTGACAACCCTCCCTGTGTTGCTGGAATGTTTCAAC
The DNA here is from genome assembly GCF_056783735.1 of Eptatretus burgeri. Classification (NCBI taxonomy): domain Eukaryota; kingdom Metazoa; phylum Chordata; class Myxini; order Myxiniformes; family Myxinidae; genus Eptatretus; species Eptatretus burgeri. The sequence goes on from NC_140972.1 coordinate 5,232,212, forward strand.
GGTGATGTCCTTGGGATTGATGAAACGTGTTCAGAATTTATTTAAATGGCTTTTTTTTTTGTTTGTTTGTTTCTTTGTCATGAATAACAAAGTTGCTGCTAGTTGGTGTTTCCAATTTATTCCACCAATCAACAGACAGGTGTTTGCTTATTCTTTATGCCAATTTTTATTTACATTGAAACCTTTTCTTGTATGCTGAGGACTTAGACTTTAAAATAAACATACGGAGGTTGAGGAGATGGGGGTGTTTTTACCAAAAACAAATGCCGCAAATCCAGAAAGCGTAACTCGAAGTGAAGGGGAAAGGCATAATGAGATGGATTATCTTCTTTTTCTCTACACCTTAATCCCAACAGTGAGGGGTCGGCCGCTCGGATGCGCCTTCTCCATTCCCCTCTGTCTTCCGCTTATTCCTTTCTCAATCCCATGTTCTTTTGAGGCCAATAAGAAAATGTGGTGCACTCGTGATTGATCTCTCGCCTGCCAATGACACGGTATGACACCACGACCTGCTTCTCAAGCTGAAAAATGCTCTTCAAGACAGGTGTATGGTACAAGTCCTCAATGACGACATCTCCAACTGCTGTCTTTGGTGTTTATAAATGGAATATCCAGCTGGACTAGGACCCTGAAGAATGGTGTCCCCCAATGGTCTGTTCTTGCTCCAGCACTTTTCAACCTCTATACAGCTGATTTACCACACACTTCTGGTATGAAACTGGCCTATGAAGATGACTTAGCCATTCTAAAGACCTGTGACACTTTTCATGGCGTAGAGCAGGTCTCGTCATGTGATATTTACACAGTTCACACCTATTACCATGAATGACGACTTCGTCTTCAATGTGCTGAAGACCACCTGCTCAGCTCTCCACCTTGAGCGCCAAGGATTCCAATGGACAACTGCAAGGTTGATTGATTGGTACTGTACTCTAATTCCTTTTACCAACACACCAACCTACCTTGGTACTACGTTGTGTACGGCCCTTACTTTCCACACTCATGCTGAGGATGTGGCTGAAAAAATGGCAGCAAGGGTCAACCGGCTAATGAAACTAGCAGGCCATGACTGGGGAGCAGATTTCATAACCCTACACTCTACCACACTGGCATTGGTTAATGCTCCAGCAGAGTACTGTGTGGCTGTTTGGGGTAGAAGCGTGCACACAAGGAAAGTGGATGTCCAGCTCAGTTATGCCCAAAAAGTCATCAACGGCTGCCTCAGACGGACATCCACCCACCACCTACCTCTCCTCGCTGGCATTCCGCCTCGCCACGTAAGGCGAGAAGCAGCAACCAGACATGCTATACTTAAAGCTTCTGACTCTGAAGTTCATCCCCTCGACAGCAAGATGCATGAACCACTGCAATGTCAACGACTTGATAGTGGGAAACCTTTCAGCAGGGCAGCAAAGCCTTACATCGAGGCCAACGGCTTAGAGAGCAGACAACAGTGGCTCCTCTCAGAGTGGAAAAGGAGGCAACCTGAAGGGAGATTGCAGCATCTGCCACCTATTTCCACGTCACTAGTTGGCTGCAGACTTCCAAGAAAGGAGTGGTGCCGCCTGAATAGACTGTGTGCAGGCATTGGATGTTTTTAAGGCTTGCATGTACACCTGGAACCTGGCTGACACGGCAAGCTCTGATTGTGGAGAGCCTCAAACTGCAGAACACTTGGTGGAAGAGTGTCCCATCCACTAGTTGGTAGGAGGTTGGAACGATCTTGCACAGCTTGATAAGTAGGCCCCAGAATGGTTGAGATCTGCTGGTTTTACATCTTGAATGGCTGACGATCAGGGCACATGAAAGAAGAAGTAGAATGCTACACTCTTCAAATCGTTTATATCTGTCTGCATACATAAATGTTAATACTTGGTATCATATTTGTACCATGTAAAAACTGAAAAGGGATGCATTGAAACAAACACTGCATCGAGATTTTGTTCTGGTTTTGTGATGCAGAACTGAACCAAATCAACACATCATCATTAATTGTCCAGAATAATGTTGTTTGATTAAAATATACATAGATTAATTAATAATAATTTATATATATATGAAAAGCAGACCCACTCGCATCTCTCACCTGCAAATGGAGGGAATAACCAATTTGCTCTCACCATCAATTACCCCAGTGGCTCGGATTATATAAATAAATTGACTCCTCCCATGATGCTCTTCTCGCTGAAGAAAGCTGCATAAAGCAACAATGAAAAGCTACACAAGGTAAGCCCTTTGCTGTTTCAAACCATTCCCAGAGTTCTTCCACAGCTGTAACGACATTCACAAATAGGACACACATGACAATCCCAATGCTGCACATTCCCTCAGCTGCCGGATTAGTTTCATCACTTATTAGCGAATCATCAGTGACGGCGTTGACAAACACGTACCAGTTTCGGTCTGCGCTGTCACTGATGACTCACCAATAAGCTGTGCCCAAAATATAGTGCTAAGCCGCTCTCTCGCAGCGGGAACGTTCGTCAGGCAATTTGTGAGCGGTATTCAACACCAAGGCTCAGAGACTCCGCGCGGCCTCTTCGTGCGTCGATTGTCCTCACTGACCCGCCGCTCTCAGAATGGCGCCATCCCCTTCGGTGACAAACACAAGGCTCGGGGTCTATCTCTCATGACCCAACCAAGAACCAAAGGCCAGTGTCTTGCTCAGTACGCGAGCTAATTTGCCTCGGCACGAATACAAGAATTGTGCTGTCTTCGTCATGCGTCGAAGGAAAGACAGCCATAAAGCCTTGTTCTTACAGGCCATCTCCGAGCTACGTTCTCTCTCAACCGCGTGCGTCCCTCTCACCAAACTCGTCCAAAAACCAAGCCAACAACCTCCTCGTTTCTCTATCTCTCCTGACGTCACACCGAACAACCGTTCCACCTCTGGGGCATGGCTTGCTCGCACGAAACCCAGGAAGGCGGAGCTTCTGCCTGCGCGGCATGCCTGCTTCGCTTGTTATTATCATTGTGGTTATTATGAAAGTGCACTTCATCTTGGTTAGCTTGTAAATGCAAAAACGTAGGAGTAGGTCATGGGGGGGGGGGAGGGCAATTACATACTGGGGGAAATTATCCTTAATCCCCATCTAATTAACACCACACCACCACCCTGCGTGGTGACACATAACATTTAAGCTCACAGTTTCCCTACTTGATTACATCGAGGTGTCTCCTTCACATCCACAGACCAAACAACTCTATTTAATCCTAACTTTCATATGAAATTCCTCCATCTATTTTTGTTTTTATTCGGTGCTTTTATCTCCATTTAATTTTTGAAATAACGTGATAAGTTGGTATATTGCGTCTTCCATATGCTCTTGTCCTGTCTCTCAACTGCCTTTCATCGTCGACTTGCAACAATAGCTTTAATTAAACTTTGTGTTGTTCCATCCAATGATGTCCATCTTGTTTTACGGTTTCGTCTGTGCTTAAATAATGTGCTCATAAGAAGGAAATTGTGAGTTTAGCTCATTTCTAACAGACGTTTGCTGTAGTCATTTGTCATTTCCATTCCAAACCTCCTTCCCACAATTCTTTTCCTGCCTACTCTGGCATTAAACTCACCCATTAATAGTAAAATCACCCAAAATTCATTTTTTCAGATAATTTTGCACTATTTGGTGCAGTTTTAATTTTTGATAGTTTTTTTTTTTTAATTTTATTTCATGAGCAGAGCTTACAGTTGTAGCATAAGCTTGTTCTATCTTCACTTTGTCCCACATTAGTCTTTCATTGTTGCATTCATTACCCCATCAATGGACACTTGTAGTAATTCCTGAGGAAACCTTTGGCTCAATGAATGTCCTGCCACATCCTGAACTAAAGTGTGCAACCCTTGACTGATTTATTTTTAAATAAATAAGTGCAGGTTCATGGAGGAGCTAAACGACAGAGCAGCAGGTTTATAGACTCAAAAGGGAATCGGCAGACAAAACACACAGACCCATCACAAACGAGTTGTTGAGTGGCAGGGATGCAAGAGGGAGAGGAAAAAAAAAACTGGAGACACTAGGAGAGTGGCAAAGGTCAGAGGTGGTGATCTGCAGTATACTTGAAAGACCGGAAGGAAGAGCACAAGGCAATGGATACAGCGAGTCAGTTCCATTGGCAAGAAAGTAGAAATATGAAGGAATGGAGGTGACCTTCCATCATTGACTTGGGAAGGGAAACCAGGTGTGGGTTTTTGGAATATCCTGCTTAATCCTGGGGAGGGGTAGAGGTTGGTCCTGGGTGGACAGAGGTAAGAGAATGCAGGTGAATCAAAGCCACAATATTTGCAGCATTAGGTATGTTCAGCACACCAGAGATTTATGTTTGATTGCAATTGTGTTGCACACAGGCTTTTCGAGAGGAGCTCGAGTCATTGATTGACGAGCAGATGCAGAAGGGACGCGATGCTTCCGGGTTATTGGCCCTGCAACAGATCGCTGATTACATGCTTATGTCACCTGCGCAGCATCTCATTTCTCCTGGTGGCATCACTGGCCTTAATATGGGTATGACAATGTGTGGTGCTATAATTTTAAGGTCTGCTTTCATCTGTCATTTCCATAGTTGTGAGAAAGTACAGGTGCTTTGTTTTTGCTGGAACACAGCTATCATTCTCCACCTTTTTACTATTATATTCTTTATGTGAGTCGTGAGTCTGATTTTATATATAATGTCGCGTTGACTGTCTGCTAAGGCTAATCCCACCATGCCAAAGCGATGTGCTTTGCGAATGGCCGATATCAAATGGGATCACACCCGAGTGGCTCGTGTGGTCCCTCGGTGCCCTGACCAGAATACTATTCCCGCCGGTCTCGTAAAACAAATTTGCTTTTCCACTATGTATCTCCCCCACTTATTTTCACAAAGCCAGGTTGAAAGTTTGTGCATGCCAGGAAGGTAATAGCAGGTCAACACATGACACCTGTGCTTACGGAATAACAGTTTATTGAAAAGACACAGGATGACAAAAACGGATTATCCCGAGATGATAGATAGACTGACACGAATACAGGGAAATAAATAAATACACTTCATGATCCGTTAAAAAGGAAAGCACTTTAATAGAAATAATGTTCACTCACAATGGTGGCGGGGGGAGGGGGGCAGGCAGGGTCTTTCAAAGGATACCGGGGATTAATACTGCTACACCACAAGCAGGTCTCCAGCCCACAGCATGGAACAGTCCACAACTGCGGAACCCCAGCAGAGAGGAGAAGCGTCCAATAGGGCAGATGGCAGAGAGCATAGTGGTAAGAGAAGTTGAAGCGCATTCAGATACAAGAGAGCTGGAAGGATGGCCAGAGACAAGAGCCAATAGAGCGAACAGCTTGTGTACAGACCCTTTTATCCCCTCCTCCACGGCCATGCCCAAACACGAACTGACGACATCCAAAACCACTCTTTCCTTAACTTACCTGGTGCCTCACATGGTTTACAGAGAGGACATGTATGGATACACTTTCCAACATAATGTATATTGGCTGTCAACTCTGCCCCCTCATGGCATACGTAATAACTGAACTTCACTCTAACTGGCCCTCGCTTAGAAAAACTATGTTCTAAACTATGCAAACACACTGACCACGTTAACTTGATATGTTCCTCTTCGAACGTAAAGGCCAGTACGCGTCAACAAATACAGAGGTAAAACAAGAACAAGATGTTTCAGGCAATGGCTCTCTTCATCTGAGCAAAATGAGATGTGATGGGGGTAAAGGTTGATTTAGGGTGGTAGTGAGGAGACGAGGTGCATATGTCACAGCTTCATCAGGGTACATATGTGGTGAGAATGACTCATTTTGACACCTCATGAAAGGGAGGGGTCAGGATTTAGGTGCCAAGAGTCAAGGAGACTGTGAGGAAAGGGGAAGTAATTGGGAGGAAGAGAGAACTGAAAAAAAAACAGAGGGGATGGGGAGGTTGAAAGACAATAGACCACAATAACTCGACGAAAACAACTTTAAAAAGGAGCGAGGACATGGGGGAGAAAAAGAGAAGAGGAGAGAGGGAATTGGAAACACGAGAAGGATAAGACATGCAAAATAAAATGGGGAAAAATGATTGTAAAGTTGTATGTGATGGAGGTATAAGTGAATGAAGAGCACTCTTTAATCGTGTGGTTGGGCCAACGTCCCAGTCATGAAGATTGGGTTTGTTTTTTTACACTTTCAACTGTCTAGTACTGGAATCAAAGAAAATAAAAATATCAAAGATTGCTATGTGACTCAACAAATGTCCTGGAATATTGAAATGTCGAGCCACAGGCTTTGAGAAATTTGTGCTGCTTGTTTGTGCATCGAGCAAGTGTTCACAGAAACGATCGCTCAGTCTCAACGATATAAACCTGCCTGCAGAGATTGCATGTGATTCTTTGGACATTCACGGAGATGCAGTCAAAACTTTAACCCAAAACATTTTTGATTCTTGTGTTCAAAATGCTTGTATTGGTTGAAAGGTTTTTCAGCAAATTCCATGATCTCCCACTTGCTTGCTCATCCCTAATGTTCCTTCGACGCATGCACCTCTCACTCACGCCCTCTATCAACTTTCGCCTCCATAGCGTGTTCCTGTTATGCTCTGATGAAGGTGTAATACCTAAAGCATTGCATTCAGGCTTTCCACAGCAGTTGCAATACTTCCAACAACATTCTATTGATTCCTTCTCGTTGTTCTTGTCTGCCAAAGCAGAACAATGCGAGTCTTCATGGATAAACTAGTTTTCCACAATTGATCTGTAAACAGCTATAGTGCTGCTAACACAATATCTTTATTGAACAATTCGAACATCTCATAAGCTTGATAATTTAACCACAAATTTTATCATTCATCTAATTTTGTTCCTTATCCTTAACTCTGTAGCACTTGAAAATAATATGGTAGGCAGTCCCAAGTATTGTTAGTGAAAATCTTGATGGTATAACTGCACAACAGATGCAGTTACCTTCAATTTTCACAATGGGTGCACTTGAAAGGCAGATGATAAAGATCAAAATTAAGACCATGTATGATTGAGTTGGCACAGTGCAATGGAGAAAGAATGCTTATTAAAGATTCATTTGGTTAGGACAGATAATGTGGTTACGAGTGGCAATGGCTTCTTTTGTTTGGAAGTAACTAGACATCGGGATTTTCACAAACGAGAGATCTGTGGAATTGCGAAGGCCATGAATATCATGGAGTGTGACCATAAGGATTGCAAAAGTCTTGTACATGCAGCGCACTCCAAACAAAGGATGCTTTCCGTGTTGGTCCTGCTGCTCACTGAGTTTGAAAGGCCCATCCACAAGATCTGAGCAATGATGAACTTGTGTGAAATCTCTGCTGAATGTGCTCACGCCTCCAGACAAGACTACAGGAGCAAGCATGAGCGAAGACAGCTGGTGTGGTATCCCAATGAGGGTGATCCACAGTGATGACTGCTTGAGCTCTCTGTCCATGCACTTTAATGTTTTTATGAAGCACATTCGTTTGGCTCCCAAAGACCAATCGTAAATTTTACCAATCAGTTGTGGGAATGTCATGTGGTATGGCATCAACAAGTTTACCACTGTTGATGCAGTCTTATCCATCACCTTATATATCATGTCCAAGTACTGCACAACTGGAGTTTTTGGTACCAATAAGAAGGCGATTTGTGTTCTTGTGTTCAAATATATAATTCAATTGAAAGAAAATAAAGATTGGAAAGGTCATAAAAAACAACTAAATTACGGAAGTTTACCGTCGTTTATGCACATACGCAATCGGGACAAATTCGTAGCCGAAGTACTACTAAACTACAGGTTTGCTTTCCGATTCGTGTTCAACATGTAACATGCAATTTAAATTAAGTTGTTCCTCAATCATAAACTGACATTTGTGGATGGATGGACGGACGGACAGACAGACAAGTGAACCAATTGCTTAACCCCACTTTTCGCTTCGCATGCATGGGATAATTATGATTAAGAGTATCCAAATTACCCCATGTGAAAAGTGGGGTTAAGCAATTGATTAACTTTGTCTGTCTGTCTGTCTACAAATGTCAGTTTCTGATCGAGGAACAACTTAATTTCAATTGAATGTTATATGTTGAACACAAATCATCAGAACCTGAATCGGAAAACGAACCTGCGGATAGCAGTACTTTGGCTCCAAATTTGTCCCGATTGCGCATGTGCACAGAGGAGTGAGACTATATTTTTACTGTTTGCCTGTCTGGCAGTCAAACAGAATTGAAAAGAATTCCAAACAGGAAACTTACTGTTTTTAAGGATGTCATAAAGGACACAAACAGCCACTAATAACTAATGTAATGTGTGAGATAAGATGGTGTAAAAAACACTGCATCAACAGCGGTAAACTTCCAAAAAGGTTTTTTTGACAACCTCCAAAATCTTTATTTTATTTCAATTTAATTTTATATGGTACTTGAACTCTGTGTAGTAGAACACAAATCGCTTTTTTGGCACTTTCAAAAGCATTTCTTTATCAGTAGTTGAACAAAATATTACGGCATTTTAGATCATCTCGACCCATCAAATTTGCTGCTCGTAGACTCCCCCCCGTCCCCCCCCACACCCAAAATGTCCTTTTTTTCTTTTTTTCTCAACACTGCTGAGTAAGGTGTTCTATGAACTCTCTAGTTTTAAAGTGACATTGCAGCAAAATGTAGTACAAGCCATAATTACTCGTCAAACAAAAATAGCACCACAAAATATGTGAAGATTTCCATTTTGCAGCAACATATGTTGTGTCGTGTTTTTAGTTTTTTTCCTCCAACCAGTGGTGGTACTTTATTCTTTTTGTTAACTTTATGCAAGAAATCAAGTTCTGCTGCTAGCTGCCTTTTGATGGCATACTCCAGTATTTCTATCTCCAGCAAATTCCAATGCAAGTGATCATCACTGAAACAACTTTTGCTTTCAAAATCTTTACCATTTCACAGAGGTGATGCACCTTATGCATCTCATACTCTGTGTATGTTCACTGTGCAGGTTGTAAATTCAATATACAGGTAGTGGACAAAAAATGGAAACTACTTGGTAAATGAGGGACATCAACTATATTGAAAGCAACAACTTCCACACAGGTGTGACCCTTGTGTTAATTAAGCAAATCACATCTCAGCATGCTTGGAGTTATGTGTAAAAATGCTGCACCTGCCCGGTTACCTATAATTATGGCTGGCATAGCTGCAAGAGGAGACCTCAGTAACTTTTAAAGAGGGGGGATTTGTTTGGGTGCTTTTGGCAGAAGCTTTAGTGAGAGACAGCTCAGCTTGCTTATGTTTCATGAGCAACGGTGTCTCAGGTGATGTCGGCATGGAACTCCAAGGGAAAGACATTGTCGGCAAAGGCAAATAGTGGGCGGAAGTGTATATTCCAGGATAGTGATATCCGTGCATCAATTTGAAGTGCATGGCAACACAGGCGAACAAATGCAGAGAAGTTGACTGTAAATTTCCACCTGGGGTGTGCGCAGCCAGTTTCATCAAAAACGGTCTGCCGAGAACTCCACAGAGCGGGATTCCATCGTCGCGTTGCAGTGCACAAACCTCATCACACCTGGCAATGCACGTTTGTGAGTCCAGTGGTGAAAAGAGCACGGGCAATGGACTACCGAGTGGTGGAGAAATGTGATGTGGTCATATGAATCATCCTTCACCACATTCTCGACAAACAGACGAATGCACATGTGGCACCAACCGAAAGACCTCCACAACCCTGAGTGCTTGGTTCCAACAATGAAGGGTTCTGGTGGTTCTGTAATGTTGTGGGGTGCATTTTCCTGGCATGGTTTTGGTGCACTCATTCCCTTGGAAAGCAAGGTCAATGCCAATCGCTACTTATTGGTACCGAGTGATCGTCTTCACCCCATGTTGCAGCATTTCTTTCCTGCTGGGAGGGGTGTCTTCCAGGATGACAATACCACCATCCACAGAGCACGTATGGTGACCCAATGGTTTGATGAGCATGACACTGATGTTATCCATATTCCATGGCCTTCTCAGTAACCAGATTTGAACCCAATCGAGCATTTATGGGATATTCTGGAATGCCGCCTGAGACGGCATTTTCCACCTCCATCAAACAGGTGAGTTTTTTTGACTTTTTAGTGGAAGAATGATGCCGCATCCCTCCTGTATAATTCCAACGCTAGTGGACTTTATGCCACAGTGCATACAGGCCATACCGGCCACACGCGGTGGCCCAATGCCCTATTAAGTCACTTTGCATTGGTGTTTCCATTTTCTTTTTTTGTCCACTACCTGTGTGTCTTGACAGTTTTGCTTTATGGTATTGACTGTGTGCGCTTACCTTTTATTTTAGTCCACAACTATACTTGCTTGTTTATCCCATTAACCATCCTCGTATATCTATTTTATCCACCGTACAACCATTGAACAGGCCTTGGTGTAGTTGTTCCAGTCAATGACCTTCGTGGATCTGACTCATCAGCATATACCAAGGGTGAGAAGATTTTGCGCTGTAAACTGGCTTCCTTGTACCGTGTCGTGGACCTTTTTGGTTGGTCTGAGCTGATTTACAACCACATCTCGGTGAGTTGCTGTCTTGTTGATCCCGTTGTGCCAAGTCCTGGGCTGACATATTTGCCTTGTATCACACCATGTATATCGTTTCTTTCCAGCTCAAAATCCCAGCAACAGTGGCTCGGTTTGATTAGCAAGACCATGATTCATTGAATCAACGATGCCAACTTTAAAATATTTGAAATGGTGTAATTGCAATTTCATGATTAACCTCCTGAATTTTCACTTTCAAAGCAATTTCAAAACGTTCCTGACTTTATTCACATTCTTGAAGTTATAAAATAACTTTTTTGAATGGGTTCTGTTTTATCGGCATTTAAAATAATCTGAAATATATATCGTTTAGATATCCGAATGAAGATTGAAGGTCTTTTCTACGTGTTTAACTGGGGTTCCTGCTTGTGGTGTCGGTAATTGGTACTCTGTTATTCCGTGCCATGCTGCTTTGCTTTTCCACCATACAGGTGCGAGTGAGTAAAGAACAAGAACAATTTTTGCTCATTCCTTTTGGCCTGCTCTTCAGTGAAGTCACCGCGTCAAGCTTGGTATGCAACACATTTTCTCATTAATGTGCTTCTGTTTTTATACTCGAGTCTCGGTTCATGAAGTAGTTAAACGACAAAGGGTGGCAGGTTTACAGATTGCCAAAGGGTGTAGGTACGATTGACATATCCAAAGAGGAAAGGAGGAATGACACAAAAACTAGCAGCATTGACCTGGAAAGTAACAGAATGGGAACGAATCGGTCTGTGCCGAAGAGATCGTGGATGAGCACAGGAGGTGATGAGAGGCAGCACATTTGAAGGACTGAATTAAGGAGACTGAGACAACAGACACAGGTAAACTATCCTATGATCAGGAATGTAAGGAGATTAATGAATACAGATGGGCATCCTGTACTTTGGTGAGAACGACTCCCTGTCGTACTCCAGCTCGAATTTCAAAAAGCTGCATTTCTTCATCGGTTGAGAGCATCTTGGCATCGGCTATGTATCCCTTTTCTTCTTTGAAAATGCCTTCACAAGTTGATGACGGATTCCTTTTGCTGTTAGGATCTTCATTATCTTGCCACAATGGATGGAGTTGGTCTTTTTGAAAGTCAATAAATGCCATTATTGCAGGAAGGTTGTGAGCACAAATTCCTTCTATTAGCCTTTGTAGTACAATAATGTATCCAACTGGCATCCTTTCCACCTGAAATCCACTTTGGTTTGGCCTCAGGTGTTGATTAAGAGCAGGATGGATTCCTTCAACATCATTTGATTGTAGATCTTGGCAGTCTTCGGATTTGTGAAGAAGTGAAATCGATCTGTTGTTGAAATTCCAGCATAAGTCAATGTTGGTCGCTGTTGTGATGATGGACCAGTCTTGACTGGAGAGAGCACATGTTAATCCAGGCTCCAGACCAGTCGGCTTTACCAAATTTCCATACAGGCCTGCGCCTTGTGGTTCTTTGACAACTGCCAAAGAAATGCCAACTTTTACCAACACATGGCCAGAAGAGCCCAGAGGAGCAAGTCAAGTTTGAGGAACAACTATGACATGACAAGGCCCCAGTAATCAATAGTTGTCATTTGGGGAAATCTGTGGTTCCTTTTCCAACAGTCATTTCACAGAGTGACTCAGCTCCTCACCCATGTACTGACATGCTGGTATGGTGGCAGTTGGTCTTCACAGATATGGAAGAGTGAGCAGGTGTGAGAGGAGATCAGAGTGTCAGTGTTTGCAGAGAGTGGCTCAAATAATCCAGGAGCAAAGACCATGCTGGATGGTGATTGTTCAACACCCCCCCCCCTGCCCCCACAGCTTCAGTCTGCTTTGATATTCTGGTAGAATGGACCCGGTGGATCAGTTCCAGACAGTATGTGGTTTCAAATTGTGGTATAGATTTGGAGATATCCACTATTATGTGAACGAGGAGTGCCAGCTCCGACGGCTGCCAAAAAAATAATGAGTAAGGGTAAATAAGTGTAAATATCTTTGAACAGACTTGGCCAATTTTCAATATTGAGACATCAATGTGTTCATGTAACAAAGCTGTATTGGAATTAGTCCAGTTTTCGGTTTTTTTTTTTTTTATTTTTTTTTTTTTTTGTATACCTTGGTCGAGGCTCGTATGAGAGCTAACACACAACTCACAGCAAGGAGGCATGAGACAAGAGGGGCAGGAGTGGAAGGGACAAAACATTGGGGAACAGACACAGGTGAACTGTGGAAGGGAGAGGGATGGGGATGGGATGGGGATGGGACGGGGAACATGGCGAGGGGAAGATGGACATTAAAGGGACTTTCAGGAAGGAAAGCAGGAGAATTGAAGGAAGTGGGCTTGGGTGGATTATCGGGGGTAGAAAAGATCGAGGATTTGGATGGGGGAAGATAAGAGGTGGTGGTGAACAGCTGTTTTGAAAGCCTGAAGGGAAGAATGGGAAAGAATAGAGTGAGGAAGTTTATTCCAAAGGCGGGAAAAAAGAGGAATGAAAGAGTGAAGATGAGCAGTGATTCGTGATTTTGGTAGTTTTACCAGAAGGGGGTTGTTGGCGGACCTTGAGCGCCCTGTGGAAATGTGGTTGGGACAAATCGCAGAGAGAGCAGGGGGGGGCAAGGCTGGAGAGGAGTCTGTAGAAGACAGAAAGACCACCGACCAACCTGCGGTGATTGAGTGAGAGGCCCAAAGACTCAGCTTCATTGCGGGAGATGCCAATGATCTTAAAAGCCCTGGTTTCGACAGCGTGAAGTCGAGAAAGGTGGGAGGCAGGAGCACCAGCCCAGAGGGGAGAGCAGTACTCCATCAGGCTACGGACAAAAGCTTTGTAAGTGGTCAGGAGCTCAAGAGGGCCGAGGAAGGACTTTGCACGACGGAGGATTCCCAGTCGGCGACTGGCTTTTGAGGCAAGGTTGGAAATGTGACTTTCCCAGGAAAGGTCATGGCAGATAGTGAGACCCAGAAGCTTGAAAGAAAAGACTTCTTCCAGAGGATTGTTGAGAAAGTGGATGGGGGGTTTTGTAAACGGTCCTTTCGAAGAGACATAGTGAGAGTGTGAGATTTGTCTGGATTGAAAGACATGTTCCACGTGTTGGACCAGTTTGTGATTTTATCCAGATCTGCAGTGAGCGAAGAAGCTGCTGCTTGCCGGTCTGAGGGATGACAGATGGTACGGCAGAGGGTGGAGTCATCGGCAAAGAGAAATAGAGGATTTTCCAGAGAGTCCGAGAGATCATTGATGAAAACCAGAAAAAGAACAGGGCCCAGAACGCTACCTTGAGGAACTCCAGCCTGCACAGGAAGAGGGGATGAAAGAACTCCATTTAGGGCCACACGTTGACTGCGACAGGAGAGGAAGTCTGCGAGCCATGAGTGGAGATGGCCTTGAATACCATGGGAAGAGAGTTTGGTGAGTAGGGCAGGGTGCCAGACTGTGTCAAAAGCACGTGATATGTCCAGGGATACGGCTCGGATTTCCTGTCTGGCATTGAGGACCTCCATCCATTGATGGGAGAGCAGTAGCAGCATATCTAGGGTAGAGTGACCTGGTCTGAAACCAAATTGATGATTGGAAATCAAGCCATTGGAGAAGAGGAAGGATTTCATGTCTGAAGCGATGATGGATTCCATAACCTTGCTGATGATTGGGAGAAGGCTGATTGGTCTATAGTTACAGGGATCTGTTTTTGCACCTTTTTATGCAGGGCAGTGATGTTAGCAGATTTCCAAGCAGATGGCAGATGACCTTGGGCAAATGAGAGGGTGAATAGAACAGAGAGAGGGTGAGCAAGAGCAGAAGAGCAGGCTTTGAGGACACGTGGGCTGATGCCGTCTGGACCGGTTGCAGAATCTGACTCGAGGTTTGAAAGCAAGCTCTCCACCTTGTCAGGAGAAAAGGATACAGAGTCCAGGGACAGTTGGGTGCGACTGGGTAAAGTGGGTAGAGATAGTGATGGGTTTGGGACACAAGATTTAGCTGCAAACACCGAGTTTAGACATTCAGCTTTATCACGTGTGGAATCAGCAGTGCGGCCATTTGAGGTAAGGGAGGGGATGGAGGGGGAACATACACCAGAAACAGATTTGATTAAACGCCACCAGGATTTTGAGGAGGGAGAGAGGTTTGAGAGTTCAGACTTGAGATGAGAAAGATGTTGTTTTCTGGCTCTCCTGAGGGTAGCTACACACTTGTTCCGAGCTATGTGGAAAGAACTGAGATTGCCCTCAGTTGGGTTTGCTTTCCATGAGGCAAAGGCAAGTTGTTTCAGGACAACTGCCTCGCCACAAGCTTCAGTAAACCAAGGGCGGGAGGAAGGGTAAGACAACTGAACACGAGAGGGGATAAATCTGTGCATGAGGGAGAGCAAGTTTCTTTGAAAGAATTCCCAGGATGAGTTGATGTTTGAGAAAGTAGTGATAGGAGACCAGTCTGTAAGTTTGATGGCTGCTCGGAGACCCTGCCAGTCGGCTTGAGTGAAATGCCAGACTCGACGGCGGTGAGGTGGTTCTCTGATAACAGCCAGAGAGATGTCCACTTTAACAAGGACGTGGTCAGAAGAACCAATTGGAGCGAAGGAAGAGCAGCAGATATTGTCAGGGAAATTTGTCAAAATCAGATCCAGAAGAGATGGAGTACCATTGGTTGAGATCCGGGTCGGGAAGTTGACCGATTGAGTCAGTCCCAATGAGTCACAGAAAGCTTTTGCTGAGGTGCCATGGCAGGTGAGAGAGGTACCCACACCTAGCCAACTGGCGTGATGACAATTGAAGTCGCCACATAAGAGGAAGAGAGAGTTTGGATGAGAAGATAGAAGATGGTCCATGTTTTCGGAGAGTGAGGTGTAGATGGAGTCATCACTGTTCGGTGGACGGTACAGTACACATATAAACATGAGGTGGGAGTGGAGGGGAAGCCGAAGCCAGAGGTATTCCTGGGGGTGTGGGGGAGTGAGAGCAGTGCAGGGAGAGTGAGGAATAGAGTCTTTGATGAAGAGAGCAACACCTCCACCAGGACGAGGCTCAGGTCTGTCATACCGTAAGAGGGAGTAACCAGGGAGAGATACTTGGGAGTCAGACACGTCTTGGGAGAGGAAAGTTTCTGTTAGGCAGATAATGTCTGGTTTGTCAGTGGCAACCTGCATGGAAAGATCTGAAAGGTTTGAGCGAAGGCCCCGGATATTTGAGGTCCACACTTTTAATGAAGAGGTAGGGGAGGAGGCTTTGGGTGCAGGAGGTGGAGGGGCGGGGGAGGGTAGGACGAGGGACGAGGGGGGAGGTAAGGAGGGGGGGTGAAGGAGTGTGGGGTATTGCAGAATAGGGAGGGGAGGGGGCGAATGAGGAGGAGAAAAGGCTCTGTGGTGCTGGGAGAGAGGGGGGACAAGAGACAAGGAAGATGGCAGTTGAGTATTTGAGGAGGTGGAGTGAAGAGATGGAGGTGAGAGGGCAGTGGAGGGAGGCAGGTTGGTGGATGAGAGGGGGGCAACTTAGAGAAGGAAGAGTGAGGGGGATGAAAGGTGAGGGGGGAATTTTTGAAAGAGGTGAGAGGGAGGCTTGGAGGGAGAAAAGTGGGATGGTTGCTTTGAGAGTGAGAGTGAGGGGTGAGGGGGGTGAGTTGGCACTGAAGTTGGAAAAAAAGAATGGTTGATGGAAAGCGAGCATCCATGGCAAACTGTGGTTTTTAAAAGTTTTTGGTCAGAGATGCGATTTAACACAATTCTTGATGGTTGCAATGAAGGCGAATTCAGAGCATGGAGAGAATAAGCGCTGTAATAGTTGGATTTTTTAGGCAAGGAATGAAGGAGAGGTCGAAATGAGAGCAGTCTGTTAAAATAGCAGAAGAGTAGTGCATTGTGAAACAGTAAAGAGTACCACATGTGTGAGAGAGGAAGATGAAGCATTATAAGATCGTTTTTGTTGTTAATATTAATGTATGAGAGAGTTCAACAGATTAGGTCATGGAAGTGTAAAAAAAAAAAAAAAAAAAAAATCGAGGAAGACGAGGAGGAAGTTTAGAGGAAGAAGAAGTAGCAGAATCGGGAGAAGGTGAGCGTGTTGTTGTTGTTGTTGTTGGGGTTTTTTTTTTTTTTTTTTTTTTTTTTTTGAGATAAGAAAGAGATTAGTTGGGAGAATGGGGGATGTTTGGAAAGTGGGGAGGATGAAAATTGAAGGTAATGGGGAGGATAGAAATTGAAGGTAATGGGGAGAAAAAACAAACAAACAAACAAAAAAAAAACGATCGAACACCAAGTGGAACCGGTAGGCCTCAAGCCTAGGACTAGGCCTCAAACACCAGGTAAGAACGTCGACATAAATACTCACAAAATAGCACGATTTTTGAAACAAAACCGAACTAGGAACACACATTAACATGTAGGTGAGAAAATTAAACAGTTAAAACGGGACAAATAACAACCGGAACTTAACTTTGAGAATGTCAGCAGGGAGCCCCGAAGGAGACCTCTTGCCGCTCAAAACCGGAACCGGAAGTCACTTATTGTAATATGCCACTGGAGGTCAAAATGTCACGCAATGCTTGGTTTTTGAATTCTTCAGCGAGGCCGCCTCCCAAATGAATATTCCCAGGTTAATATGCATGATCTCGGACTACATTAACTGTCACACGTTGTTTATAGTATTAAGTAAACATACAGACAATATCCACAATCCATATTTGTAGCAATTGATGATCTTGTAGGAGTGGATGCAACTTGAAATGAATTTATAAGTCCCTTGTATGTATATACATAGGTGCAGTTGTGTGAACTTGCTGTCTGTTGCAGTTTTTAGTGCATGTTTTCATCATCAGGGATCGTCCATCGATGTTCTTGGGTTCTGACAACTTTTGTCAGCCATGCCAGCATACCGAGGCCTGAGTGCGTGGCTTGCTGTTGTATAGCTACAGCCTGCTCGGCTACACGAGGACTGCTGACAGTGGCAGGCACTCAGTTCTACAAGTGCTTGTGGTGCTGCACAGGCTGTAAGATACGATTCACGATTTCGCAGTCACGTTCAGCAGCAGGTGGCAGATTCTGTGGAGGCTGCAGTGTTTTCGATACGTCTACCTGGTAGTTTGCTCGTTTCATATGTTGTTGTAGGCTGTCTGATGTAGGGAGGAAACCTTCATTTTTTTGGTCCTTTCTCACAGAAGAGCCAATTCCTCACATCGTCTGTTGTACTTCCAGCCTTCCTATTTGTTGTGTCGAGTGTACATATGAAACTCTCACATGCTTCTGCAGTACTACTACTCGTTTTTGGTTTCCACACTGTGCCAGATTGGCCTGGTGCTCTTGATTGCCAAACAATACATTGATCACTTTCTTTTTGTCGATTCTTGACTGAGTTGTTGGAGTCACAACCTGTCGGTGCATGAAATCCTGGCAAGGCCTTGCACAGCTGTGTTCCTATTTCCCCTGCCAGATCCTGTGCAGAGGTATATACCTAACTTTGTATTTTACTCCTGTGTGGAAACACAGCTCCTGGCGGTTGAGGCCACTGTAGTGAGTGGCACAGCGGACGGTAACGTCTGTGTCTGGTGACTGAATTACATTCTTCTTGTGCACACGCGATGCATGTTGTGCATGTCATAATAGTCCATCTGCCTCCTCGTGATCAGATTTCAGGTCTTCACAATGTCGCTTGGTCACTGGAACTGATGTCTGAACATTTTTGAAGCCACCATTGAGGACAAGTTGCTGACCTTCAGGCAGGCTATCTTCACCTCTTCGGCATCAGCTCTTTATTTGTCATGAAGCCTCCCCCTTGTAGGATAAGGATAGGCTTATACGTGTTGTAGGGTTTGTTTGTACAATTGAAGACCTCAGTGGAAGAAGTACTTTAGTCACATTTTTGGGGTAAAGTGAGTTGGAACCAGGAACTCCATCTATAGCATTGTAACAATCCATATCTGGAATAATTTTGCATAAGTACTTCTTGTGACTTAAGTACTTTCACTCGGGTCTTCAATCAGTGCCTGCAGTTTTTAATGGTACCTCAGAGTTAAAATGACGTCGTCATTTTTTTTTTGGGGGGGGGGGACCATTTTATCCCTAGATGGCCCTCAAAAATTTTCAAATGCAAATCATCTTTAAATTTCAAGTCAATGGGATGAAAATTGAGGATTTTAGAAATACCACCCTAGTTGTTGACTTTAGGCCTATGTTGACCTTTTGGTCTTTGCTGACCTCAAATATAATTGACTGGTTGAATCCAGTGACCTGAAATATAAATCATCTTCAAATTTCAAGTCAATCGGATGAAAATTGACAATGTTAGAAACACCACCGTAGTTGTTGACCTTTGCCCTATGTTGACCTTTTGACATCAAAAATAATCGGCTTCTTGCTTATGACAAACTCGACCATATGGTGAAGTTTCGTGAAGATTGGTTTAAAATTGTGACCTGCAGGTGACACAGACAGACAGACAGACAATAACAAAATTGACTGACCAATAGACTTGAAAAATCTTTGATTTTGCAAGAAACAAACGGACCCAAACGCAATCAATACCTTCTTGTTCGGCAAGGGGAACAATATGTTTTTATGCAGAGACTTGAATCCAAATATACTTCCTCGGGTTGGGGGGGGGTGACCAGTGAGGGGCACAGTTAGTGAGGAAAGTATATAGGAATGGCCACGTGGAGTGATTCCACCACCAGTGCAGGAATTGTCTTGTCAGAGCGGAGGAGACTATAACCAGGGAATGCCCAGAAGAGTGCAGGACGTCCAGCAAAAGGAATGTTTCCGTGAGACGTACAGTAGGGAGGGTGAAGCACTCACCAAGGAGTGATTCACTCTTGAGACTTTCTTCTGTTTGATTCTGTTGTTCGCTACCATCAAAAGTACATGTTATCTTCACACGTATGTTTTCCACCACCCCACCCTCCCCCTCTCTTTTATTTCCGTTCCAACCAACCAATCATTTTCTTTTCCTTTGTTTTTTTTTGTTCTTCATTTTTGCTTGCTACATACAGTAAGTCCTCGATTTACATTGTTTTTGCCTGATGACGTCTTTTCCAGAAGTGCACCCCCAATGTAAATAGAGGACTTGCGGTCGTTGAAAACCTATTAATTATTTGATATAATTGGGTTTTCAAAAGCTCCATGTTAACGTAATGTAAAAGTAAGCGAGCTCAAGTCTTAATATCTTAATGGAGAACATACCTGGATGCTTTTACACACAGGTGAAGATAAACCTTCAAGGTGATTTGCTGGACAAAGGAAGTACCAACCTGGGTGTGAACAAAGCTGGGTACTTGCTGCATACGGCCATCCACTCATTTCGTCCTGACATCTCCTGCATCATCCATGTGCACACACACGCCGGTGCCGCGGTAAGCTCTGCATCTCTCAAGCACTGGAAATAATTTAGCTCACTTCTACGAGCATTGCTTTGTGTCTCTTGCTCGAAGAGTCCTTATTACCTCCGAAGGTGGATGGAGGTTATGATTTCACCCCTGTCTGTCTGTCTGTCTGTCTGATATCGCAAAAAGTTGTGGACGGATTTGGACGAAATTTGGTGAAGTTGGGTGTGTGGCAAGGACGAAATGATTTGATTTTGGTGAAGATCTGGATACGGATATGGAGACTAGAATTTTAAAAGTGATTCTTCACCATTGAGCAATCGCACCAAAGATGACATATAGCACGACAATTGCAAACGTTTTGGATGTATTCGGACGAAACTTGGAAGAGCTGATTAGGTGCATGTAGAGGATGAACTGGTTCAATTTTGGTGAAGATCCGAATCTGGATCTGAATACGACAATTATTTAATTTTTAAAGTGATTCTTCACAATTGAGAGATTGGGTCAAAAATGGTATAGTACTGTGTAGCATGACATTTCAAAAATGTAATGGGCTCGATATGTTCTCGTGGATCAGGCATTACACGGCAGAGGTATGTGCTCTACCGAGTGCCCTTCTCGTTGAAATCATATTTTGTCTTCGTGATGATACCTGAAGGCAGAAACATGCATCCAAGACTGAACCTGAAAAGTCCAGCTTGTTGTTTCCTTTAGAGTTGTTTTTGGTAACCTATGAAGAAATGTATTTATTCTCCACCTCAACCCTTTCTTTGCCTCCTAATGTGAGTGCAGGTATCTGCAATGAAGTGTGGCTTATTGCCAATATCACAGGAGTCTGTTATGATCGGGGAAATTGCCCACCATGACTACGAGGGAGTCTTAGTCGATGAAGAAGAGAAGACTCGCTTGCAGAAAAGTCTTGGCCCATCGGCCATGGTCAGCCAGTTTACTTTGTCATTTTGCTTCGCGTCATAAATTGCAATTTAAAATGTTGTTGGCATGACAGCATGGGTGACAGCTCGAGGAACACTTTTGCGGATATGATGCCGTGCAGGGGTTTTGATTCATTTTCTTTGTGTCATCGAGGTGGGAGGTTTTGTTGACAATATTTTAAAAAGTGTGAATATAGAAGATGATGCATTGTTTCAAATATGCATTTTTATGAAATCGCAGCAATGGATAACGAACATATAATACACAAAAAAATTGTAAATGTGTAAATAAAAATAATAAAAAGTACCAACTGGAGACTTCAGCGAACACCTTACCCCCATGCAGTCTTGAGAAAAATGACGAGCTCTTGCTTTGCGTTTCCGAGCACAATCTATATTAGCTTCATGAACTCCGAACTACAGGCGCGATGGTAACCATGCGAAGCCGCTGGGTCAAACGGGGAACAGTCCAGAGCTGAACCTCCTGCCAACTCTTCTTGGAGAAACTGACGATTTTGGAACGATCCTTGAGAAAGAAAAAAAAAACTACACAAAACAAACAGATATTTTGGATAAATTTAGCTCTGTCTTTGCATCATTAGGCACCGCCATTTTTGTCTGAATCTCACTGTTACTCCGCCCTCAGAGTGCGCGGCAAATTTGATTGGTTGAGACGGCGTAAAGCTTTGCTCAAGTACTGCTAAACTGTGGGTTTTTGGAAGTGCAAACAAGGCAATTTGAGTTCTACACTATTAAAATAGGTATATAATTACATTGAAATGAAATAAAAGTTTTAAAGGCTGGAGGAAAAGAAAAGAAGAAAAGCCCACTGGATCGGAAGTTTAATGCTGCCGACGCACCTTCTTTCACACCACCTGATTTAACACGTTACATTCTTTCTTCGTTTCTGTTGTTTGCGTCTCTTTTATGATGTCGCTGAAAACAGTAAGTTTCCTGTTTGGACTGATTTTCAATTTTGTTAGACAAAGCAGACAGAGGGGAGGGGGGTGGGGGTGATCCCTTACTCTGTGCGCATGCGTGATCGGGATGAGACTCCGTACAATTTGCCGTATTCAGAGCCACTTTACTGCTATAACTGCAGATTTGTGTTCTGCAGTGTTCAAAATATAAAATTCAATTGAAATAAAGTCGTTCCTCAATCATTGACCGGCGTCTGTCAGACAGACAGAGAGTGAACCAATTGCTTAACCCCACTTTGTGCTCCACATATGGATTAAAAAGCATTCCTTATTATGAGTGCCAACCTCTCAATTTCGAAAGCACTCCGATGTTGTATATGTATAGTGATCCTAAAAGCATTTACAACAGCAAATTTTTTTTCTTGTTTTCATCCATTTTGAAAGGGGGGTAGACAAAGGATGACGACGTCAACACGTTTTCTTGAGTTCCCATGTAAGAATCGGAAGATTTGTGGTGTTTAAGGCAAAGATGATAACGTCTTGCAATATTAAATGCCGGTTTGAAACTCGTATGGCATCTCCTTTACCTCCTTGCTGCAGCTGCTCCAGTACAGAGCGACATTAATCTGAACGATTGCACTCGAGTGCATGTCTTGTGTCTCATGAGTTATGTTTGCACATTGCGTCATTTATGGTCCTTGCCTTGGAGAGTTGCATTGATCGTAACGTAAGGCACTCATACAGGAGTTATGACTCTGGAGAGCCGAGAGTAACTAAATGGTGATGAAACTTGTGGCTTGAACATTTTGGGTCCTCGTTTTGGCCAAAATGTGAGGACTCTGAGTTGAATCTCAGGTCATTGTCAGGATATGTTTCGCCTCTGATCCCGATTTAATTGCCGGCAGGTAATGATTCTACGGAATCATGGCTTGGTGGCGCTGGGCCGTAGCATTGAGGAAGCCTTCCTGAAAATATACCAACTTGTGTATGCCTGTGAGATCCAGGTAAATCTTCACTGTCTGCAACTATGACATTGGTTTCTGTATTGTCTACGGTAAGGGTATTTATCTATTGTGCACTTGCCTTCGCCATTGTTAAAGCTGCCGTTTTGATTCCAGGTTGTTTAGCGCTTTGTGGTCTTGCAATCCCCCACAAATCTGTATTCCGAAAGAGGTTTCATTTTGAAGAAGTTTTAATTGCAAAAAATATGTGGATGTTGATGTAGTACGTGTAGTGTGTGCACTTCCTGGCCAAAGGAGCTCGTTTTCGAGTACCGGGTCTCATTTCTGCTTTGTACCTGATTTAAACGATGCTATTCCTCTTACGAGGCTTCCTATTCTTTGCTTTATGGAATCGTTTTTGTGCGACGATTGATGGGTTTGTGTTTACATTTTGGCATGACACATTGAGAGCACACTGTTGGAAACCGTTTGCAAGTATCTTGAATTTCCATTCTTTCCTCTGCGTAGTTTACTTTGGGTTTACAGGGTTCTCTCACATCGTTCAAATTTCGATTTTCCAAATACGGGACGTTGTTTTCATTCGTCACTTCATTGTGGTTATTCTCTTGGCCATTCTCTTTCTTTCACGATGCTCTAAAACAATCAATGCATTCATTATTTATCACTTGTTGCTATCAAGGAATTTACGTCCTGACAGTTGTGAGTGACAATATAAGTTTGTTTTTTTGGGGGGGAGAAGGGGCAAGAGATTATGGATTATATCCCTAACCCCGCTCTCCCACAATCTTTTGACTAATTTTGATTTCTGCGATTCCCTGTTATTGAGAAGAGAACAAAAACACAAAAACATTGTTTTGGCTGGGATTGGTGAATCTTTAAGGTTGTTCCAGGTGATCACTAGAAACTATCTCCTCATTTAATAGCATAACTTGCAGCATGCTGATGTAACATGGACATTGGACAACTAGAACGGCACTCGTTGGAGTGCATACCTCTACGAGGCTGAGCAGTATGCGTTTTGTATCCCACTGATAAGCCAGATCTGCATCAGGACCTTAATAGTAATAGTCCATCCATCCATTGGGACCATACTCTGTGCAGAGCGTTGGAGCTGCCTAAGCAGTCTCCTTGGCTATTGGGCACAATCCTGGACAGGTCGCCACTCCGACGCAGGATACCAGCAAGCTGGCACTCATTTTGTCGACCTCAGAAGGATGACAGACTGAGTTAACTCCACCTGGTATTAATTCAACAGCCAAGCAGGATTTGAACTTGTGACCCGTGGATCCCAAGCCCACCACCCGAACCATTAAGTCAACACCAGGCATACAGCCATAGTAATCGTGAGTTTATTATTATATTCAGTGTATGTGATGTGCACATACAGTGAGAAGTACTTTGACAGTGCGTGCTTAAACATTCCCAAATCGAAATTGGCTTGTTCTTGTCACCGACCCAACTCATCCACCAAATTTTGTCATAACTCAACCACAATGTTTAGAGATATCTTGCTATTTATCATGTTTGGCCCTATCTCTCAATGGTGAAGAATCACAAAAAGAAAAAAAAAAACCATTCAGAGAATACTTACCCTGCGCACTCTTGAGGACTTGGTACAAGCCAACTCTTCTGTTTTGTTTGTTTTTTTTTTCTGTTTTTTTTCTTCTTCTTTGATACAATATGGTGCCAGATCAGTGATCGATGATGTCACTTTGATCAAAATATATTTCCCATGGGTAGTTGATCAATTGGTTATAAAGTTTTGCATTGATTGGTTAATGGTTTCAACAATTGCAGGGATTTTTTTTTCATACTGACCGGATTGAGCATTGCACTTGTCGAATTATGACGTCATAATGAAGGAACCGATGACATCATCATTAACGTATCTTATTCTCCATGTGGAGTAAGGACTTGACAATGAGCCATGCTTCAATTTTTTCCATGGAGCAGTTTTGGAGATGTGGAAGTGCAGAGTTGTTGGTTTTTTTTCTCCAAGACGGCGTCATAATTATGACTTAAAACTTAATGCAGGAGGAGGTGCACCTATTTGGAAAATTTTGTGTCATCACTTCACCCCGCTTTTCGCTTCGCAAGCGCAGGATAATAACTCTAAGATCCGGATTCGGATAGTCACCAAAATGAATCGATTCGTCCTTGTCACACACCCAACCCATCCACCAAGTTTATTTATTTATTTATTTATTTTCTGAATCGGTCCATAACTTTTGACATATCCTGCTCACAGGCAAACGGTGATGAGTGCATCACCTCCGTCGACCTTTGGTGGTGGAGGTAATAATTGATTTAAAATTTTGTTCATTAAGCTCAGTTTATTTGTTATTTATATTTTAATCCAGTGGTACCAATGTAAACAGTGTATTGTCACAGTGTCATCTGCAGGTCTCCCACTCCTGAAACCACAAACTGTTTTGTGGTTAATTATAATTTCCACAATAATTTGTTTTTTTTTATTGTTATCAACACAACCTTTGTGTGGCCTGTTAATTGGTAACTCTGGTTTGAGGTTTCTCATGTTTCGATCTAAAATCCTGAGCTTAATGTTTAAGACTTGGTTTTCAAAAGTTCTTCGATTGTGAAGCCGTATTACCAATGCACTTGTTGCAGCGAGAGTTGTTTTTATTGTTTGTTTTCATGTGACGTGCTAGTTGTGCTCATCATGTATGCTGTTATAGGTTCGCACACTGGCGAGCGCTGGTGGAGTGGAGAACGTGCAACTACTAGACAAAGAGAAGTTGTTCTCTCGTACAGTCGGAGTCAATGTTGCCATGAATAGCCAGAACACCTATGGGGTTGGTGAGCAAGAGTTTGAAAGCTTAATGAGAATGATGGACAACATGGTGAGGTTTACTCTGGAGTCTACTTATCTCTTGTTCATTGTTCTTTTACCTGACTGTCACACACTCACTCTCTCTCTCCCATTCCATTGTTGTTTTTTTTTTTTCCCAGGGATACCGTACAGGTTACCCATATCGTAACCCAATTGTGCGGGATCGGGTACGTGCACGTGGTGAGGTCGAGGTGCCTCCCTCTGCGACGGGCTTTATTCTCGACGACGAGCCAGGCCCTCGCTCGCCATTACGGCATCTCGCCGTTGCTAGGCAGCAGCGTGAGCGGGCTCGCTGGCTACATTCGCCCAATGCATACATGCGTGTCGACGCCGGCGAGAGCGATGGTGGCACCAAGACCAAGGTGTGGCTGCCAAGTCGGCCCAGTGCCGCCCATCCCGCCGGCGTGCCCAGCTGTTTCACAAACTGCTTGGTCTGTTCCTCTTTCTCTTCTCTTCTCTTCTCTCTCGCTTCTTCACACTCCCTGTAATTATATATTTTTTTTGGTTTCCTCTTGCGTGAGCAGGACTTCACAACTCTACGATCTATGGCGTCCAAAGAACTGTAACGTCAGTTGGAAATTGTCTGAGGTTTTTGGTCAGAATTGCAGGACCACTTTTACACCTCTGCAAAACTTTGAAGAATTATTAATTTTATTGCATAAAAACGGTGGTATTGAGAGTTGGCAAATATGTTATTAGCCTGACATCTACAATTGCTGGAGGAATGAAAAATACTTTATGACGATTTATAACCCTCTTGATGTTATTTAACATACAATTATGCTTTCAGACTCCAAATTTATTCATCATTGTCGATGCTTTCAAAATGAACGGTAGGCTTAATATCGAAGACTGTCAGGTATGAAAATTGCATCATCATTGAATATTTGTCCAAGAAAGACGTGGAAATGCTATATAGTGTCGTGAATTTTTAGATCCTCGTGGAGGATCTCGAAGTCTTGCGTTGTTGTTCTTGTGGACTTTATTGTTTCACAGCCTACAGTTTTCATCGAAACTTCCTGAAACTTGGCGTATATATGTAAAAATACCCTGTGCAGACAGTAACCATCTCCGATTTTGAAAATTCCTCCTAGAAAAAAAGTTGTGACGTCAAAACATCTCCGCTAATGGAAATCGCCTAAAAAATTATCTCCGAAACTAGGCAAGCTTTTTGAATTCTGTTTGCGGGAATCGAACAGAGTATTAGCAGAGATGAATTACTGCACATATGATACATCACTATGATGTCATCAATTTTTATGACGTCATTCCTATTTTTTGACATTTTATGTTTTTTGTTTCATTTGTGTCACAGCCTACAGTTTTCATCAAAACTTCCTGAAACTTGGCGTATATATGTAAAAAATACCCTGCGCAGACAGTAACCATCTCCGATTTTGAAAATTCCTCCTAGAAAAAAGTTATGACGTCAAAATATCTCCGCTAATGGAAATCGCCTAAAAAAAAAAATCTCCGAAACTAGGCAAGCTTTTTGAATTCTGTTTGCGGGAATCGAACGGGGCATTAGCAGAGATTAATTACCGCACATATGATACATCACTATGACGTCATGTCAATTTTTATGACGTCATTCCTATTTTTTGACATTTTTTGTTATTTGTTTCACATCTACAGTTTTCATCGAAACTTCCTGAAACTTGCCGTATATATGTAAAAATACCCTGCGCAGACAGTAACCATCTCCGATTTTGAAAATTCCTCCTAGAAAAAAAGTTATGACGTCAAAATATCTCCGCTAATGGAAATCGCCTAAAAAATTCTCAAACTGGGCAAGCTTTTTGAATTCTGTTTGTTGGAATCGGACAGGGCATTAGCAGAGATGAATTACCGCACATATGATACATCACTATGACGTCATATCAATTTTTATGACGTCATTCCTATTTTTTGACATTTTTTGTTTCACAACCCAGAGTTTTCATCGGATCTTCGTGAAACTTGCCATGTATATGCAGAAAGCTCACGCGCAGGCAGTAACCATCTCCGATTTTGGAAATTCTTCCTAGAAAAAAAGTTGACATAATATCGCCGCTAATGGAAATCACCTATACCATTCTCTCCGAAACTCGTCAAGCTGTTTGAATTTTGTTTGCGGGAATCAAGCTGGGCATTAGCACAGATAATTTATCCTAAACCTGATACATCACAATGATGTCATATTCGTTTTTATGACGTCATCATTAAGAGGACGAGGATCTTAGCTCATTCGAGCTTGTTTCTTTTAATTTTAATTTTAATATTTTTCTTGCGATACCTTTTCTTGTCCAAGAGTCAAGAGTTAGGCCAATGAGTTTAAAGTAGGAAGATATAGGGTTCAAAGATGATCCCGGGAGGGTTATGAATACTACACCATGTGATGGAAATTATTATTCTTCTGACTGGAGAGCAACTACTCACCGAATTGCTGGTGCATTGGACATTTTAAACACCACCGTAAAAAATGTCCCTCAGCAACCACCTGGTTTATGAAAAAGGTGTCTATATAAGGGGTTTCCCAAATGGCGACATGGCAAGAGTCATGGTGTTTATTTAAGATGGATTTTACCGCAGAAAAATAATGCATTGTACAGTAGTCCGTTGTGCATGACGTTAAAATGGCCAAGAAATGCTGGGTTATTGACTTTCTAGGTTCCAAATCCAAAGTAAACTGGAAAGCATTTCAGAATGTAAAGTCCGTCCACTGTGTACTCAAACTGAACTTGACGAAAACAACGGGAAAAAAAAATCGTAAATTTTATTAGTGTTCCACATATTGTCATAATGAAGATTTGTTGAAAATTATATGACAACTCAGATGGTAAAACATTTCTGGCCTGGACTGACATGCTCCAGCTTAAATGGAAAATAAATAAACAAACACGGAAGCAATAAAAAAAAAAAAACCAAAAAAAACAAACAAACCCGGCCCTTTGATATTTTGACCCAATTATTTTTTTATTACTCTCCATATTTTCATCACAAAAGTTTGTTGAAAATTTGATGACAAAAGCTCAAATGCTTAAAAAGTTTTGGCCTGGACAGATCGACATACATACATACATACATACATACACAAGCGATGGGAAAGCCCCATCTCCCGCTGTGTAGGGTACGGGCTAATCATCTATTAACACGTCTTTGAGGACAAGGGTGAAGTCATGAATAGTGTAGAATAATAATTTAAAAAAATTAGTAGAAGAATTGCCTCCACAATGAATCTCGTTGAATATAATGATATTGATTTTGACTTGTGTCTGGTTATTTTGTTGTTCAGGCTCAAAACAGTTTGCCAACCTTAATCAATTAATGGACAGTTGAATGGAATATTTTTTTTTCACATTCCTCGAAGTAATGAATTTTCCTGCACATTGTAATATTTATGGTGAATCCAGCTTTGAGCAAGTTTGTAATTTTGAAAGGGACTTTTTTTTTTCTTTTTTTTTACGTTGGCGTGTTACAGTAACTTCAAAAAGTAATTGTCCATTGCCACTTGCTCGAAGCAGAGTTTGCTTTATCTCTTGATGACACACTTCCATCCAACACATGTTCCTTGCTCACGTGAGGACCCGAGTCCCTCAAGCAATGATGCTCCCCGACTTGGCTTTTTGCACACTTTCCTTTTTTTGCTGTGGCATACGGTTTGCGGGGATCACTGTGTGACCGAAAGCATCCCTGCATTTATGGCCCATTCGGACGTTTCCAGCCAAAGGCGAGTCAAGTATCGATCTTATCAGGGTTCTTCTCAAAGTTTGAAGCCGACGGTGCACCACCACCGCATTTATTCTCAGCACCTGAGCCACATTTTGGATAAAGTACGGTACCAACTAAATTGTACATTTATGTTGAGATGACTTGTTCGCGAGCATAGGTAGATGTTTTAAACCAGAATGCACATTATGAGTATCCATTCTGGGGCCGACGGGTAAAATCTGTCTGAGTTTGTAGGACCAACTGAACACACGTTGCCCCCATGCAGGTAGAACGTATCCAATCAACAAAGATAAAGTGGTTTTGAATATATATATATTTTTTTTCTTTAAAGAAGAATCATGCATTATGGTTAAATTGCATCACCAGTTCAAATCTGGTATCTCTGTATTGAAACAAAACCACACCAAAAATCTGCAAACGCAGGGTCTACTTATCGGACTAATCAGGCGATATGTTTTGGAGAATTTTTGAATTGGGAGAGTGAAGGTTAACGCTTTTTCATTGCAGTGGTGGGAGAGAGGATGACTGTTTTCAGAGTATTATTTGACTGCTTTGCAAACGTTATACAGCTTTTAGCCTTTTGTTCATTGCCCTTTATCTTGCTTTTTCCTTTTCTTCTTTTTCTTCTTCTCCTTCCTTTTTCCACCACCTATCTTTTCATCTGTGGTGTCATCTTTTGTGACAGCGTGATGTCAGCGTGATGGGGAGGGTGTGAGTGATGATGGATCCTCTTATCGTCCACGAATAGGAGACTACTTTGCACCATTGTTCGATGTTCTTTTTGGCTAATTTTTTTTCCTCATTCCCACGATGAAATATTTCTTTGTTTTACTTTTTAAAGTATTAAAAACGACTTTGACAAATGCATAATGTTCTAGTAATGAACACAGAACGCTTCGATAACTTATAGATAAGTTATACCAACGATTGTTTATCGTGTTTTGTCGTCCACAACCTATGCCCAAGGATAGTCTAGCGTATGCATAGCGTAATAATTCCCAGGCACGTTATTCATAGGTTATAAATAAGTCACGGGTACCCTAAACATTACTTTGATGTGTTTCGACGTAAGAGGAACTTTCAAGTAGCGTGTTGCGAAGTGTGAACAACGTTCGTGTAGCGTGCTTACAAAACGTTACTCGTAGGTTAGAAATACGTTTCGGGTACGCGAATGTTACCTCTACTTGTTTCAACTTATGAGTAACATACAATTAACGTGTCTCAACGATCGCATAGCGTGCCTACAACTTATGGCCAGCGTCGCGGAACGTGTGAGCCAAACGCCGAGTACGTCGTAAAATTTCAAGCATGCAAAATTTTTTGGACAACCAAAAAGTACAACGTTTTAAACCAGCGTAATATGACCTATAGTAGTGTTTTTCAATGTGCACCTAACGTACCCATAATGTATTCGACATGTGCCAGCGTTTTAGACAAATTTTTCATAAATCGGCATACGCTGGCTAAATCGTCAAGGTGTGACAACCCCTTTAGGTTTTCTGCCAACGGTAAGCTTTTATTCCCTCGATATCAAATCTCTGTCCACTCTGATTCCTCATGAGGAGGGGTTTGGGGCACTCTTTGTATCACCTTGTCAAATAACCAAGCGTCGAAACTCTTCCTTTCAACCAAAGTTGTTCTCGCTCCTAATTGCTTTTCGTTTTTGATGAATTCCACAAGTAAACTAATGGGGTCACTCCGGGCACCAAAATGAGTCCCAACTTTTCAAACCTTTGTTTGTTTTGGGGTTTTTCTTTTTCTGGTTCTTTAGAACAACACATTTTTGTTAACTTTGATGTTCCCACACGAAAATCTTTTGGCCACTGCTTAGATGACGAAAGCTTGACCAGTTAGTCGATATTGCTAATTCCTTTTGTTGTCCTCAATTTCAACTGGGAGATTTTGGCCACTTCTTTCACTTTTCTCGACATTATTGTTTCAGTCTAAGGCAACAGCCCACCCACCACTGTCGATTATAAGCCTAAGGCTCTTTTTCTCTGAAGGGAAAATGCTCTACTTCAGCTGTGCCTCGTTTCTCACGGTGGTTAACATGCTTTTCACTTTCAATTGATAAAATCAGGTTTTAAGATCAGTATAAGTTCTCTTACAAGGAAGTTTAACGTAACAGGAGGTCATCAGGCTCGTCAAGCGTGCGCAATGGTTGCCAATCTACGTCTTTGGTATGACTCGGCCAGCGTTCGAACCATCGACCTCCCAGACTCGGATCGGATGATCTTACCATTATGTCACCGAGTCTGGGTAGAATGACATGCTGCACTGGCGATGTCCAGGTCCTTATAAAATATCCATGGAAGCCATACAAGAGCTTGCTTTCCGAGGCAACTACATGTCCAAAGCTGGAGAATATTTTGAAAAGTAATTTTTATATCCTTTTTGCAATATCCTTGCAAGTTTATTTGTAAACACTTCGAAAATGTCTTTCAATCCAGCCAAATATTACATCTCACTTTCCCTCCGAAAGGATCGTATGGCAAACCCTCCTATCTACTTTCTTAACGATCTTCTTGAGGAAGTTCAATCGCTCAAACTCCTGGGTCTCGCTTTCGGCCATGATTTTTCTTGGGCAAACCATATTTCAAAGTTGGCCTCCAAAGACGGTTGCTGACTGAGCATCCCGTTTCATCCAAAGTCCTTCCTTGGCACACCTGAACTATCCACCAAGAAGGACTTCATCCACAGCTTGATGGAGTACTGCTCTCCCCTTTGGGCTCACTCCCTTGCCTCACGTCTTGCTAAGCTTGATGCCATGGAAACGAAGGCCTTCAAGATTATCGGAATCTCCCGCGATGAAGCTGATTCTATCGGCTTATCACTTCGCCATCACAGACAAGTTAGTGGCCTCTGTCATTTCCCGCCTCCTTTCTGGTCTTTCACACCTTGCTCTACCCGTGCTTTGTCCCGCTAGCCCCCCCCCCCTTTTCCAGGTATCTGCAGGGCACACATGGTCCACCATAAATCCCCTTCTGGTGAAACTACCTAAATCCAGGATCACTACTCACCACTCATTTGTTCCTCTTTTTCCCTACCTGTGGAATCAACATCCACATCCTCTTCAATCTCATTATTTCCTCCATGTCTTCAAGATGGCTGTTCTCCACCATCTCAGATCATCCTCAATCCAAAACCATGATAACACCTCATTAACCCCCTCCTCACCTATCCTCCTCTCCATTCCAAGCCAACCTCCTTCCAAATTTAACTTTACCTTCCTGAGAGTTCTCTTCTGTATCCATCCTATCCACCCCATGCATCCTCCCCTTCATTCCTCCACACACACATTATTTGTCCAGGTCTCCGATATTGTTCTTCAACTCTGCCGTTGGTGTTTCTCCCTTTCTACCATTCCTTTTGTCCTATTACGTCCTGATTTGTCCAGTTCTTGGTCTTCCACGAGTCTCAACTCTGTACACACAAAAAACGAAAAACAAAAGGTCCAAGTTGAATGTGAACCACTCGTCACAATGACCATAAGAGGTTTGCGATTTCCACTGTATAAGTATGTCTGGTTGTGGTATACATGACAACAATCATCACTTTCCTCCATCCACCTTGCCAATATTATTCTAACAACATCATCTCTCGAGCTTCATCGACCAGTTACTTATCCTCAAGTTCCCTCTGAAGGCTTGGTTCAAAACTTTAATCTTCAAAAAAGAAACTTTTACAATTCGCCTCTAAATTCTTGTAATAATATTTGCAAATTTGAATTGCATTTTCCCTGGAAATCATGAAAAATGCAGCAACAGTGCTCATCCTCGGTGTGTATTTGAAGCCGACCGTCCGTATTCCTAAGTGTTGGAGCCGAGTCACTCCTTCCTGCCTTTCTTTGTTATAATCAATAAAACTGCTTCCTAAACTAAAGTGTGCAAAGATTAAATCTCAGCAGGAAGGAGTGATATCAGTCGTGATACAAGTTCTGGCTGTTAAGACTTGGGTCGCTGTCGATGAGCGTAAGCAGGGGTTGGTGGCCTACTTTGTTGCATTTTTGTTTTTAATGATTCATCCCGTGTAACATCTTGTTAAATGGGATGATTTAATGTTGTGTTTTTGTTTTAAATGTTGTTTAAAAATTATTTTTTTTAAAAAAATCAAACCTTGACACTCCACTCGACTCGCCTTTTCCTCATTGCCGTTCTTTCAAAACCTGGGAAGAACCCTGATCATGAATGTTAAAAGGAGGAAAGAATGGTTCCCAAAACTCCATCTCTTCCTAATCCTTAATTCTTTAAAGACCGAAGCATGAGGTGGCATCCTTTTTTTGACACGTCCACGACGCGCCAGAACCCTTGTGAAATGTAACATAAAGATTGCGCTGATCGCTACAAAGTGACAATTTGAATCCTGCCCGTTATTTGGGATGGTTTCGGCACCTACAGTTGCTCTGATGTGCATGTTTAGCATAACTAGGCCCTTGGTGCCAGAGAGGGTCGTGACTTTAATGTCGGGTCAGGGATTGGGAGGTGAAACGTGCTTAGCTTTCTTTTGGCATGGAAAGAACGGGTTTGCTTATGCATTGAATTCCTGAAGCTGAAATCCCTTTCCTCTGCTATTGTTTTGCGTTCACCCAACTTCGGGCGATTCATTTTGTTGATGATAGTCATAATGAAGCAGATGATTTAAGACGGTCTTTGTTTCACACCGTGCTGACGTCTTGTTTTTCTCTGTTCTGCCTTCCCTGCCATTGCCATTCCAAATGTGGTATGGAGGCGGTAAGTGCATCGTTTGCAAAGGTCACTACGGCAGTAGAGACCATTTCCTTTTGGCCATCATCTGTTTGCCTGAATATACTGGATATGTAGAATGGGATGACTTGTGTAAATACTTTCCGACAGCATGATGTCTTGAAGGCAACTAAAGGAATTTTTTGTGGTTAATATTGTGCTTTGTACACCATGTAGAAGAAATCCCTTTTTTGCCTCCAAGTTTGTTAATAATTTAAATGTTGGGGTTGGAGGAATATGGGGTGAAAAGGGGGGTGGGGGGCGTGGGTGATCGATCAGCTTTCAGATTTCTTCATTTTCTGATATTTGACGTTTATTTGATATTATTTTAGGCTGATAGCATGGCTGAGAGGTACGCACACTCGCCTCCAAGCTGTCTAGCCTGGGTTTGAATCCCGACCCAGCTATAAACCGTCATCCCGGTTTCTCCGGCAGGGTGATGAATCTGTGCATGTGTGCTGTCCCTCGGATGGACGTTAAACTGGGTGTCCTATCTGCCGGCATCGGTTGGTCGCCGTTAAACTCGTTCATGAAAGACTTGGGCCAAGCTTCCCCCTGGTCAGCCCCACAAGAACGTTGGAATAATTGTGGCCGTTAAAAAAACGAAGTCGGTTTGAGATTATTTCAAAGCAATATTTTAAATACTTGAATGCTTTCACTTTTCCCCCCAATTTTAATTGAATAGAAAGAAGCTTAAACTTGCAGGATTCTCAGAAGCTTCTACAAGTTTGTTCTTAAATCCCAATTTCATTTGTGTCCTGATGATATCACCACCCACCAAATAATTTGAGCAGCTTTTCATCAGAGATCAGATTTTTATTTGACAACTTTTAAGTTTTATATTTGGTTAAAATAAGTGCATGACATGCCTTTTCAAACTGTCAGCTGACTCGTCTCTTTATGCCATTCTTTCATAGAGCCCGTCTCTAATGTCCTCCCAAGGCCTCCGACACCACGTAGGGAACAGAATAGAGAAGATGCTCAAAGCACGGTCCCATTGAATTTAGCAAGTTTGGTTAAACACGTGACCGATCGAGTAGGAGATGTTAATTTTGACACATTTGGTATTTTGTGCGACGGTAAGTGCTACAAGGAGATCTCGATCGATCTCTGGATACAGATCACACTTCACTTGTCAACGTCTGTGCAACGTCGATGTGAGAGTTATGAATGAGAGTGAAGTTAAAAGTACTGGGCTGCAAATCGATGAAATCGGTGGTGACTTTATTATTTATTTTTGCTTTTGAATATACAGCAATTTGGAACTTTAATTTAATAGGGCGACACATCCTTGTTTTGAGAAAATCAAGAAATCGGGGGGGAAAAATTCCAGAAATCTGATCATGATTGCCGCCAGACACGACCCTGACGCTACCAGGTGACGATGTAGATGACATCCTTTTGACACTGATTCGCTTTCAAATTTTCACTCGTTCATCGGCGATTGCAAAGCGCCATTTTAAATTTCAATAATCCGCTCTGCCTGCAATGATCTCATCGCTCACATCGATCGGTTCTGAAGTACCTGAGCCAAACGCGCATAAAGAACGAACCATTATGATAATAATCGAAAAGCTTGCAATCGTTCAAAAAACAACAAAAAAAACCTGAACGCTCTGCCGGCTAGTTTGGCTGCCTGGTGGGCAAGGGTCATGTTCAGCATTTGACCAATTGGTCTTCATTTGGGACTGTGTGGATCACTGTTAAGTATCCTTTGAAGAGGGAAAGGGCATCACATCACTGAAATGAGCAGCTGGTGAGACTTCACGTCGTTTCTATCGTTACCGCTTCTGATGAAGCTGCTTGCCCTGGATCCTGATCATATATGAAATATGAAGTTGTTCTCGAGCCTGCACTTAGCCATTTACCTCATACGTCACCATTGCATTGATAATTTCGTTTGTGTGTAATGGTATTTATTTCGGGCACAGCGTTCGGCCTAACTCCAGTGGCCTGCATTGACACAGCGGTGTCGTTGGAATATGAATATGCCTGAATGACTAAAAATGAACATGAAAGATAACGTTGATTTCTCATCTTCCTTGCACTACATGTTTCTCTCCTCTCCTCTGACCCCTTATTAATAAAAAAATAGTGGATGAAGGCCGATGAGGTTCCAAAGGCGGCTTCAAAAGTCGATGACGCCAACCAGTTTGTACCATTGAACACGGACCCTCGAGAAGTGCTCCAGGCCCGGAACAAGGTAATTGTCGTGAAGGGGGATGACGCACAAAAGATGAAAAGTTAACTTTATATTTTTAATTGCATTCACATGATTAAGAAGTTGATTGGCTGAAAAGTCTCTATGTGTAGAAAATGCTTTGTTGAAGTTCCACATCACATGCCCAAGGATTGTTGAACTTCTAAACTACGAATGTTCTTCCCCTCTGTCCAACCCTCTCCTTGCACCCTTCAGATTCGAGAGAATTTCTTGCAGGATACCAAGTCCGCCGGTCCACAATC
This sequence comes from Eptatretus burgeri, assembly GCF_056783735.1. Taxonomy (NCBI): domain Eukaryota; kingdom Metazoa; phylum Chordata; class Myxini; order Myxiniformes; family Myxinidae; genus Eptatretus; species Eptatretus burgeri. Next base: position 5,268,611 of record NC_140972.1, read on the forward strand.
TCAAGTCCTGACAGGTGCCGTCATTGAAAGACCACAGGGTCAGGTATAAAACACATTTTTCCTGCTCTCGTGGTAGCCTTCACACTTAAAGGTAGAAACGAAAAGGGAAATTATTGCTTTGGTCCAATGTAGGAGGGAAACCTACGAGGTCTGACAAAGTTCCAGGACTGATGTGTTTTTTTTTTTTCTCGACAGGTGGTAGCACTGGCTTGGGTTTCGTAATTGGACATGCATCGTGATCTTCCTGTCAGTACTGTGTTAGCCATTGTATCGATTAGCTATGTTTTACAGCCATGCTGATGTTTTGTTAAAATGTTTTGTTAAAATTATAACTGTTGCAATCGTATTCTGAAGATGAACGACGACAAATTTATGGAACGGAGAATCATCAGGTTTTTCAGAAAACGAAACAAAAGTGCCACAGACATTTTTGACAAGTTGTAGCCGGTGTACTTGGAAGACGCATTGTTGAGACCACGTGTGTTTGAGTGGGCCAAGAGGTTTGCGGAAGGGAAATGGACGTGAATGATAATGTGTAGTTGGGATGCCCATTGATTGCTAAAATGTCAAAAGGGTGAGAATGTTGGTCCGATCTGACAGACGTCCGAAACTCCAAAACAATTATTTTGTATCAATAGAAGGGATCCAGAGAGCCTTGATCAGTGAGTTAAATGTCCTTTGAGACGACAACCTCCAAGGGTACTTTGAAGCATGGTAGCGACGTTGACAAGCGTGTATCGACTCCTCGGGAGATTACTTTGAAGGTGACCACGGAACATAATTGGTGTGTTTACCATAAAATGTTCAATTGCTTCAATCCTGAACTTTATTGGTGGACCTCGTATGTCTGCTGTAGCAATAATGACTGCATTGTTAGCCCGTTGGCAATGCCACGTCAAAGGTTTCTGCCTGTAATCCTGTCTGTTGTGTCATCTGCGTTGTCATTGCTTACCTTCTTGGCCGGTCACAGGGTGAAGTCCTGGCTGCCTCCAAGGCGATTATTGTTAAAGAATTCCAAACGGACGTGAAGCTTACTGCACCGCCCAATCCATTTCGCACATTGTCGGAGCGTGAGATGGAGGAGTACTACCGTGATGTAGAACGGAAGCGCAACCCAGAGGCTGGTATGAGCAGCAAGACCGCATAGTAACCCGACGCTGTTTGAGGAACTGTGTGAGCATCTCATCTTAAACGCTTGTTGTATTAAACGCTTTTCTTACAGAACTAGTTGATGGTGTAGACAGTCAGCTCGAAGAGGATGAAAAGAACCAAGATGAACCCGATGTACCGACGCCACCCGCCACACCACCCTGCCAGCCTGAAGGTTTGTGTGCACGTTATCAAGAGACCACTGTCGGTCTCGATCGATCTTGTTAATTCCTTTCAATCTGCCCTTGATTCAGGTCACTTTTCTCGCATTAATGCTTAAATTGAAGGCAACAGCCTGGCCACTGCCATCGATTATAGGCCTCGTGCTCTTTCGCTCTGTGGTTGGGATTGGATCATCTGAAAGAAATTGGAAGCAGGAACGCACATATTACATGAAAGGTCGAGGGTCACACTTATTTTACTGGACATTATTGGTGAATTTATTTTATTCATTTATCATTCTGCCATCACAAGTGGTTATTGAAATTGATGTTAACTACCAATGGTGAAATATTGCATGTTTTGACATTGCATGTCATGTTCACTCCCAAAGAGAATGTACCTGAGTTTCTATACTGTTGGGCCGACCAAAAAAAGAAACATTATTTGTGTGTCAGTGATGTGACTTGCATTTGATGAAGAACTGTTGAAAATGAAGGACTTAGCAAATATTTAAAAAAAAAAAACTTGTCATGGAACTCATTCCACCAGTTACAGGACCTTGGAGTACTTTGTTACGCCTGTAGACCCATCAATTATAATGCTGATTATGTTTCTAAACTTTTCTGGTGTTCTTAGTCACATGGTATAGCAGGCCACATTCTCTGCCTTAAGGCCCGGTCACACCTTGACGTTTTAGCCAACGTATGCCGATTTTTGAATTTTTTTTCTAAAACGCTGGCACACGTTGAATACGTTATGGGTAAGTTTTGATAACATTGAGAGCACGCTGAAAAACACTGCCATACGTCGTTGTACGTTGGCTTTAAACGTTGTACTTTTTGGTTGTCCTCAAATTTTTTCATGCTTGAAATTTCACGACGTATGCCGGCGTATGACTCACACGTTCCGCTACGCTGGCCACAAGTTGTATACACGGTCTGCGATCGTTGACAGACGTCAACACATGCTACTTGTAAGTTAATCATAAGTTGAGACACGCCGAGGTAATGTTTAGAGTACCCGAAACATATTTCTAACCTATGATTAACGTGTTGTTGGCACGTTACGCGAGCGTTGCCACACATCGACAGATGTTACTTTTAAGTTACTCATAGGCTGAAAGACGTCGGTATAATGGATCGTCCTTGCGTCAGCGTCCACGGCCATGGCCAGGACACTTATTTGCAGCATTCTTCAAACTTTTCTTCGGCATGACGAGGATGTTCACACTTCGATGTCTAGCTTGGCTATGATTCCAATTGTCCATCGGCAGCGTCTATTTAAAATAGTCGAGTTTGAGCGTTTTAACACGTTTAGAAGAAACGCTTCAAATTTCAAAACCCCAGCGTCAAAAAACAAAGGAGAGTGACAGCAATTTAAATCGTTCATTGTAAACAATGAAAATAGCTGAGTGGTACCGTTTAAAAGTCGTTGAGTGTAAAAAAAAAAATCCAATTGTTGAGCGCAAGTGTCTACTTTCAATAGTGGAGATGCAGCCATTTAAATCATTGAGTGGCAGCCTATGAATAGCAAACCTGACGTCACCGGCAAAGATAAACTGCCACACTATATGGATAAGTTAGGCTATCGTTGGGCATAGTTTGTGAACGCCGGCTTCACGATAATTATTCGTTGGAATATCGTATCTATAAGTAATCAAAGCGCTCTATGCACATTTTAGTTCATTGTGCATTTGTCCAACCCGTTATGAATAGACCTAAATCGTAAAAACAAGCTATAGCTCATTGTTGAAAAAGCCCCATAAAAAATTAGCCGCGAAGAACTTCGAACAATGGTGAAAAGATGTCTCCTACCCGTGGACACGCGGACGCAAGGACGATCCATCATAACCCACACCCTCCCCCTCACACTCACCTACTACTGCCAACATGAACAAACTACGACTAATACTAATACTAATACTGATACTGATACTGTTACTGCTGACATGGACATCGACTCAAAAAGGACTCGAAAACACTGTTGGGTTCCCCTTTTATGAGCAGCATTTTTATATACCAATTCCCAAAACCGCTGGGAACACGTCTTTAGATGGCAGTTGTAAGTTAGAAACACGTTATTTTTTTTTTTTTGTCGACTGGAAGACGTCATTGGAATACGTCTACATACGTCGATGTGTGTTGGGACTACGTAAAGAATTGGTTCAAAGCACGTCAAACATAAATTAGAAATAAGTTTCGCGTAAAAAAGACATTACCGCGACGTGTTTCGACTTCTGAGTAGCTTATAAGTAGCGTTTGTGGACGTGTGTAAGCGTCCACATATCGTGTGTAAAACTTATCCCCATCGCATGCGGAACGTGTGTCATACGCCGAGTACGTTGTAAAATTTTGAACATGTTTAAAATTTCTTGACGTACTCTACTTACTACGACGTATGATAGCGTACTTTAGCGTTCTACTCACGTATACCAAACTTACTCATACCGTATTTGACGTGCCCCAACGTTTTAGACATTTTTCTTAGGTCGGCATACGCTGGCAAGATCGCCAAGGTGTGACCGCGATGTTGACACTTCCATTTCTACGGCAGTTATGATTCGAATCGTTGTGCGTCAGCCTTTTAATAGGCTACGTCACGACATCGTCGGCGATGCGTGCAACGCGCTATGCCTAAGTTAGACTATCGTTGGGCATCGGTTGTGTAGGCCGACAACAGGTTCAGCATTCGTTGGTATAAGTTATCTTTTACACAACGAAACGTTCTGTGTCTGTTACTAATGCGTTATACATAAGACCAAGTCGCTATGAATACGTCCGAATCTTTAAAAAAAACATCAAAAGTTCAACGTAAGCCAGTGCTTTACATACATTTTAATACGTTGCCATCGCTGGCTAAAACGTCAAGGTGTGACCGGGCCTTTAAATTAGGGCCTCATGTTCTTAATTGGCACACTTCCCCTATTCAAAATTTTGATATTTTTTGCCATCTCATATCTTCCCCCATCCAAAATCTTGATCTTTTATACCCCCATTAATCCACCCCAAACCCACCTCCTTTAAATTCCGTTTTCCTTCCTGAAAGTCCCTGTAATGTCCATCTTGTTTACCCCGTGTACCCCCACGCCATCCCTCTCCCTTCCACATATCTCCTATTGACTCTGTTCCCCACTATTTTGTGCTTCCCTCTCCTGCCCTTCTGATCTCCTGCCTTGTTATACGTTCTGTGTATTTGCTCTTACATGAACCTCCACACCACAAATTGTCTCTATAAATTGATAAGTTGGTGTAGCTGCTCATGATCTGGTTTCCTTCTTAATTTGTTTTATTTTTTTGTGATGGATGCAATATATATATTCACAGCGCGGTGACATCGCGCTGTTATATAATTGGCTATTCTGTCCTGTGTCTTCTGTCACACTTATGGCCACGTACGTCCCTTTGATCTGAGGGCTATAAATAGAAATTTGTCCAACGTCACAACTCTTCCCATCATGCATGCTAATTCACAGTGTCTACATTTAAATTTTATAACTGCAAAATTGTTTCATCATTCTTAACCTAGACTTTTACTGCCCCCAGCCACGCGATATCGAACTATTCGCTTCTTGTTTTTTTTTTTATATATAATATACGATCACGTTGATAAAATTTTGAAATAACTGAGCACATCAAATTTGTCAAAGTACATTTAAATTGCTGGTGCCGTTTAATTGACATGCATTCATTACCAGTTTTGTGTTATAAACGCACACGTACACATCAACAAACATGTATATGCACTCACAGATGTACACGCAGACATAAAGAAATGTGGAAAGGGGAAGGTGGAAATTTAAACGTTTTTATTACTTGTTTTTGTCCTTATTGCCCTCACCCTCGCATTTGGGTCTGTTTGTTCGTTTGTTCGTTTGTTTGTTTGTCCGCACAGAGTGGGAGTATGGTTTTTCTCTGCAACCGCTTGTCAAATTGACACGGAATTTTTACCATCGTACAATAAAAGGATTGACAGACAGAGTTATTTCACGATTATGTGAGTGTATGGCCGTTGTTAGTTGGTGGAGCCATTCATCTGGTTGATTCCAATAACGAGCAAGACTCTGACACGCTAACTAATTCCGTGACCCTGGCGTACTAACTTCTTAGAGGGATGAGCGGCTGCAAGCTGTGCGCGATGGAGCAATAACATGTCTGTGATGCCCTTTGATACCCGGGGCTGCACGTGCGCTCCACTGGACGGGCCAGCGTGTACCTTGCCCTTCGCCGTCAGACTCTGGTAAACCGATGAGCCATGTTGGTGATGGGAATTGGGGCTTGAGAAAGTGTTCCACAAAATGAGGAATTCCCAGTAAGCATGAGTCATCAGCTCACGTTGTTTTTAATGTTGAAGGCTCCAGTCACGGGCTAAATAGTCCTTGTCAAGGCCAGGCCTTAAATAAAAGAACTGCACGAATAGAAATGTAAGGAAAGAGCGAATAGTCCAAGAGTTTTTGAGGAAGTAAAAAAAATCTGCTTTCTGAAAAGGGGAACGTCATAAGTGTTTGGGAAGATGTGAGAAGGTAAAGAGTTCCAGAGTTTGGCAGTGGAGGGGAAGAAACAAACATCGTAACGGCCCACCCTTGAGACGCCAATGGCCACACAGTAATCATGTGATGAAGTTGCTTGTCAAGTGTTCCTTGATCTCGCTAATGGTGGAGGTACACAAGCAGCAAGTTCTTGCAAGCAGAAACCGAAGTAATATCTGTAGAAAAGAGAAAGAGAGCCAACTATGCGGCGTAATTTGAGCGGGTCGAGTTTTGAGGTCACATTGGTAGAGTTGTCAAGTCGAATAACTTTGTGGATTCTATTCTGTCCAGTAAGTATGTGGAGCTGGAACCTCCCCAGATAACGGAGCAGTACTCTAAACAAGGACGAATCAATCCTTTATGTAGTTGGAGCAACCGTTCAGAGGAGAAGAATCTTCGACATCTGAACAGGACTCCTAATTTCTTCGAGGCAGAGTTAGCTATTTGTGTAATGTGTGGATTCCAGGATAAATTTGATGTTAGAGTAATACGTAGTAGGTTTATTGTATCACATGGTGTAATTGTAGAGCTTTCAAAGGAGATTGGAGAGTTGAGAGGAGTGTAAGAGAGGGAGATGAGAATAAATTGAGTTTTTGAAACATTAAACTTAACTTGATTACATTTGCCTCAATGGGCATTAAACTTGTCCAAATCCGAATTTAAAGAGGTGGCTGTGATGAAACGAGATGTAGATCGAATGAGAGAAGATGGGGCAGATGGGAAAGACATGGAGGAATGTAATGTTGAGTCATCAGCATACGAGTGCATTTGGTTATTTGTGGAAGAAAGAAGGAAGAGTGTTGGAGACAGAATGGAACCCTGAGGTACACAGCTGTTGATAGGGAAGGGGGGAGATGTTGAACCATCAACAATTACGGAGATAGAGCGGTCGGAGAGAGAGCAGAGTGAAGGAGGAAAGCCGAAAGAGGGAAGCTTGGATATCAGACCCCGATGCCAAACTCTGTCAAAGGCTTTTGAGATATCAAGGCCTACAACAAAGGATTCCCCAAAGTCTCTCAATGAAGAGGTCCAGACATTCATAATGCAAGAAAGGATATCACCTGTAGATCTTGCCTTGTGAAAGCCGTATTGGTGATCAGATAGAAGACTGTGAGGTTCAAGGTGCTTTAGAAAATGGGAATTGAGACGACATTCAAAGACTTTTGAAACAGTTGAAGTCAGAGGAATGGGACGGTAGTTAGAATGGTTTGAATGATCACCCTTCTTTAAAATAGGCTGTACTAAGGCATGTTTCCAGGTAAGAGGAAAAGTTTGGGATTTTAAACAAAAACAAAACAAACGAGCAAGCACATTCTGAAGTTCTGAAGCACATTCCTTCATAACACGAGGAGGAATGTCATCTTGCTCATAGGCCTTGCTTTTGTCCAGAGAGAGAGGAGTATTTTTTGACTGCATGGAAAGAGATGATTTGGAGGGACATAGGATTGGTGAGGGGAGCATCAGAGGGAGATGGAATGTTAGTCATCCAGTGTGGAGTTAGAGGAGAAAAGAGAACCAAAAAGAGTTGCTTTATCAGTCGGAGAGACAGCGATAGTGTCATCGGAATGGAAAAGCGAAGGTAAGTGAGAGCAACAGAAGTTGTTGGAGATACTTTTAGCTAAGGACCAGAAAGATCTATTCGTGGAAGAAGATGAGAGGTTGTCACATTTCTTTTGAATGAAGGAATGCTTTGCTTCACGAATAACATGTTTGCAATGATTTCTAGTGCATATGAGAGCAAAATGCGAGTCGGAGGAAGAAGAGTTTTCCATGTCTGATATGCGGCATCCCTTGCACGAATGGCCGCAGAGCAGGAATTATTGAACCAAGAATTGGGAGGTGAGATAGATTTAAAAGAGAAGGGGATATAAGCATCCATTCCTGCAACAATAACCTCAGCTATACACTCAGCAGAGATAGAGGCATCGACTGAGGATTAAGTCCCTGCCCTTTGTACACACTGCCCGTCACTACTACCGATCGGATGGTTTGGTGAGATCCTTGCACAGGCCGTCCACGATGCACGTTGTCATTGTATCGGCTGGTATGCCGAAAACATGAGCGAACTTGACTATCAAGAGGACGTAAAGATTCGGCCGGACTCGTGGGGACCGATCTCTCCTATAGAGCATGCGGTACTACCGCTGTGCTGCAGAAGAATGTAGGTACCCCATTGGCACGGGTCCTACTCTCCTCCTTCAGAATTTCTCCACAGTACTTGCAATCTACTGCGCTTGGTATGGCCCTCTCACGGGAGACTGTTGTAGTCGGTGACGGATATTCCGCCGGTAACTTCAGACTCCTGACCTGGGTTGGCCTAGCCGTGCGTGGTTAACCACTGAGTCATTGAGCGCCCCGTGCCGCTGGCTCAGCAATTTCATTGAGTACCATGAACCACACCACTACGGGTAGATGGCCTTGCCCGCCACCCCAGTTTTGCAGATCCATTGGACTGGTTTTGGACGCTGGGTCGGCATTCATTGCAGGGGGCTGCATGTGAACTGATGGATGGTTTCGCGGTCCCAAACTGCCACCGACGTCCACTCCGGTGGTCTGGAGTAGGTCTGCCACCTCTGCACTGTGGTGGTCAACACCTGAAACGCGCTGGGGTGTGGAGGACAGGGAGGACAGGGAGAACGGGGAGGACAACATTTCCAACTGTATCTATTTGGTCTTCCATTTGATTTGATTTGAATTTAATTTAATCCAATTCTGAATTCAATTGAATAACACGATAAAGAGCAATTAGATATTGCAGACCCTCGCCAGAACTTGTTTTGTGTGGTGTTTATGTACTGGTGAGTTACGTAATTAATAAGAGACGTAACGAGAACTGCCACTTTATAACTACTGGCAGAGATGACCAGGTACCAAGACATCCCACTTTGTTTGAACACCTGACCCTGACCCATGACGTTTATTATTATTCAATTGAATTGAGAATGAGATTAAAATGAATTTGATTCAAATCAAATGGAAGACCAAATAGATGAAGTCCTGCATTGGAATGATCAGAAGAAATGCAAACAAGCAAAAAGAAAAGATGAAGTCATCAAGAGGAATCTGGATAGGACTCACATTTCAGCTGCTACTCCTCTACCCTCAAACCCACCCAAGCACAGCCAAGTGAGCCTTATTCAAAAAACAAACAAACAAACAAACAAGCAGTCATAGACTGATACTTACGAAATTGTCAACTTGACCTCTGACCTTGTCTAATAAAAGCTGTCTCTCGAGAAGGTAGCGACGTAAACCAGAAGTTTCTACGATGATTCTGTACCAAACCATCAAAAATCGAATGTTTGACCTCACTGTGACCTTGACCTTTGACCGATTTTGACCAAAATCTAATCAGCACGAGCCATCACCCTCCTGAATCACGTGGTGTAATTTGACATTGGTAGCTTCTTCCGTTCGAGTTATCGTGCCTACAAACAAACAAACACACACACAAACAAACACACAGATGACGGAAGTGATCAATATACTTACGAAATCTTTAGATTTCGTAACAAACAAAAAATAATCAAAGACCCCAGATTAAAAAAATAAATAATTCTGCCCGCCAGACCATGCGTCCGTCCGATCAGGTTGAAATTTAAATTTAAAACCGAAATTCTCCACCACTACTCCATCATAATTGTGAAGTTTCACTTCGATCGATGAAGCGGTTCAAGAGAGAATTTTTTTGAAACTCATTTGTTCGATCCAATATGGCTGCCAGACCATGTGACGTATGACATCACGTGTGTGAATGTGAACGTTTTATTCCTCATGGATAGGCGGTCACAGCTGTAACGTTTCACCTCAATTTGTGCAGCCGTTTCAGAGAAGATTTTTGAAGGTTTTATGTTTTTTGTTTTTTTTCAAATATGGCTGCCGAACCACATGACCGATGATGTCATCAATTTTTTTTCTGTTGACAAATTTATCCCAAGATAACCCTCAATAATTTTCATCCTGATCAGATGCAGCATTCTGTGGATGTAATTATGATGTCGTAACAAAGGCACCAATGACATCTCATTCCCCATGTGGAGTTCTTGCCTTTTGCTAATTTTCCCTTTTTTTCTGTGGTGCGGTTTCAAAGCTGCAGAGGTCCAAAGTTTTTGCTTTTTCCAATATGGCTGCCACACCACGTGACCGATGACATAATTATCAAAACATTGTATACGAGTCGGTGTCAATCCAACAAACGGTTGCAGAGAAACACAGTACTCGTGTTCTGTGCGGACAAACAAACAAACAAGCAGTCATAGACTGGTACTTACGAAATCGTCAACTTGACCACTGACCTTGTCTTATAAAAGCTGTCTCTCGAGAGAAGGTAGCGACGCAAACCAGAAGTTTCTACGATGATTCTGTACCAAACCATCAAAAATCGTAACGTCGACCGAAGCAAAAATCTCCATTTCTCCACGCAATTATTTTATATTATTTTATCAAAGTCACAAAACCGTAATATTCGGCCATCCACCAACAATCTTTACATAATCCGACGGCTTAGCGAGTCAGGCATGCGACGATAACCTTTATTGGGATAAAAAATGACTTTTAAACACCATCTTTATCGAAAACACCGTCAGCGCGCACACGGAAAACCTTTACGTGACTCAACGATGCGTCTGCTCGAGCGCACTGCATCACGTGACGACCCGTGACTCGTCGAGTGAAATATTTTTTTATACAATCTTAAAACGTCTCCAAAACATCCGATTTTTACCAGACTTTCGACAACCGAGTTTTAAGCATCCAAAGCGATCGCAAAAACCGAAGACAAAATTAAAATCGAAGTTAAAACTAACTCGTAACATCGAGCGAAGCAAAAATACTCCATTTCTCCACATTAATTTGCGGAATTATGTTTGACCTCACTGTGACCTTGACCTTTGACCGATTTTGCCCAAAATCTAATCGGCGCTAGCCATCACCCTCCTGAATCACGTGGTGTAATTTGACATTGGTAGCTTCTTCTGTTCTCGAGTTATCGTACCTACAAACAAACACACAAACAAACAAACACACAAACAGAAACGGAAGTGATCAATATACTTACGAAATCTTTAGATTTTGTAAGTAACAAACCCAGATGCAATATCCTCTCTGATGAAGGTAATAAAAAAGTCACGGGTCATGGTCAGGTGTCGCATCAAAGCGGGACGTCTTGGTACCCGGTCATCTCTGCCAGTAATTATAAAGCGGCAGTTCTAGTTATATCTTATAATTACCTAACTCACCAGTACACAAACGCCACACAAAACACACCACAAAAAACTACACAAACACTACACAACACAAAACGAAACAAACACCACACCACACAACTACACAAACACCACACAAAATACACCACACAACTACACAAACACCACACAAAATACACCACACAACACAAGTCCTGGTGGGGGTCTGCAATCTCTTGTTTAAAATGGTGTACTGACATGCAGGAGAATTTAATTTTGATTGCTCGATGACATATCTTGTTTGACAGAGGAAGACAAAGGAGATGTGTAGATTGAACAGGAGACGGTTTAACACAACAAACATTTTGAGGATTTGTGTTGTATTGATTTACATATGGAGTGTCCGTGCCACATAGGAAGTCCACCGACTTCCTGGATAAATATATTTCACAGTATTATATTGTTTGCAATATATATATATATATATATATATATGTAAATAAAATTAAATGGATGATTAATAGGAAGGCTTGCCTTCAAGTTCAATGTAATTATTTACATCCTGAATTTCCATCATTGTATTTGATCATTTTATTTGGTGATAAATCCTAGAACTGCTAAACTCAATTGGCTGGCTCGCTTCCTTTTACTGCCACAGCATCCCCCCTATCCCCCCCGCCCCCCCCCCAAAAAAACCACCATGTGCTTCCATTAGAAATTAAGCACAGAGCCAGGTTGTGTGCTACAATCTGATTGGCTACATTTGTCCAAATGCTGGACACTTCATGTGGTGGTTTGCAAGCAACACGTGATCCGAAGGAAAGCGAGAAATGCCCATTTTTTTTTTTAAGCGACAGAAATCCAACACTCACCTTGGAGATGTCTTTGAAGAAAAAAAAATAATTAAAAACTTGCACCAACTAAACAGGTCATCAAATGATTGTTCCAAACAAAGTGTAAACTCTGCAAAAATAGCCAGCCAGCTTTTCCCCTTTAGTGAAATCAAACCAAAGCATCTCACACTCCCCTGTGGTCATGTTAAAGCAGGAAGTGCTTTCAATCACTGCCTTGTGTTACTCCTCCATGCTGTCCCACGCCCTCGTATCCTTCTGCTGTGGATTCCAGGCCATCTCGTGAGACTTCATCCATGTTGTGTTTTTCATCGCTTGCGAGACACAACCACACCTTCATCACTGATGAGATACATTTCCTGTGCATTTTATAAACCAAGCAATAATTTGTGGTTTTGCATCCTTTGCTCTGTCTAAACTCGGTGCAGTCCTTCTCGTCCCATGACTTGATATCCCTGTAATAGTGATCTTCACTATTTTTCTTTCGAAGAAGGCCACTTTTGTCGATTATGACATCAGTCTGAGAGCTGCCACTCTCTGCCTGAAGGACTCCAAAATGGCTGCTATTAGGCCCTGCCTCCATGTACTCTTTTTTTTTGTTGTTGTTGTTGTGGTTACCAAGTGTAATTGTTTGCATACTTCCATCAACTGATGGAGTGATGTTACTTGTACACTTCTCATTGTAACACTCATTTGAAACCATTGGGTTAATTTGATAGCATTTATGGTGGATTATGACGGGGTGTTTTCATATTTGTGTATTATCGGCTGTGTGTCAGGGGCTGCACTTTGGGCCGTCAGTGGTTCGTGGGCTGCTCAATGAAGAACAGCGCTGTAAAATGTCCCTTATTACCTCCGCCATCTGCGACGGATGGAGGTTATGTTTTCACTCCTACCTGTTTGCTGTCTGTGTACAGGATATCTCAAAAAGTTGACGGGATCCGGATGAAATTTTGTGGACAGGTTGGGTGTGTGACGCGGACAAATTGATTAGATTTTGGTGAAGATCCGGATCCAGATCCGAGAATTTTAAAATTGATTCTTCACCATTTAGCTAAAACCGATTATATAGCACAATATCTCAAAACGTTATGGATGGATTTGGACAAAACTTGGTGGATAAGTTGGATCCATCCATTGGGACCATACTCTGTGCAGAGCGTTGGTGCTGCCTAAGCAGTCTCCTTGGCTATTGGGTACAATCCTGGACGGGTCGCCACTCCGCCACAGTACACCAGCATGCTGGCACTCATTTTGCCGACCTCGGAAGGATGACAGGCCGAGTTAACCCCACCTGGTATTAATTCAACACCTGAGGGGGATTTGAACTCAGGATCATAGGATCCCAAGCCCACCACCCTAACAATTAAGCCAACACCAGGCGTATGAGTTGAGTAGATGACAAGAACAAGCCAATTCGACTTTGGAGGTGCAGATCCAGATCCGGCTCATCAGTGGGATACAGAACGTAAACCGTTCAGACTGGCAAAGGTATGCGCTCTACCTCGTGCTGTTGTAGTTCTGACATGTTTTTTTTTAAATTATTTTTAAGCGTATGTCAAACCATTTTGAGTTTGCAATCCACACACCACAAAAACATAATACTAATCTGCAACACAGTATGATCCCATATTGTTGTATCAAGTTTGAAATTTGTTTTGTATTAACGAAAACAATGCTTGAAGTTTTATTTACAATCAAAAATCCCGTTTCAGGTGAACACCGTATTGTGGAGGTGGCATAGGTATGCATCACCTCCACAATACGATTTGGGTCGAGCAACCGGGAGTGCAGTGGAACGTGTATTTAGCAATCTTTAGTTGTCGAATGTGTCTTGTAAAGTTGTTCGTGCAGCCGACGTTCATGTACAGGCCAGGCCCCGGCCTAGCAGCCTGAGCCTGTATGCGACACCGCGCAAGGTTTGCCCGTTTTGCCAGGGAAAGGAGGAGCCAACCCCAAAAGCTCAGCATGGAAACTTTGCAGCTCCACAATCAGGCCACACACAAATCCAAACATGTGGGCTTGCCAGTGGTACAAACCCGACCCCCTTTCCCCAAAGCAAGGCTCAGGCATGCCCGAATCACAAGTTCATTTCACGAGTGGACATCTACTTGCATGACCAGGATCAGGGCTTGCTGTTCAGGTCACGAGTGTCGTCCCTAGCATCACACCAGGAGAACACGAGTCGGTTGGACTCGACTGCTGAAAGATGCTAATGTTCGTTTATTTAATTGAGGAAGTGTTACAGAAACTAATCACCTGTGTGGATACCTTAAGTGTGTGAGGAAGTACGAGTACAGGATGTTCTTTCTGTTTAATTACTGCCGTACATTTATTGGCATCCATGTGACAACGTGCAGATGTACAACTCGGGTGCCTTTTCATCGTGCCCCTCCGTCTCTCTTTTCGAGAGAATGCCATTGTGACATTAGTTGTGCGAACGGTTGTGCAGTATTTAAATTTCTCGTCTTTCAGATGGGAATATGTAGTCGTTATAACGCCAAACCAAACATTTTGAGTGGGGTACAATCTTCTTGGGCTTGACGGAAAAACGCATTAAGCACCGGCTGTAAGCGCCGTGCCTTTTACATTTCCATGATGAAAATACCACGGCTGTTCTGGAAGCACTGCTGGTTACCAGTGATTAATGTTCATTGAAGTGTTTCCAACTTGGACTATTTCTTTAAAAGGCTCTTGGAAACAATCTGTTGAATGTGAAAAGGATTGATCTGTTCCTTTGCTGTCTAACATGTCCCTTGTCTGCCTATAATCTCCTTTCTGCCCACACGTTGCACCCAGGAGCCCTCAGTAGCAGGCATAATGCAAAGTAGGATGTAAGTACACTTCCGGCCTTTCTCGTTCTGTGTTTCCTTTCCTTGCACGTGGTCCCCTTGCCTTTGAATTGCGATGGATCATCGGCCTTTTTCCAATTATTTTGAGTTATCCTCGAGTGTAATTTGGAACAAAGCGGTGCTATGACTGGTTGTGAATACCCCATGAGTTGACGCTTCGTGATCGCAACACATTCCGTCGTCTCACCCTCCACATGCTTCATTCTTCACCGTTTGTCCACTTTTCATCCTTTCTTTTGGCTTCCTCCTGATGTTTTGCGAGTGCTTTTTGATGCTTTTTCTGGGAGTTCATTGGACATTAGATTTTTCATCTTTAGTTCGGGGTTGCGGATCACTTGTACATGTCGAACTAGAACGGGACATTTGGCCGGGAGGGAACGCCAACGCGTGGCGTCGCCGTTTTGTCAAAGCGCGTCTTGACGGCATTCAAAGTTTCATTCAATCCTTAATGATCCAACACGATCCAAGATTATTCTGATCTCCGTTTTAAGGTGGTCATACACTGGCCAACATGATTTGCATGCAGGCCAGAGACAGACAGACAGACCGACAGACAGACAGACAAAGGTGGACTTTTAATTACAAAGACAGTCGAGGATGGACTAATGGACATCGTCCGTGGGAATTGATCCTGGAAACCCATCCTCATGAGGCAGCAGCGGTTCAGATGGGAATAGTGAACAGGTCAACTTGCAAATTGGATAATTGGCCGATTATAATTATTGGATAATGCATACCAACCTTTGGAAAAATCTCGTTTGTCCGTGACATCATCATCTCGGCCATTACAGAATGTGCAATGTAGGACTATCACTAAGTATTAATTTGATGGGGGTGTTGAGGCTCGTGGAAACGTTGAACCGTGGATGTTCAGACGGACATGGGTAGAGGATAACAAGGGGAGAAGCATGCACTGGTGAATAGGGAAAGGGAAGTATCAATCTGAAAAACGACAACAACAAAGCAGCAATCTGGGTGAAGAGCTCAGGAGTGCATACCTTGCAAGTTTGTAGAATAAAAAGTCTGAACGTTTGCAATTTTTTTTTTTAATGCTTAGATTGATCACAATGTACACATCTTCACGATATATACTTGCTTGCCACATGAGGATGATTATTTTCACTCTTTCTTCCTACCCACAGATGACCCACCGGCTAACCCTGACCTCGTATCCAGCCTTGACCAACCATCCCCAAATGAACAGGATGCCACACAATCTCTCGTCACAACAATCCCGAGCCCCCCGGCTTCTCTGGAAAGTAACGAGGGTCCAGAAAGTCCAGCAGATGTCACCGCAGAGGTGGATACGAGCAAAAGGCAAAGCCGGGTGAGTGAAGGCGCTGAAGATCCGGCGGGCCACAGCGACGGTTCTCCAGCTAAAACGTCACCCTCCAAAAAGAAGAAAAAATTCCGCACGCCGTCTTTTCTCTCAAAGAAGAACAAGAAAAAGTCAGAGAAGGCAGAGGTCTAGAGGTCTAGTTTTATGCCCTTTCTTAAAACCCTTTGCTAGATGTTTGAAACTAACATTGCTTGGTAAACGAGCTCAACCATCACTCAGTGACCGTTGGACCTTGTACCTCTCACTGCCTTCTCTTTTCACCTCTGTCCACCTTGAGGCATCGCTCTCATCCCTCTTTCATTGCTCGATTTTTTTTTTTTCCCTTTACTACAGATAGAACAAAAAAATTCCAGAAATAAACTTATGGCGAAATTATAGTATCCCACAGGTAAAGGCTCTAGACTAGAGGTGCATGTTGTTTTTCTGCTTCTGCGACGAGACGTGCAGCTTCCGGGTCTTGCCCTGGGAACGGCTCGGTGCGCCGGCAATGCTGTCTCCGCACTCTTTACAATATCCATCGACCGTTTTTCTAACTATTATGTGTACTTGTAAGGGACAAATCCCAACGGCAATTATTTGGGTTAATACCCGTGATGTTTTGTGGTGGGGTTTGGTCAAATTTAACGGGATTGACGTATTGCGTCGCCCATGTCCTTTCACCCGATTTACGCACCGTGGATGCCGTATGCATGGTTGTATGGGAAAGGGTCCACGGGTCTGATTTCACCTTCAGTCTAAACCTATTCAAACACAAGAATGTGTCGTCTCTCTCCTTTCAAATCTGTGCTTCGCTCTTGCTGTTCCATGTATGTCGTCTTCCAAAAGTTTTCGCTATTCCTACATTTTTTTGCACCACAAAATACAAGTATCTTGAGCACTGCCTCTACTGAATGCAGATTTCCATGACTTGCTGACAGCCCAGCAGATCCTAGACCCATTCTTCCGAGAGGCCCCTGATTTTTGACGAGGACTTCTCACCGACGGAATTGTGATGTAATAGCAAATTATAGTTTAATGTTCTATTTGGCAAGACAGCGATTTTATGTTTTGTTTTGTTTTTACCTTGAAACACAAATGTGTATTATACTGCCTCCTACAGGCCCAGACGACGTTTATTATATTACTTACTTCATAACCCAAACCGATAAAGCTGTGATGTTTTGAATGTCCAAAGCTGGAATTGGCTCGAATGAAATTCGCTCTGAAACCCGAGCAAGGGAAGCTGAAGACATCGCGAATCATCTCGGCTTTACGGAGGATCGCCAAAAGTTCTGCCGCGGAGTCGACAATTGAGCGAGTTAGATAACCTGATGTTTTTGCTACAATTGGTAATGCCGGTACATCTGATGTGTGACGAGTTTGCATAGTCACCTGAAGATCAAGTTGACCACTAAATATTGTTACTTCACATGAACCTGTGTCCAAGTTGCGAACTGTGGACCTCATATGGACTCGCTCCTTTTGAAAAACTTGGGGGCTGCTTTTTATTTTTTTAAACCAACTCATGCTTCACCACTCTTGACATTTACTAGTATGGAAACGAGACCTGTAGATTGTTATTTCTTGTTCGTGTGTGCGTGTGTTTTACGAGTAAAAAATAAAAGTGGTGCTCCTGTGGATTTAAAAAACAAATCTAAAACAGTTGAACCAGAGTAGAGAAAAATCTTGGAAAGTTTGTGGCAGTGGAATTAGAATTTTGGAGTAGGCCTTAGTGATAGCGGCGTAACGTGGTTGGCTTGAACCCCACAGTCGGTCTGTTTCGTGGGCGCAAAAGCCTCCTTCCCGTGCTCGCGATGCCTCGGGCCGACCGACTCGACTATCGATGTGTAAACTTGAGGTGAGATTGCAAGTATCTTCTCCGCTGATTATCTGTGCGAATAAAAATCAAAACCATGACTACTTACCTTTTTCCTGGGAATAGCAAGACGTGCTCTCACGCTCTTTCCTCGTTCCATCACCTGGTTGTGTGATACTTGGCTGGCTGTATTTTCACTTTCTTCACCTACGAGGTGAATGTAATTTTCTTGCGATCTTTATTTTCACCGACGGATTCCAACTTTATCTGTTGTCATGCATTTTCTCCTGATACAAAGTGAGTTTACAATGACCAAGTAATCCACACACATCGATTAAGCTAACTGGTGACTGAGCTCAAACACATCTACCTGTAATACAGTCTCCACTAAACAATTCAAAGATCGTCATGAGGCGTCCCCTGCAGTGGAATATCTTCCTGACACTTGCCCCTGGACTTGCATGTATACCAGCAAGAGGAGACTCAAATAATTTAGTGGTTCATCACCATTGAGTGATGGGGCCAAAAACGATATTCCAAAAAGTTGTGGATGGATTATGACAAAACTAGGTGGATGTGACTTGAGTAAGTGACAAGAATGAGCCGATTAGAATTTGCTTCATGTCCGGCTGTAGATCCAACCTATCGGTGGGATACAAAACGTGAACCGTTCAGCATGGCAGAGGTATGTGCTCGAGTTGTTCCTGCTTTCTCCTGTTTGTGGAACCACCTTCCTGTGGCTGGTCAATCCCATTCCTCTCTTGGGCTTCAAGCAAGTCGTGTACATCCACTTCATGTCATCACTTGCAGGTTACTGTGCATTTCCTTCCTGTTCAACCGTTGCTCATCACATCTTTCCACAAGAAAAGATTTTATATCCAAAAATATAAACAGACTCCGTCTTGATGAAAGTTTGGTAATGGGAACAAACCCCAAGTTTTCAAGGGTAACGGTACAGTTAATGGGTAAGGACTCAAATGAGCAAACAACATTGGTATCAGTCACGCCATCAGGGATTTAACAAATAAGGACACAGCTTTATTCTAAGTGCCAACAACAAATGCAAATAAATGGTCAAAGTAGCTGCCAACAAATCAAGAAGCGGATAACATCAAACTTTTTTTTGTGTGCAAAATGATAAGCTGGTGAAACATAGCTCTCGATATTAAAATGTAAGTTGGAGCTAAACTACCAAATGCATGTTTATGAGAAGGAAAACCAACAAACACAACTATCAAAACTACTTCAACCAAAAATAATCACAGGATAAAACAATATATATATATATATATATATATATATATATATATATATATATATATATATATATATATATATATATATATATATATATATATATATATATATATATATATATATATATATATGAGGAAAAGATGAACTTCCCTAATCTTCCACAAATATGCAAAAGGCCATTTGGCAAGGAATGATTGTGCAGAGAACTCTGTCCTGAAAACATTCCTCATCCCAAGAAACGAAATCTGTAAAAGCTGTGAAGTTTGGGGTTGAAATCCATTTGTGATTATAAATCAACCCTGTCTCAAGCATCGACAAACGTGACGTCACAAGGAAGCGAAGAGTACAAAAATTTCTACAAAGTAATGGGAAACGAGCCTAATGGAGTGTAATCGAGTGGTTGTGCAGACTTGAATGAGGCACGGTGCGCGTCTGGGTGTGTGGAATCGTTTTAAACCGTTCTTCAATCGTTACTCTCGAGCCGGAAAAAGTTTCAAAATAAGCATCTCGTACAATGATTGAAAACAGACAAAGGTCTTGCTTGTTCTTTGGCCTTCTGGGAAAAAAATTAATTCAAGTGAAAAGCTTCAGAAAGTTTCAAGGAGAACTCGACGGATTTTAGCAATTCCGACACCTGATCATTAAACTTTTCACTTTGCGTCCTTGTAATTAAAGAGAATGCACCGTTAAGCACAATGTTGTTCGAGTTGATTTTCGATGGTTTTTGTGGAGGCAGCCCCACACCGCCCTGATATAGTCGATAAAACGAGTCGTGTAAATACGAGGTCACAGCCACCCAGGGAGCCCAAGACGTGGCAGCCATTCAGGTGGTCACATGGATGCCTCCACAGAAATCACTGGGAAATTAATTGAAGTTGTAGTGGCTTGTAGATGTTTTTTTTGTTGTTGTTTTTTCTATACAAGGATGTAAAGTTAAAATTTTGATAATGATCACACAGTGAATAAATCCATAGTTTTTGAGTTGGAGTTTAGTTTTCCTTTCATTGAGCAAAACAGAGCAGCAAGAGTAAAGGCTTCTATCGATGTGGTTCCGTCATTGGACTTCACTTTGCCTTGGCCGTGTCTGCTGCAATCGACCCCAACAGTGCCAATGGAATGGCTAACAAAGCAGCTCCCAATGTATAACACAGCTCGACTCCCAGCACCCAGAAACCTGTACACAAACGCATCGTCGAGAGTTTGGCTCGTCGTGCAACTGTGCTTAACCCTGGTGTTTGTGGGGTGCACCAATTGTACCTGTGGCAGCAAATGCAGGTCCAAGTGCACGAGCAAGTGCCCCTAGGCTGCGTAGAGTTCCCATCATGATGCCCTTTTGATTAGGATTGCCTGTGACAGAGCAAGCTTGTTAAAATAAATAAATAAACCTGCACAGCTACAGTATTTCATTAAAATATAAAAATCCTTCCTTAATTAAATGAGATTTATTCTCAAATCTTAAACACAATTCATCGATCTGACCTTGTACAACATAGTGTGCTTGCATGGAAAACGAGTTTAAAAAAAACAAAACAAAATCAGTGCCATTCTCTTTCTATGAGATGGAGTCTCATGGAAGAACAATGGGATGGGGGTAGGAATAGTAGGGCCAGTGGAGAGAGAAAGAGAGAAAGAGAGAAAGAGAGAGAAAGAGAGAGAAAGAGAGAGAAAGAGAGAGAAAGAGAGAGAAAGAGAGAGAGAGAGAGAGAGAGAGAGAGAGAGAGAGAGAGAGAGAGAGAGAGAGAGAGACACTAACTGCAACCTGCAAATAAGGGTGTTAGGGTAAATGGGGTTTCAGAAATATTGTGGGTAAAGGCCCTGTCACACCTTGACGATTTAGCCAACGTATGCCTGACGTGTGCAAAATTGGGCTAAACCGCCGGCACACGTCGAATACGTGATGGGTAAGTTTGTATACGTTAAGAGCACGCTGGCATACGTCGTAGTACGCCGAGCTGTTGGACAAATTTTCCATGCTTGAAATTTCCCAACGTATGACTCACACGTTCCGCATAACGCTGGCCATAAGTTGTAGGCACGTTACACGATCGTTGACACACATCGACACACGTTACTTGTAAGTTACTCATAAGTCGAAACACGTCGAGGTAATGTTTAGCGTACCCGAAACTTATTTCTAACCTATGAGTAACATGTTGTAGGCACGTTACGCGATCGTTGACACACGTTACTTGTAAGTTACTCATAAGTCGAAACACGTCGAGGTAATGTTTAGCGTACCCGAAACTTATTTCTAACCTATGAGTAACGTGTTGTAGGCACGTTACGTGATCGTTGACACACGTTACTTGTAAGGTACTCATAAGTCGAAACGCGTCAAGGTAATGATTAGCGTCAGTGTTCCAGACTCCCTGTTTTTTTTTTTTTTTTTCTTCGGTATGACGGTCATGTTGACACTTCGATTTCTAGTGCGGTTATAATATAATATTATTAAAAGACTGCCGCTCAACGATTTAAATCATAACCGGCATACCGAAGAAGGAAAAAAAAAAAAAACCATGGAGTCTGGAACACTGACGCTAACCATTACCTTGACGCGTTTCGACTTATGAGTAACGTACGAGTAACATGTGTCGACGTGTGTCAACGATAGCGTAGCGTGCCTACAACTATGCCAGCGTATGCGGAATGTGTGCTGAAAATTTCTCGACGTACTCGGCGTACAATGACGTATGCCAGCGTGCTCTTAACGTATACAAAACTTACCCATAACATATTCGACGTGTGCCAGCTTGGTTGGGCAAATTTTTCATACGTCGGCATCCGCTGGCTAAAACGTCAAGTTATGACAGCGGCTTCACACTTCGATGTCTCGTGTGGTTATGATTTGAATCGTCGAGCCGCAGCCTATGAATAGCCTACGCCACGTGATCGTCGGCGATACGCTGCCGCGCTATGCATAAGTTAGAATATCGTTGGGCATAGGTTGTGAACGCCAACAACACGCTGAGCGTTCGTTGGTACAAGTTATCTATGTGTGATTAAAACGTTCTGTGCACGTTACTAATACGTTATGCATACGTCCAGCACGTTATTATACGCCCAAAACTTTTTAAAAAACATCAATAGTTCGGCGTACGCCAGCGTTTTACATACATTTTGATACGTTGCCATTCACTGGCTAAAACGTCAAGGTGTGACAGCGGCTTAAGGAGGAGGGATGACATGAGAAGGTCATGCACTACAAAACTGAAGCAATGCCTGACTCGAGGTTGGTGGAATACAGTCTGAGAGGTCGGTGGCTCAATCCCTGACCGAGTTATACCAAACAGTTTAAAGATGATACCTGCTGCTTTCTTACTTGATGTTCAGCATTTTAAAGGATAAGAGCATGGACAAATCCCCAGATGTTTGCATCCATGGGGAGGGAAGAGGAAATTCGTCCTTAGGAAATGCCAAGCTGAGTGCGGTGATAAATGAGGCACCATTGTTGTGACGTTGCCGGTATCCAGTGTGCCCTGGGAAGTGACGGCACTTCCCCCAAGCTCAGTTGCTGTGTTTGTCTCGTCTAACAGTTCCGTGTTGTCTCTTGTGTTCGTTTGTATGTATATGTTCGTCTTCGAGCCTTAGTTACTGTTTTAAAAGTAAAAATAAATAAAAGAGGGAAGAGCATCTGGAACAGTTCCAGAAGGGTGGTTCCACATGTAAAACACATCTTCCTTGTATTAAACGAGATTTATCCATAAACCATAACGATGATCCATCCGTCTGAGTTGTGAACCATACGGAAATGATGCTGTTGGGGTTTAACACAAGGTGGGTGGATCACAAGCATCATCAAGGGGTCAGAGACCCTTAAATCCGTTTCTAAATCCAAAGAGGAGATTTGAAGAGTTTCCTCGAAAGGAAAGTTTGACAAAATCCTTGGGACTCGAAAGGTTAAGATTTCAGCAGCTGAGCGAGCATACCTTCCGTTTCCTTCGGGGCCCTGCTAAATCGGTCACGATTCCTGTGATTATATTTCATTGAACATCGTGGACAAGTGGTCTTTGAACAGTTTGGAGCCACCGACGATGTCAAATGTCAGATATACTAACTAGTCGACAAACGACAGGTTGTCATACTCACCGAGAGATGCAACAACAGTGGTGAGACATGGTACCACAGTGGCCGAGGCTGAAACAGAAACAAAGGAGGAGCAAAAAGTAACCAAAGTCAAAACAACAATGTTTTCTCCTCAATAAAAAGTCATGTTGAGGAAAGATAGGAATGAAATACAAATGAGAGGAGTTCATGAAAATGAATGCTGTGAGTCAATGTCGTCGACGGGAGAAATTTCCTCACCAAATGCATACAGAAGCAAGCCCAGGTAGAGCACGGGTTCATTGGTTGCCCAGCCGACGAGCAAGAATGCCGGGATCAACAGCAGCAGAGCCTGAACAGAACACCATCACCATTTGCTGTCGGTTTGAAAGCAAATACAGAATTCCGTCTTCTTGGACGTAATCATATTAAAAATTTATCGAGATCAGACTCTAGCACTGTCGTAGGTACTCGGAAGCAAGAGCCACACCAGGTATTGCAGCATGCATCCTGGCCAACAGGAAATGCCTGCCACACATTAACCTGTCTGTGGTGCACAAAACAGTTAAGGGGGGTAGCTAGGAGCAAATTCAAATTTAAAAAGTCTCTTCTGGATCAACAGTCGCATGGGCTCTGCCGATTCGGCATGAGCTAAGCACAGCTCCAGCCCCGCCCCCCCCCCCCCCCAATCATGCTAATGAGGGCAAACAAGCCTGAAACATATGTCTGTGGTTGTTCCCTCTCTGGGGTGAACTTGTCTATAAAATTGAGAATCAACTTCTCTTCCTGGTATTGGCTGCGGTAAAATCCGACGGAGATGTAGGGGACTGTAGCTCCGCTAAGTTCATGTATAATAGGTAGAGTTTATGCAACTTTTAAAACTTGATACACATTTATAAAGTCCTGCTTTAAAATAATTTTGCATTGTGTTGGATTCTTCTTTCTTATGCACTATGTGGCTGCAGGTAGCAACAATGTTTCCACTGGTGCAGTGCCCCCTGTAGGTTAGATCAGGAATTTGTTCATGGTGCTGGCGACAGCTCACCACCTCTTCGCGAAGGACTGTGGGATATTTAACATCCGCCAACTAATAGTCAGACAAGACGCCAGTTTAACGTTCATCCGAAGGATGGCGCACACGTTGAGTCGCCCAACCTGTGAAACACCGGGGATGACAGTTTATAACCGGGTCAGGATTCAAACTGAGTGTAGACAGCTCATAAATGAGTGTACGCGTACCTCGAGGCTATCCTGCCCCTCCATTGTGTGGATATATGTGGTCGGCAGAATGCCGTATTTAAGGTACTCGATCAATCGATGTTTAGGCCTAAGTCACATTTGCTCTACGGCGAGGATACGGCCGCCGTACGCCCTCTGAATTGACAAACGTGCGGTGGCCTCAGGGTGGCCCTACGCCGTTTGGCTATCTTTTACAGGCCGTAGGGGTCGCCGTGGAATTATAGCGTGGAGTTATAACTTTTTTCATTTCTACGTTCGCCGTAGCATTTCGACAAGCCGAAACAAAAGAACTGGTAAAAAATAAAAATAAATACTCCACTCGTTACCGTCCGTCTGGCCGCACGTTCGCCTTAGGGCCCCCCTGCGGTCACCTTGCGTCTGCCTTAAATTCTATGGCCGCCGCAGGGACGCCCTAAGGCCACCGTGCGACATCAAATCAAAGACCGTATGGCACCCCCACGTTTTCGGTCTCCACAATTTATAAATACGCCGTGCGGCTACCCGAAAAATAAAAACATACGTGACTGCTTCATTGAGTGACCGTGGAAATACTGCGGCCGCCCCATAATTGCTAGTGGCCGTAGATTTTGTAGACCCCACGGCCGCCGTGTCAAATGTGACTTAGGCCTTATTGAGCTGAGCGTTATAGGATTTGAATGGAGTTTTGAGCAGTAATTTTATTTATTTATTTTAAACAGATGTGAGGACATATTTAGTTAATTCCAGAACCAATGAGTTCTATTTCCATTACAGTTGGGTGCTCGCCCATCGCTGGGGGTTAATTGTCGATAATGACCCAAAAGTACAGAAAACCGATTCAGCCAATTCCCTCACTGTTGAGGGGAAAATATTTTGACTTCCCCTTGTATGTGATTGATCAATGGTGCTGGTTAGCTGGCTTTGACAAAAAAAAAAAATTTCCAAAATTATTTACTGGACCCCCTCTACCTGTCTCTCCCTCACCCCCACCCCCCAACAAATACTCGCCACAGCTTAGAATCATGGAAGGGACTTAGCACAGGTGAGATGGGCTGACTGGCCTTTTCCTGGGCTCAGTTAATCGTGTCACTGTGCAAGAGATTCCTACCCTCTGAACTAACTTCAGCTCTTGATGTCTCCGAACGCGCCGCACATATCCACCTTGCACGGCTGCCATGGCAACACCAACCAGGAAAAGCATCTTGCCCTGTTGCATGCTGTCGTGAAGGGAGTACAATCAAAAGGATCAACGTACCCGTATAAGCACGTGACCTCGGATCAACGTGGATGTGAAACATTCGACGGTGAAAACAAATGTGCCAAGGGTGGACTTGCAGCCACAGGTCGTGAGGTCATGGTCATGAGATTGAACAAAAGGAATCCAATTCAAGCGGAAACACTTTAACCTTATTATATTATATAATTAAATGAGACCAACTTGTTACAGTATTTTGATTAAAGGTGCGAGATGTGGATGCAACACAGGTGCACGTTTTCGTTCCCGGTACAGTAAACACTCGTTGCCTCGTGTCCTCGGGAGATGAGACATCCTGGTTTTGTTTTGAAGGTTGTTTTTTTTTTTTTTTCTTTCTTCAAACCAACAGGACGTTACATCACGTGGAATGTAGAGGTTTAAACCAACAACTTTTGTCATGCGTGCACGTGCCGACGACTAAACATACCTGGAGTAGTGGAAGCGGGTGTGTGTCAGGAAAGCGAGCGTGAACTCCAGGCCAGAGTAGATGAAAATGTAGAGGAAGTAAAGTCTGCCCAGCTGTCGTAAACGGTGCAAATCTGGACGGGAATGAAAGCGCACGTTAAAACTATTTATTAGGCAAAGGCTTTTGCCAAGTTTAGAATTACCCTTACTCGTACGAACTGGGTGAGCGTTTGATAAAATAAATAAATAAATAACAGACCGGTGCTGTCAACTTTGTTCTCCGAAATGAAACACCTGCTTGGGTCAGGGCCTCTTTACGTCTTTCCAAGGTTGTGAAGTTGAAGAGTTCAGCTGGACTGATGAGGTACAAGGCTTCTTTGCATCCCACCAGCACAGAAGGGGCCTGCAGGTAGTCAAAGAACATTGATAAATCTGTCCCTTGTTGACTGGATAACCAGACAGCAGACTGATGAGAACCAGATATCAGCAAAGCGATCTTTATTGCCAACCGAACACATCGTCTCTCAATGAAAATACCAAAGGTATCGTTAATAGACCCAAGAGTTCACCAAAACTCCCCCAAGCTCAATGTCCCACTTCCACCCCCACGTGCTTTGCCACTGTACTGGAATTTTTGAAGGTGATATATATTTTTTTCATTCTTTCTTAAGCAACCAAAGATAATTCAGACATGCATTAAGTATTCCCATTTGTCAATTAGCTGCAACTGCACAGATGGTGCCCGAAACACCAAAGCGCGTACCCTACCTGCTTGATCTACCGGTGGAGCTTCTGCGTCACGTGAATAGTTCTGAGGTCCTATCGTCAAGAAATGCAGTCGATATTACCGTCGAGCAATCAGTCACACTGAGGCGTTGCTGGTTTTGGCTTCATTTGCAGACGGAGTATGACGAGGCATTCCTGAGCAGCCGATCCAGAGGTGCAAATACGTGAGGACGTCGAATATCAGGAGACGCTTCAAAATGAGGCCGATGGATACGCAGTCATGAAAAGCTTCACCCATTTGCATTCTCGCCGACTGCCCATCAAGTGCGCCAGCACCAAAATATGTTGAACAAGATCTCTAACATTAAGGTCTGGGGAAAGCTTTACTACCATAACCTTTTTGTCCAAGAACGTCTGGTTATGGATAAGAGTCTCGGCGCCAATTAAGAAAAAGGTGAAGCTCCAAGCAGTTGCATCCCCTACAAAATCCCGAAAGAAATTGCAATATGGTTAGCAGAATAGCCTGGAGGTCCGTACACTCGTCTCCGTGCTTTCTCGCCTGGGTTCGAATATCAACCCAGCGACAAACTGTCATCCTGAAGTTTCATCAACGTGTGTGCCGTCTCTCGGATGGACGTTAAACTGGGCATCCCGTCTGCCGGCATCGGTTGGTGGGTGTTTAAGATCCCACGGTGGAGGCGAGCTATCACCGGCACCCTGAACAAATTACAAATTCCCACCTAACTACTAAGCCAATCGTCAGGCTTGGCGAGACAGTTTGTGAAAGATTTGGGCCGAAAACTTCACCAGGCCAACCCCACAATAACATGGGATTAATTAAAGATGAAGAAGAATGGAATGCAATCGCTGAGCTCGTCTTGCAATGAAATACATCAGCATGGAAAAAAAAAAAAAAAAAATAAGTGCTTCGTTACCTGCTTATTGGTCACTTACTATTGCTGAAGATTAC
This sequence comes from Eptatretus burgeri, assembly GCF_056783735.1. Taxonomy (NCBI): domain Eukaryota; kingdom Metazoa; phylum Chordata; class Myxini; order Myxiniformes; family Myxinidae; genus Eptatretus; species Eptatretus burgeri. The sequence continues at coordinate 5,296,339 of NC_140972.1, forward strand.
CGGCAAAGATAGAAAAGTCAATGTTTGTGTACCATCTCGAAGGGCAGTCAATCTTAGGTTAACGACCTAACTAATTGTATCACGGATGGCAATGCCCTCCGACAAACAGAGTTGACTGTTATCAACACGTTTCGTAGACTCGGTATGAAAACGTTTTACCAGCTTTCCAAAAGTGTAGCACGTTCGCTTCGTGACCGATACACATCGAGCAAGCTGGGAGAAAACGTGGACGTATGGTGGAGATGCACATTTTATCACGGGAGCAACAACAAAGATACCACGTGACTGGAAGACCTTTTCGTCCAATCCAAGAAAACAGGCAGCAATTGATGACGCATCCAGGAGAATGGGAAAATTGACACATTTGCAACGAATCTCTGAGGAAATGTACATGCTGCTTAAAAAGAAAGAAAGAAAAAAAAATCCTGGAGGCAAAGTTACCCAAGGACCAGCGATACAAGAGTTGCACGGAACGTACGATGAGGCGATACCCAATTGACATGGTGTCTCGTTCTGTCGAGGGGTCCAAAGGACACGTCACCGGCCACTGATGTTTTATTTTTTTTATTTTCTGCTAAACGTTGAAAAAGGCATCAAATTAGAGACTTCATCAAACAACTTACCCCGCACAGTCTTGAGAGAAGAAAAAAAAAAAAACAAGGACATGGGCGGGGTCTGCGAGCAACTAATTTGATTGGTCGTGATATTTTGTCCAAGTTCCGCAAAACAGAAGGGTTTTTGAAAGTGTCAAAAGGGTGATTTGTGTTCTACATTGTTCAAGTATATAATTCAATTTGAATAAAACTAAATAATTAGAAGGTCCTGGAAAAAAACACAATTTGCGAAGTTTACCGCTGTTGATGCAGCGTCTTTTACACCGCCTGATTTGAAATGTTACACGAGTTCTCCGTGCCTGTTGTTTGTGTCGTTTATGACTTCCTTAAAGAAAACAGCTCAGTTTCCTATTTGGAATGATTTTAAATTTTGTTCGATTGACACACAGGCTAAAAATATTCTCCACTCCTCTCTGCGCAAGTGCGATCGGGACGAATTCAGAGTCGAAGTAACGTTAAACTACAGATTCGTTTTCCGATTCGTGTTCAAAATATAAAATTCAAATGAAATCAAGTTGTTCCTCGACCATACGCACGCGGATCTACAAAGTGGCTTCTGCTGCCCATGTGTTGGTAGGAATTGATGATCCTGCAGTGGCATCCAGAATTCGTCGATACCCCTCTCGAACTGAGAAGCTCACCTGATGTAGAACACCATGCACTTAAAAATCTGGAAAATTTCACCTGCTTCGTTTCCAGGAGCTCTGCAACGAGCGACAACAGGCTTAGCCTCCAGCAGTTCGTGCGGAAGTTTAGTCCCAAGCCGTAAAAATTGTCGTCGACCTTCAACGGGGTGGACCAGAGCATTCTTCCACCCTGGCAAGCATCACTGACGATCCATTTGATGAGGGATAATGATGAAGCTCTCGTATGGTGAAAGGTGGATTGTGGTGTGCCAATGCCAGCTGGGCCTGGATGATACTTCGTTGATGGAAAACTGGACTAGAAGTGGACGGAGGGTCAGTTATTGCCACAGGAACTCATGGATTTGTTAGTGGAAGAGCCAAAGATGGGAAAAGGGGGAAGAAGAATCAAACTCCAGAACTTGTGAACATGGAAGGTTTAATCTTAGATTCTGACGACCGACTGGTTTGGTCTGATCTACACTTTCTGATCTCAACCTGCACTGCACATTTCAGGATTTTCAGACCAGTTAATTTGTAGAAAGTCATTGGATGCGTTCGTGGAAGAGCCACAAGAAGGAAAACGTATAAATTATAATCAGAGGAGGAAGATGATGATGAAACTTCAGAACATGGAAGGTTTAACCCGATTCTTATGACTAATCCGACTCTGGTTTGGTCCGATCTACACTTTCTGATGTTCAACCTCCAAACCCCATGTAGTACACCTTTATACCACCAGGTATTTTTTAACCAAATACCAGATTTTTCATCTTAAAAATCACAGAAAGGGGGGAAGGATGGTTGAGAGTACGGCCGCTGGTTGACCCACTGAAGTAGACGATTTAAATAACCCATTAAATAAGGTGAAAAAGGCTGGAACACAATTACTCACCCTGTCTTCGGGTAGCAAGGTCTCAGGTAGTGCCAAGATCAATACCACCACAGCAGCACCGGCAAAGGCAAGAGCAAGCCAAGCGGCGTAGCCGCCTCCGCCTGCACCCGCACCAATTAGAGCACCGAGGATTGGCCCCACGATGAAACCTACCGAAAAGGCCGCACCCACCATTGCCTGTGAAAGGTAACATCGCCGATGTAGTCTGAAGAAACGGTCAACATTCACAACATCATACCATGCACAATAAATAAAATTCTCCTTGATGGGAGCGTTAAGCTTTTGATCACAATTAGAAAAAAAAAACCATGAACTCGCCATTCACTTTGATAATTTATGGCAAGTTATCGCCGGCATCATGAACAAATTCCAAATTCCCACCCTGACTACTTAATCGAGCCGAAGGTCAAGCCAATCGGTTCGTTAAAGACTTGGTCTTCTCCAGGTCACCCCCCCCCCTTCCCACCCCCACAAAAAAATAATAATAACTTCTCCAGGCTAACCCCACTAAAACATGGGAACAATTGTAGCTGTTAAAGAAGACTTTGGATAATTTACATGGGAAGGGAAAACGTTCAACCGCACATCACGCATCCACCCCGACCAACCTTGTCCCTCGCCAACAGCACACCTCCCCTACCACTCTTCCCCCTCGCTTATCCCCAAACACCGAGATTTCATACCTTTATTGCCCCCACCACCCAGTCTTGCAACTATTAATATCTATCTCTATTATCATGAGATTATATTACATAATGCATTCAATAAAAGGAAATAATGCAGGATGGAATCACCATGCCCCTGGCGTGTGCACTCTGGGTTAGGTCTGCAATCGCAGCAGCGGCCAAGCTCACAGAGCAGCGGCTGAAGCCTCCCAACACGCGGGACACCAGGAACATTGCGAAGCCCCCTGCAGTTGCCCATATGATATAGGAGGCCATGACACCGACCTACAGATCTCACCGGGAGGGGAGGGGAGGGGTAGGGAGTTAGTGCAGAGTGAAGAGTGGTCTGACCAACAACTCTACCATCGGTTGATATGCGAGGGTGGTTCAAACTTAACTTGCAATTTTTGCCCTTCCAGATTATCTGAGAGTTTGCGGAGCCCGAATGGAAAGTCCCCCCCCCCCAAAAAAAAAGTCTCGTGTGAATCGGTCAGCTGAGCAAAGTATTCTGGGTATTTTCCAAGATGGGGGTTAACAGTGTGTCATGTACTGAATAAAAAGGGTGTTTGTGGTGAATGAAAATGTCAAACCAGGTGACGTTTACCAAAGTGTAGTTGTAGTTTGGTGACACGTGAGCATCTCACACAGGTGTGTTCAAGTGATGTGACTCATCCAAGGATAGACGGCGAACATTTTCAAAGCAAACGAGACGAAGACCCAAACGTAACCGTCACCCACCAGACACAGCACCATGATCGGCCGACGTCCGTAACGATCGGAGGCGGCGCCCATGATGGGGTTCGACAGAAACTGCAGCAACGAGAACAACGAGCCGAGCAGGCCTGGCCACGCCACACCAAAACGGATCAAGACACACCTTTATGTGCAAGTCTCTCGCAAGGTGAGTTTCCCATATTTGGTGGACAGCAGAAAGATATTAAGAATCGAGTGTTTTGCTTTGTTTACATTTTCATTGCACATAACAGGTGTCAAAGCAAGCTGCAGGTGTTGTTCCACATACCTCCAAACAGCACTGCGTTGTACCTCTTGGTACTGGGAACCCCGACACCATCTGCGAACCAGTTGACCCCTGCTTGCAGCTTCTGATAAAGCCCGCTCTGAATGGTATGCGTTTGAAATGGTGAGATTACACGTACGGCAACCTTTTCAATTCACAGAGAAGCTCGCTCGGTAACTGCGTGCCGGCGGACAGGTGTCGACGAAAATATAGGGGAAAACGGCAATGTGTGGAATATAACTTTCGTTCGACATGTAACAAAAACGTTCAAAAGATTAATGTCCCAACTAATCACCCTTTTCAACTTGTTGTTGTTTACATTGCTTCGTTACCCAAAGAATAATTCACATGCTGCTGTCATTTCAAGAGACTCACAAAATGGCGGATTATTGTTGGAGGTATCACTACAGGGGGGCATCTCCCCCCCCTCCCCCAGAAAAATCTCAAAACGGCATCGAAAATCTGTATCGACTGGCCGACTGTTTATCGTCTGGTCAATCGAACGTGCTCGCACGGCCAATAAGCGCGGAAGTAGACCCAGAGGCGGACTACACAATGATGCACGGGCAGACCGTACGAGAGCCCCGCGTAAACAGAGCTCATAAGGTATATGTGTACTGATTACGGTCACCTTTTCTGGAAACATGCTCGTCGCCATCTTTACAGGTAAGAAAACACTTCCTTCATCTTCATCGTACACTTTGAGCTGACTTATTCCTGTGGGAATCTTTAAACGTTTGATTTTTTTTTTTTTTAGCCCGTCCAAGACAAAGTCGAGAGGATCCCAGCCAAAAACACTACAGTTAGAACCGTGGTGTACGAGAGTTGAACTCTCATCTACTATAGTTGGTATAGTATACTCTCTCTTCGTATGGTATAGTATCTCATATACTATAGAATCGACTTATTTATGGTTGAAGACGTTGAATTGCATCAATGAAAAAACTTCCTTCATCTTCATCGTACACTTTGACCTGACTTATTCCTGTGGGAATCTTTAAACGTTTGATTTTTTTTTTTTTTTAGCCCGTCCAAGACAAAGTCGAGAGGATCCCAGCCAAAAACACTACAGTTAGAACCGTGGTGTACGAGAGTTGAACTCTCATCTACTATAGTTGGTATAGTATACTCTCTCTTCGTATGGTATAGTATCTCATATACTCATATACTATAGAATCGACTTATTTATGGTTGAAGACGTTGAATTGCATCAATGAAAAAAATTTCAAAGTGCGATATTTTCTGAAATAAATTGTACAATTGTTAATTTAAGACGCACGACAGAAATAATTTCCCGGAACGTTTGCCGATTAGGTGAGTAATTAAATGTGAACCCGCTCATTGACTGGTGCAAAATTATCCAATCGATAACGAGCACACATTCACCGATCACGGTTCATCCATCCTTTTCAAATTCATCCCTCCTTACTGCATCATCTCGGAATGCCTCCCGCAAAGTCACACAAGTCACACATGGCAGCTTTTAAGTTGGAAGTTGTTAAGCTCGCCGAGGAAAATGGTGGGAATATGGTGCCGCACAGGAAACACCGTGTCGGCGAGAAATGTGATCTGGACCACCGTAAATCGAAGAGTATGTCGTGGACTACCAAGAAGGCTCATCACGGATGCAAAGCTCGGTGGACAAACATCGAGCATCGGTTTGAGGAATGTGTGCCGACTCAACGTGCCGCTGGTCGAGGGGTTAACACTGTGCAGCTGAGACTACAGGCCAAACAAATACTGTACCTCCAAATGATAACAAACACGTTTGAAAAACTGTTTCCATTCCTAATTTATCCAAAAGGTCATCCCACGCAGTAATTGAAAGAATTAATATTCATGACCATGGAACTACCTCGGCCGGTGATGCGTTATGAGTGTCAGGAAGGAACTAACACCTCTTGTTCTGACAGTTTTGAAAACTACCATAGTTGATTTTGCTTCACCCTATATTCCAAATAGACTTATCTATGAAAGAAGGAAAGAAAAATGGGGAAATTCGCCAATTTGTCAAACGCTCCACATCGACTAATACGGTGTATTTGATGCAATGATTGCAGACACAGTTGATTATTTGTAGGTAATCGAACTAGCCAACTGTTGGGCTCCTCCCCCCCCCCAAACAAAAAAGAAAAATTACAAATTGTCCCCTTACCTGCCCCCCCCCCACTCCTCTGAGTTCAGATGTTAGCGCTACCACCAATTATGAACACATGCGAGCTAATGCTACCCTGTTAAATCAGACTTGTTCTGTATTTAGAATCAACGTGTTGGAAGTGAACGTCGTGCAAAGAGCTGACCGTTGGAGGGGTTTGCTCTCGTCTCACCTTGTCCTCGTTTCCATAGTTCTCTATCAGAGAAGGGAGCAGTGGAAGGATGAGGGTGAAGCCGAGAAGGTCAAGAAGAACCACAACAAAGATCGCCGTGATCACATACTTGGCGCGATTCTCTTCCTGCTGCTGCTCCGCCATTCCCAGATCACCCCAACCTGAAAGTTCATCCTCGTGGTTGTGCTGGCAATCAAGTACAAAGCTGCGTAACAACTTGTATTTAAAATGTTCGTTTCAGCCAGCATGTGCTATCCGCTTTTGAACCACACTTTATACAAGTCAAGACATTTGAAGTATTTGCTTTGAAGATGTACTTTTACTGGTGAGGGTGAATCTTCTGGGTCCAACAGTAAAAAAAAAAGATGATGTAAAACATTGTGTCTGGTTTTCCTCGAGAGGGGCAATTTACAAAACTCTCGTTTGAATCCAAATCTCTGTTTTGTACGAGTGCTCAAAATGCTCAACAACAAATCCTGGTAATCCAACGAAAAGGATTTCACGTTGCACGCACGCACGCACGCACGCACGCACGCACGCACGCACGCACACACACACACACACACACACACACACACACACACACACACCTTCAAGAACTTGTCACCGTTACCAATGATACCATTCCACCACAATGTGAAAGACGCAGCTAAGTTTGAAACTGTCAAAGAAGGTCAATTGTTGAGCACTTGCAGACATCTGAATAGGCTCAGACATTTTCCACATCAATCCTGGAATTCTGCTCCTTCTGACAAAGTTAGGCGAGTACATTTTACACACCGATGATTCTTGTATTCAGCACTTGACCTGAATATGCAGCCACACACCTGGAATTGAAGGTGATTAGGTCTGGTGTGTGCACTGGTTGCCTTGTGTCTCCAGGGATGTTTCTCCTGGTCTATCTCCCTCGTCCCAGGTGGTGGTGAAGATTTCAGGCCACCCCTACATGCTATCCGCCACAGGCCTCACTCGTGGATCTTGCCCAACCTCGTCTTTCCACCTAAACCGTGGGCAGGGGTTCTCTGCAGTATTCATCCAGAAAGGAATCCTTGCCATCTCAGCCTGCATGTCAACAGGATTCTCACCAAAGAAAGAACAAAGTCCAAACTTTTGTCTGACTTGCTGCATCATCTGATACTTTATCTGCAGTGCTCTAACAATTTGGACATATTATGGAAGGTCTCAAGCTTCTTACTGGTCCTGCTCATGTTAGTCCATGACTCGGATCCATTAAAAAAAAAAAGCATGCCTAAAACTACAGAGACATAGACGAATGACTTTGTGGTCACCGAACGTTCCCAGTCTTTCAAGTCAGGTTTGCATCGTACCTGAAAAACTCTTGAAGCATGACTCATCTCATGGTCAACATCTTCCTTCCTCCCCAGCCCCGACTCATGGTCATCACTGCTCTGAGCTCCTTAAACTCAGTGACTACCTTAAGTTATTTTACCGTGTATGGATTGGTACCACATCAGCCTCTCTCAGCCCTTTCACAAACATCATCAGCTTGTTCTTTGGTAGATACTGTCAATCACCACCAAGATGTCACTCTCAGAAGCACCTCCACGGCATGTTCCCCATCATATCTTGACGTAATGACCATACAAGCATCATCAGCGAAAAGGATCTCTGTCACAGTTGTGTTACCTCGTAATCTTGTCCATGCCCCTACCAGTCTTCCACTGTACAAAGAGAGTACTTTCACCTCAAACGACTGACTCTGCTCATGCCACTGTTCAATTATCACGTTGAAGAGAGACTGAATAAAGGTCGAGGCAATTGTACATCCCTGCCAAAGTCTGGTGTTGACTCGGACCTGTGGGGTTGCCTTGCGATACACTCTCACGTCTGCTTCCATGCCTTTGTGAAGGCACCTGATCAAATCAATGATCACAGGTGGAATGCCGTACCTCCTAAGCATGACCCAGATGTAGAGGAGAAACCTCTTGTTTTTGTGCTCATCAAGGACTTCTCCATCAATTGTTGGGCAAAGAAAAGCACATCAACAAATCCTCCACCTTTCCTGAACCCACACTGGGAGTCTGGAAGCACATCCTCAATTTTCTTATGCAAACGCTCTTGGTAGACAAGGCCAAAAGCTTTGCCAGTTACATCAACAAAAGTGGTCCCCTGCCAGGTTCACATCCTGTTAAATCACATTTCTTCGGTAATGGAACTATTACCACATCTTCCCATTAAGCCTGGTGTTGGCTTCACGGTTCCAGTGGCTGACGGGGGATCCTAGGGTCCTGAGTTTGAGCCCAGTTGGCTGCTGAATTAATGCCAGGTGGGGTTGACTCAGCCTGTCATCCTTCCGAGGTTGGCAAAATGAGTGCCAGTGTACTGTTAATAGGGACACTGCATCAGCGAGAGAGACAGACAGACAGATATATATATATATATATATATATATATATATATATATATATATATATATATATATATATATATATTGTTGTGGTTACCAAATTCGCAAACCACCATTCAGGTCCCTTAGGTGAGATATCTCGGTAAGTACATGTGTAGTTAGGCCCAAACCCGTTGTCTAGTGGGAATACATGTCATTTATGCGTGCTGCGACTCTTCAGGATAGCCGTTTTTCTTTTACTATCTTTATTTTGGACCAACCGCCATTGTTGCCACCACCAACCACATCAACCACCCACCGCGGCGCCGCTTCACGTCACACCTCGCAACCGTCGCATCGCCACCGTTCTTGCGCCGCTTGTGGGTGCCGGTGTTGGACTCGTGCAGGGCGCGCGCCGAACAGCGTGTACAAAACCACGGATTTTCCACTTCAAAAACGGATCAAAAACGACACACGCCCACTTTTTGCCGTCCAATCGGTGAGCGAGGGGCGAATTGGCCCCGCCCCCAGGGCGTTGGAGGGCGATCGATATATGCAAATTTATGGATCAAAAAGCATTCACGCCCACTTTTTCTCGGGACAATGGGGAGCGAGGTGAAAGGTCGAAGGGAGGGGGTCAAAGATGAGAAGGCGAAGCCACGGGGCTTATAAAAGCGACCGTGTTCGTCAGTCCAGTGAGTAGTAGAGTAGGAGAGTCGAGAGGGAACAGAGAGTCAAGACTTCGCGGGCGGTGGAGTTGGCAAGAAGGAGCTGGTCGTCGTGTGCGTTGGAGTCGGAACGGAGGGGACGGAGCTGTGGAGAGGTGGCGAGGGCAGACGAGGGGGTGCTCGCGTCGTGCAGGGAGCTGCACCCCAGGGAGGCCGACAGCGCGACCTGGCCGAGGTGGAGACGCTCGTCGCGGGACAATAAAAATCCTCTATACCCCGAGCATCAGCAACCCCCTCCTGTTTCCCCCCGCGCTGAGATAGTGCGACCAAGGGGGCCCCTTTCCCACCCCCTACCAGACACTGCCCGCGAGGCCCGCGGAGTTGAGGCACCATCGCCGCTCCGCGTCTCATCACCAGACGGGTAGGCCCGACCCGGTCTCGGCCTCAGGCCCGCCTCATCCTTGAGGGTATTCTTTCCTTGGTTTTGGGTATGTGTTGTCGGCGCCGTCTGTGAAGTAAAATTGTATAAGTGTTGCCGTGTGCTCGGTAGTCGGTATTAGCTCTGCATTGTGTCTTCGCTTTCGCATTTGCTTTTTGTGTAAATTGAATTGTGTTTTTCTTTTCTGTGTGCTTTTGGTGGAATTGAATATGTGTGCTTCCCGTGTGCCGCGAATAAATGTGCTTTGTGTTGAACTGTTTCCCGCTTCGCTTCGTCATTTCTTTCTTTGAATCCTCATCTTGCTTCACGTAAAGGGTTGGTAGTGGGCTGAATACGCCCGATAATTAATCGAACCGTCGAGGTCGACGATAACACCGCTCGGTTATCCCGATAGTACGGAACGGGTCGCTTAAGTGGCCCGTGTCCGAAGTCGACCTGCGGCGAGGTGCGATCGCCCGGTCTACCCTCCGCGTGGGTACTTAGGTAGGTCGAATTTGGCGAGCAACCCTATCCCACGCGGGGGCTGATTGGCTCGATCGCGGTGAGACCGAAAGGTCCACCCGTGACTGGTTCCCGGCGTTAGTCCGAGAGGGTCACGACTGGATTGTCCGTCCGGTGGGCGACGTGCCGCGATTCGAGTTACGTGGCCGTCAGCACGCCGGCGGGCGCGAATCCGCAACACTGGTGTCAGGTCGTGCGATACAAATTCATCGCCCTCCTCTTGGCACTGGTATCGGAGAACAGGAAAACGGGCTCTCCTGTCTCCAGCTAAATTCACGGGAATCGGTCCAGGGGTGAGAGAAGCGACCCCCGATTCCCTCCAAATTACGAGCGAGCGAAATTAACCCTTTAAGAGAAGCAAGATGGCGTCTCAAGGCGAGCGGGAGCCGGGGGTATTAGAAATGGATGTAGAATGTGTAGGATCCATGGTCCAGGATGGAATCCCCGAGCAGGAAATGTTGATTGTGCAGGAACACGGACTCGCCCAACTGAACCCAGAGCCCGAAATAGGTGCGGCAGCAGCCACGGTGTATGACACCTCCCCCCCCCTCTCCACCAAAACCCTTCCCCAACCCCTGCCGAAACGGCTCACCCAAGCGTACCCGACATGGCCCAGCTAATCGCCATGCTGGCGGCAATGACAGCAAGGATGGATGCAAATACAAATGAAATGAAAAACGAAATGAAAGGCATGAACGAAAAGATTGATGCAAACGCAAATGAATTTATAAACGAAATGAAAAGCATGGGCAAGCAAATGAAAAAAGAAATGAAAGAACTAAGGGGTGAGACGCAGAACATGGGCCGATGCCTGCAGGCGGGCATGAAGGCCGTGACCAGGGAGCTGGGAATGGCGACTTCACGTGTGGGAGCAAACGAGCTGGAAGGGGGTGCAACGGCTGACAGGCCTGCGGTGGAGGCGGGTAAAAAAATAATTCGGGGGGCGTGTTGGGCGAGGGTCGTGACAAAGGAGTCGACGGTGACCAAAAGGGAAAAATTAAATGGGGAGACCAAAACGTGTGAGACGAGACACGAGGTGACGACAACGGAAATAATAGTTGAGACAAGGGAGGGAAAGGGTGAAGAGTTGGCAGAGACACGGGAGATAGAGGGTGAATTGGACGGGGTAAGTGACGCACACACACACACGGAGGTAGTGGTGGATAATGGGGGTGAGCTGGCGGACTGGGTGGAGACCCAGTGCGAGCACCTGGATGGCCTCCTCCAGGAACGAGGGGAGGGAGTATGCCCCCTTGAGGCGAGTCACGACCAGGTGAGTTCGGTCGTGCTTTGCGAGGTTGAGGGGACGGGTGCTGTGGACAGGTGCACGGAGAGCTTGGGGGGTATAGAGGCCCCGGAGACCCTTGTGGGGACACGAATCCCCAGTGTAGTTGTCCCTGTGTGTGTGGTGCAACGTGTGAGTGCGTCCCCGTGTGTGGAAGCGACCCAGTGTGTGAGTGGTGTGGTGGCGATGGTGCCGGAGTGCGTGCTTCCCAGCACGCCGTGTGTGAGTGAGGCCGTGTGTGAGTGAGGCCGTGTGTGTGGATGGAACGGCCAGTGTGAGTGAAGCACCGCGGGTGAGTGCCCCCGCGTGTGTGAGTGAGGCACGGAGTGTGGATGAGGCACCGCGGGTGAGTTCCCCCGCGTGTGTGGGTGAGGCACCGTGTGTGAGTGAGGCCGTGTGTGTGGATGAAACGGCCAGTGTGGATGAGGCACCGCGGGTGAGTGCCCCCGCGTGTGTGAGTGAGGCACCGCGGTTGAGTTCCCCCGCGTGTATGAGTGAGGCATGGTGTGTGGATGAGGCACAGCGGTTGAGTGCCCCCGCGTGTGTGAGTAGTATGGTTTGTGTGAGTAGTGAGGCACGCGTGAGTGAACGGCCGTGTGCAAGGTCGCTGTGTGCAAGGGAGACCGTGTGTGTGAGAGAGCGGTATGTAAGGGAGATGTCGGTTGGCATGCGGGAGCACGCAGCCGCGTCTCCCGGTGTGAATGTGATGGAGTGGACTGTGTGCGTCGTAACACGCAGGTGTGCGTGGGTTGAATGGAGACGGAGACGGCGACATGGGAGAAACGAAAGCCGAGTAGCGGCTGTAGTTGTTTCGAGGACCGTGCCGGGTTCACCCAGCAGTGAGCACGCGGTCCGTGCTGTGCAACGCACGAGACCACCACGTGCTCGCTTGCGAGGGTGAAGTCCCGGTCCGGAAACGCACGCGGTGGATTTGCCGATCCCGCGGACGGACAAAGTTTAGGCAGGTAAACGGATTTGGACCGGACGGGTTCTCCACGCGATCGTGTGTGTTAAGCTCCAACGGGCAAAGCACATGTGTTCGCGTGGGGAACCCCTCGAGACGTGGGGCTTGTGTTTTTTTTTTTGCGCACGGTGACGTCATGGCTGCACGTGTGGTTGGAATCCGGCAGGAGGGGTATCTCTGCCGGATGGTACCGTCCAAGGAGGGACGAGGAACACGTGCAGCTGCATGACGTCACGGGCAGGTGTAAAGTGCGCGAGCTCTGAGTTGCCGCGCAGGTGCTGCGCATAAAAAAAACAAAAAAAAAAACAAGCCTCACTTTCGGGTGCACAGGATTCCTGGGCAAAGGGTGGAAGACCCCCTTGACCCTGGGCACAGGATGAAAACTAGTTAGGGGGAAGGGTTAGCTTAGTTAGACCGACTTCATGGGGCAGGGGTAAGTCCTCATGGAGTCCGTGGAATGGATTAGGTAGAGGGATTTAGTGAGCTTTAGGTTGGGAAATAAAATGGGATTATTTCGAGAACAGTGACAGACAGTGAATGTGTAGAGGGGACGTAGCTTAGCTACGTAGTGTTAAAAGGAACGTGCTGTAGTTTAAGGGACGACGTGGGAGCACGAGTTAGTTAGGGGGTGCAGATAGAAGGATGGCAGAGTTCAGTGGTGTGTGTGTTGAAAAGTTGTGAGGTGAGTACATGTTGAGTGAGTGAGGCCAGCGGGTCTGTGCGAGTGGAGCGAATGGGGAATGCATGGTGCGATGAGTGATTGGGGGGGAGGAGTGACTCCCACCCAAGGGACCCCGGGGTCAGTATTAAGTGAGTTAGGGGGTTAGTCAAATTGAAAAATGGAGGTCGTTTTGTTGTTGGTGGGTGTGTCGGCTCGAAACCCGTTTGGAGGGGTGCAGGAGCCCTGTTGACGGGCTTGGGAGCGTGGCTGCGAAAGGTGAGTATCGCTGAGTGGGTACCCCGGGCACCAGGCTAGTCGGCCGCGGTAGGCCAAGGGCCCATGGGGGGCCGGGATAGCGTAGTGGGCACGGGTGCGCCTGCTTGGTGCGGGGGCCCAGGGCGCCATAAGCCGCGTGGGCAGTGTTGTGGGCACGGGTGACCCTCGGAAAGGGGCCCGGGAGGCCGGCCTGCCACGTGTGCGTTTCAGGGGAGGTGCCATGGGGGGCACTCCCCGGTGTTAGGGAGCTGGTAGGCTCGGAGGCAGTGTAGTGCCCGGGGGTGCCATAGCGGGAGAATCGGCAGAGGGTCGTGCCTGCCAAAGGGAGCCCCGTGTCCCAGCCAGGAGACCGTGTGAGGGCACGGAGAGAAAATTGGGGGGCGAGGCCCGAAATTGTAAGGACACCAACACAGGCGACGGGAATCTGGGTTGTTAGAACCAATAGTTTAAGCGAGAGGCGCTTGTTGAAAGCCCCGGGGTAGTTTAACAGTTAAATGGTTAGGGTAGATTAGGAGATGTACCCCTCCGCACCATCCATCCCCTCGCTGTCGTTGTGGGCCGCTGGACCCACTGTGGGTTAGATCGCCGAACTCTGGGGAGGCCATTCTGAGGCTTCGTTGGGCCTCGACACAGGACGTTAGCTCTCCCTTATTCCCCTCCGGGAAGGGAACGTCGGGGTTGGGAGTAGGCTAGGTGACAGAATAGGTTAGCCGAACAAGGACGATAAAGGGGGTTAGGGGACGATTTATAGTGGGGAAGTAAAAATAAAAACAACAAAAAAAATAAGTTGGGGCTAAATTGGGGTTTGACAAATTAAGGGAGTGGGTATGTACAGTGACAGGCAAAGGCGATAGGTTGGGAGGGAGACAGGTAGGTAGGTCCGAGCCCGCCTTCCGAGTGGCCAGCACCACCGCACTCCCTCCACCAACCTCCACTGAACGGCAAAGGTTGGCCAGCTTCATCTGCTGGCTGCGTTGCTGCAAGGCAGAGGCCGGCCAACTTCATCGGCAGCTGTTGTTTTTGCTGCAAGGCCTGTGCCGGCTGGATCGTCTGCAGCTGCTGTGCTGCGAGGCCTGTGCCGGCCCACTTCATCTGCCGGCTGGCTGTTTTTTTTCTTCAAGGTCTGTGCCGGCCAGTTCATCTGCCGGCTGTGGTTGCCTGCAGCGGCCTTCTTCTGTGGGCTGTGTGTTGCCTGCACCTTTGCCATGCCATGCCCACTGCCCATGTTCACCAGCCCCGTTCAATTTTTGCTTTGCCCCCCCCCCCTGTTCATTTCCATGTGCGCCAGGATCAGAAAGCAACAGTTTGCAAGCTGCGAGAACTGCCCTGTTGGCAGCTACAACACGGGCCTGCAGTGGCGGCCCGTGCACCGTGTTTGTGTTCATCCATCCATTCGTTGTGCTCATTGCATGTGCCACTTGGGCTGGCACGGAGACTGCATTTGTGCAGCCCATGCACCGTTGTGGTTCACTGAGTTCAATTCAAACCATCCATCCATCCATTCGTTGTGCTCATTGCGTGTGCCACTTGAGCTGGCACGGAGACTGCGTTTGTGCAGCCCATGCACCGTTGTGGTTCACTGCGTTCAGTTCAAAAGGGAAGGCCTTGGACTGCGTGTGAGCAGCCAGCCACGTTCCCTGTCACCTGCATTGTTTGAGCCAGAGACTGCATGCGGGCAGCCTGGCTCCCTGCTAACTGCTTTCTTTTTGCAGAGTTCAATGATCCTGGGCCATGGTTTAGTGTAAAATTTGTAAGTTAAGGTTAAGATGTACTGTAAATATGAGTGCGCCCCCGGCATGTATGTCTTAGCGCCGGCAATTTTATTTAAGTCGTCCGTGTGAGTGAGTTTGTTTAGGTAGTTACGCAGCCCTCAGGTTATTTATTTTGGGGACACATATACCATGAATGTCGCACTCAGGGATCCGTAGGTAAAATGTACTAGGGGAAAACTACACATGATGGCACACGAAAATTTGACGACTCGGGACGAGTCTGTAAAAAGGGGAGGGGGTAGTGTTGTGGTTACCAAATTCGCAAACCACCATTCAGGTCCCTTAGGTGAGATATCTCGGTAAGTACATGTGTAGTTAGGCCCAAACCCGTTGTCTAGTGGGAATACATGTCATTTATGCGTGCTGCGACTCTTCAGGATAGCCGTTTTTCTTTTACTATCTTTATTTTGGACCAACCGCCATTGTTGCCACCACCAACCACATCAACCACCCACCGCGGCGCCGCTTCACGTCACACCTCGCAACCGTCGCATCGCCACCGTTCTTGCGCCGCTTGTGGGTGCCGGTGTTGGACTCGTGCAGGGTGCGCGCCGAACAGCGTGTACAAAACCACAGATTTTCCACTTCAAAAACGGATCAAAAACGACACACGCCCACTTTTTGCCGTCCAATCGGTGAGCGAGGGGCAAATTGGCCCCGCCCCCAGGGCGTTGGAGGGCGATCGATATATGCAAATTTATGGATCAAAAAGCATTCACGCCCACTTTTTCTCGGGACAATGGGGAGCGAGGTGAAAGGTCGAAGGGAGGGGGTCAAAGATGAGAAGGCGAAGCCACGGGGCTTATAAAAGCGACCGTGTTCGTCAGTCCAGTGAGTAGTAGAGTAGGAGAGTCGAGAGGGAACAGAGAGTCAAGACTTCGCTGGCGGTGGAGTTGGCAAGAAGGAGCTGGTCGTCGTGTGCGTTGGAGTCGGAACGGAGGGGACGGAGCTGTGGAGAGGCGGCGAGGGCAGACGAGGGGGTGCTCGCGTCGTGCAGGGAGCTGCACCCCAGGGAGGCCGACAGCGCGACCTGGCCGAGGTGGAGACGCTCGTCGCGGGACAATAAAAATCCTCTATACCCCGAGCATCAGCAACCCCCTCCTGTTTCCCCCCGCGCTGAGATAGTGCGACCAAGGGGGCCCCTTTCCCACCCCCTACCAGACACTGCCCGCGAGGCCCGCGGAGTTGAGGCACCATCGCCGCTCCGCGTCTCATCACCAGACGGGTAGGCCCGACCCGGTCTCGGCCTCAGGCCCGCCTCATCCTTGAGGGTATTCTTTCCTTGGTTTTGGGTATGTGTTGTCGGCGCCGTCTGTGAAGTAAAATTGTATAAGTGTTGCCGTGTGCTCGGTAGTCGGTGTTAGCTCTGCATTGTGTCTTCGCTTTCGCATTTGCTTTTTGTGTAAATTGAATTGTGTTTTTCTTTTCTGTGTGCTTTTGGTGGAATTGAATATGTGTGCTTCCCGTGTGCCGCGAATAAATGTGCTTTGTGTTGAACTGTTTCCCGCTTCGCTTCGTCATTTCTTTCTTTGAATCCTCATCTTGCTTCACGTAAAGGGTTGGTAGTGGGCTGAATACGCCGATAATTAATCGAACCGTCGAGGTCGACGATAACACCGCTCGGTTATCCCGATAGTACGGAACGGGTCGCTTAAGTGGCCCGTGTCCGAAGCCGACCTGCGGCGAGGTGCGATCGCCCGGTCTACCCTCCGCGTGGGTACTTAGGTAGGTCGAATTTGGCGAGCAACCCTATCCCACGCGGGGGCTGATTGGCTCGATCGCGGTGAGACCGAAAGGTCCACCCGTGACTGGTTCCCGGCGTTAGTCCGAGAGGGTCACGACTGGATTGTCCGTCCGGTGGGCGACGTGCCGCGATTCGAGTTACGTGGCCGTCAGCACGCCGGCGGGCGCGAATCCGCAACAATATATCTATCTATCTATCTATCTATCTCTATCTCTATCTCTATCTCTCTCTCTCTCTCTCTCTCTCTCTCTCTCTCTCTCTCTCTCTCTCTCTCTCTCTCTCTCTCTCTCTCTCTCTCTCTCTCTCTCTCTCTCTCTCTCTCTCTCTCTCTCTCTCTCTCTCTCTCTCTCTCTCTCTCTCTCTCTCTCTCTCTCTCTCTCTCTCTCTCTCTCTCTCTCTCTCTCTCTCTCTCTCTCTCTCTCTCTCTCAGGGATCCACAATCCTTTCCATGATGCTCAAAATGGATCCAGCATGTGGTCAAAGAACTCCACCACACCTCACGATCTTCGGCAGCATCTCATTTCCCCCTTCAGCCGTTCTTGTTAACTTGCTTAAAGCCTGACAAGGGTCTTCGTCAATAGGTGGATGCGACGTCCCTGTCCTTACGGGCTGCTCCTGTATTGCTTCAGTCACCTGTTGCTCAACATTGCAACTTACTATCGTTCAGTGCAGAGGAAAAATGATGATACTATCTGTGAAGCACACCATCTGGGCCCCTCTCTGATATCTGACCCTTGATATCTTGACAGGGTAAAACACGGCTTTCCCACCCCTGATATCACAAAGACCTTGCCATACTCCAAGGCTTCTCACCCCCGTTGCCTCTCCATGCTCTATCTGCCAACCATCTTCCAAAAGCATAAATTATTGGCGAACCAGGCTTCATGTGCCACATACCTCTTCCGGTCACTCTGCTGTGGTTATCGTAACCAAACAGCAAAAAGGTTATTCAGTGTCTGGATTAGCTTCTCGAACAATCCAATACCCTCTTGGCACCAGTCTGGAAGATGTGTTCCCTCCTGTCCTTCATCTTTAGCTCACCTGGATTTTAGTCAGGTGAGCTTATCCGATCGAGCAGCATCCGTAGCTCAGTCAATCTGTAAACACTTCAGTCATCATCTCTTGAACCAAACACAATTTTGATAAAACTTGACCACATACTTCATCACCCATGATGTACTTAAGTTTGTTCACGGCATTTAAAAAAAAAAAACAAAGATCAGGGTCGAAGGCGGGGTGTGTGGGGGGTTTGAGTGACTGTTGCGCCTGATCCAGGTGAGCTTCAGGGGACACAGTCCTATTTTTACAACTTCTGTAAATACACTTCCTTAAAGCCTGGTGTTGGATCAGTGATTAGGGTGACGGATTGGGATCCTTGGGTCCTGGGTTCAAGCCCCGTCGGCCGCTGAATTAATACACCAGGGGGTTGACTCAGCCTGTCATCCTTCCGAGGTCGGCAAAATGAGTACCAGTTCCAGTGTGTGTACTGGTAGAGGGGCACTGCATCAGCGACACAGTCGCGCTTCAAGAAATGATAGCTACCCCGGCAGCTAAGCTGGGGCGTTCCATGTCAAGTGTACACATTTTTCAGCGAAATTTTGACACCGTCAGATTTCACTCTTTTTTTTGTGCAAGTGTTTGTATCCACGGTAAAACATGTGTCGATTTTCAGACCTGGGGGCCCATCGGGGCTCATTGTAGCCCCCCCCCCAAATTTGGGTGCCCCCAGTTGACCCACAATCTTCCAGTGGCCATATCACAGATTGTAGTGGTCCGATTTGGATGATCTTGGTATCAAAATGCTCGTAAAAGCGAGATCTTTCGAATTGCGTAACGTAAAATCACTCCAAAACAGTAATTCAAAAAGTTATAGTTTGGGGCGCCCTTTGACCTTGGGCCCCCACCCCCCAGCCAAACCAATGATCCTGATTTTTTTCATGTGAGAATACCCCTTCATATACTCCAACACCTCAGCATAAATGAAAATGGCATCTCAATTGGTTCAAGTGTGATGATGGTTTTATTGTTCGGGGTCCACATATCACTAATTCTTGATTCGACATTGGGCGACATTTGCCGTCATCGTTCCAATTACGTCACCTGCTGGCAGGCGACTTTATGTCTGAAATTGACAATCATCATCTCTGGACATATATATATATATATATATATATATATATATATATATTGTTGCGGTTGTGGAAATTCACAGAACACCATTCAGGTTTCCCAGAAATCAGTTATGTCGATATGTGAGTGTTCAGATTAGATTTCCCCACCGTCGTCGAGCGGGCTTATTCGTGTAACAGGGCTGTGATCTTTGAGGTAGTGTTTTTCTTTTGCTATCTTTATTTTGGACCAACCGCCTCTCAACAATGACAGCCACCTTCGCCACAACCACAACCAACATCTCCACAACGCCAACCACGACATCTCCTCAACAACCTCTCATCAAACCTCTCCACAACAAAAACATCGCTCTCATCAACCATCTCCACAACGACCACCACGACATCCCCTCACGACCTACGCCACAACAAACATCGCCTCACCTTCATCTTCACGAATGCCGCCATCTTGTTACCGGCAACAGCGTCCGGAACGAACAACATCTCTGCCACCAGACGCGGGGACTCCTTCGTTGGGACGAGGGTCGATGATTTCACCCATGTCCGCTCTCTCCGAGCTTCGCGACAATTCGGATCAAAATATCAAAAGGGGTGGAGTCAGCGGGGGTTCAGAGGTGAGAGATCGGAGATCAAAACCTCACCTCATGGATCCAATATAAGGGCGCGTAGAGACGCCAAGCGCGCAGTTGTGTGGAGTCGCGTTGGGAGCTGGGTCAGTCTGGAGTCTGGAGTCTGCAGTCGGTGAGGAGCTGGAGAGAGAGAGAGCGGAGGAGACTGGAGCTAGGAGCGCGGCCTGCCGTGCCGAATAGTGGGTCGCTGGAGAGAGGCCGGAGAGGAGTTGCCAACCAGCGGCATAACGGTCCGAGGTGATCGGGCCCCGGGACAGTCCAAACGATGCTGAGGAACGGGCGGGCTCTTAAGAGAGCATCAACTCTGAAAGAGCAACGGCCCGTTCGTTCCTCTGAGGCATTGTCGACTTGGCCCGATCGACCGGGCCGCACGACGCGGCCTGGGCCGAGCCGTGGTCACGCCAGCTGCCGTGTGGACGGGACGTCGAGGAGCGCCCAGCGAGTCGCCACGAAGGCGACAGGTAACCAGCACGGTCTCTCTTTGCTCCTGCAGTCTTCACAGCTCCGTGACTTATAAAGATCCACGAGGTCCAGTTCTGCCCCCTTGCCTTTTCTGGGGTTTTTCTTTACATGAATGATGTGGTGCCAAGTCCGTTAAGTAGAACTGTTAAGTGCATGTGTGTACATCATAGACGGTTGTAGTTCTTTGTCTTGCTCGTGTTTTGTCCCATATGTCCATTGGTTGCATACATGACTGCATGATTACATACGTGCATTGGTTGCATACATGACTGCATGACTGCATGAATGCTTACGGGTGTGAAATAAATGTCATAGTTTAAATGTTCACCCGTTCGTTGCGTCCTTTTCCTCATTGAACTGCCATAATTAAGTTCGGAATACTAGCTGGCTTTTTAATAACCGATAAGAGAATCGGATCCGATGGGGCTTGGCGATATACACCGCTTGGCAAATCGCAAACGGAGCGAGCTGCTTAGCAGCTCGTTTCCAAGCAGGTCCCCGTCGAGGTGTAAATCCCAGAATTTCTGTCTGCGCGCATAATTAAGTAAATTGACAATTCGGCGATCGGACAGAATAGCTGGCTGATTTTCGGTGTGATTAAAAACGCACCCGTATCTGGATTTCGGCGTTGTTCCGAAAGCTGTGACTAGGTTTGCCCGTTCGGTGGGCGAGAGCGACCGCCATTGGCTAGAAGCGGTCGCCCACACACCCACAGGCGGGAAGCCACAACAATATATTGCATCATTTGCGAAAAATTATTCTGCCTATTGTGTCTATTGATTTTTAAGTGCACATTTTTTGTATAACCATCATCGAATTAACCCTCTAGAGCCCCAAGGGTTATTTTTTTGTTCACCCAGAACATTTTGTGGGCTCTCGAGGGTTAAGTTATAAATGGGCTAATCTCCGTTTTTGCATATTTTGCAGTAAGCATGGCGACTGAAGATCGAAAGGAGTTCCGAAAATACTGTTGCGATCCGTTCAGCTGCCATAAAACGAAACAACGAAAAGATCTTCGCAATGTGTCGAATGATATGTTGATGAAATTTTCTTCAAAGGTGGAAAAAGATGACAGACTTTGTACTTCGTGCAGAAAAAAAAACTCAGTTGTCACCAGAGCGTATTGAAGAATCATCTTCGACCAGTTCGAAATTATCATCAGAAGGTACGATCGAAGGCATTGCAGAATCTATTTCGACAGATGAGGACGAGGAGGTTTTTGAGCGAGAAGCAGAAGTTGACCTATTAAAGCAGTCGTTATCGATGACAGGTGAAAGCCCATTCGACAAACGAAAGGAGGAAAGGAACCCAGGGTACGTTCCTGAAAAGCGAAGTAAAGTGGAAGATTCTGTGCGAAAGAAATTAGAACTCGTTGCTGGACCAAGCACTGTGGAGAAAACACAAAATACAGCGTCAAAATGTGATGAAAACTGCATGCCAGAGGTGATCAAAAGCCTGAAAGAAAAATACGTTGTTTCGAGCCGTTCAGAGCAAATACGTATACTGACAATATTTGCAAGGAATATGAGCATCAGAGGGATGATGAGTGAATTCAGTTGCTCCCAAAGAATGGCTGTGCAAGCCAAAAATTTAGAGAAAGAAAATGGTATGCTATCGTGTCCAAATCCCAAACAGGGTAAAATATTGCCTGACGAAGTGAAATCCGCCGTAACCGAATTTTACCGAAGTGATGAAGTCAGCCAAATAATGCCGGGAAAAAAAGGACTGTGTGGTGGTCAGGAATGAACATGGAAAAGACAACATTCAAAAGCGCCTGGTACTAAACAATCTCAAGGAACTGTTTCAGAAATTCAAAGAGAAGAACCCTGGCTTGAAAGTTGGATTCGCGAAGTTTGCCATGATCTGTCCCTTGGAGTGTGTCCTGGCCGGTTCAGGCGGTACACACAGTGTATGTGTATGTAGGATACATCAAAATGTGAAACCCATGATGTTTGGTTCCAAAATGCCACAGATAGCCGAACTTCCTAGCTATCATCATGTGATAGCACGCATCGTTTGGAACCCAGCACAACCGGCATGTTATTTCAGAACTTGTGAAAGTTGCCCATCAATTGAAGACTTCAAAACCGAGCTACTGAGTGCTTATGAACGAGAGGATATTGATGAAATTCAGTTTATTGATGATGGTGGACATCCACCGACAGATCTGAACTGAGCTCCATGGTCCTGCCTTTGGAAGAATTCATTAATCAATTCTGTGAATGTGCGGTGAAATTAGTGAGACACAACTTCATTGCCAAGGCCCAATCTCAGTTTCTGAAAAATAAGAAAGACGAAATCGGTGAAGGATAATTTGTCATTATTGGAGATTTCTCAGAGAACTATTCGTTTGTCGTACAAGATGCGGCCCAAGGATTCCATTGGAACTGCTCTCAAGCGACAATTCACCCCTGGGTTTACGATTTCAAATCGGACGATGGCAAATTAAACCACGATTCGTTCACGATTATATCAGAATGCATTCCTCACGACGTTGTCTCAGTCCACCTCTTCCAAAGAATGCTCATTGAACACTTGAAATCTCGCTTTGGAAATGTAAAGAAACTTTACTATTTCTCAGACGGTTGCGCTGGCCAATATAAGAGTTGCAAAGCCTTCAGAAACCTATGTCGTCACAAATCAGAGTATGGTATTGATGCAGAATGGCATTTGTTTTGCCACAAGTCATGGCAAGGGCCCTTCAGAAGGCGTGGGAGGTACGGTCAAACGAGAAGCAACACGTGAGAGCCTGCGTAGACCTTACGACAGTCAAATTATTTCTCCAAAAGATCTTTTCGCCTTTGCTGAAAATGGTTTGAATGAAATGAAGTTCGGTTACAGGATCCAAGAGGCGTATGACGAGGAAGAACGAAATCTGGAAGAAAGGTTAAAAACGGCCAAAACCATAGCTGGAACTCAAAAACTTCATGCTTTCATCCCTATTTCTGAAATTGCTGTTCAAGTACGCGAATTCAGCCTTCGTGAGGAACACCGTATCGAGTCAGCTATTTCAAAATCTACACCAACTTTTAACGGGAAACTCTCAGGTTATGTCACAGTGCACTATGATGGAAAATGGTGGCTTGCCTGCATCATGGAAGCTTTTCAGGACACTCATGAAGTGAAAGTGAATTTTCTTCATCCAAACGGGCCCGCAAATAGTTTATTTTTTCCTGACATTAAAGATCACTGCATTTTAGACATTTCTGATAAACTTCTTTCTGTAGAACTAAAAACTGCTACAGGTAGAACCAACACAATCAGTCAAAAAGAAACAGCTGTCAAACAAAACATTGGTTGGAAAAAAATCTTGACTATAATATGCTAGGAAAAATACTCTTACTCATACAAGTATAGCTTCCAGTTCCTGCATGTGCATGTGGAAAATTTATGTACAATATAGTGTATTGGAAATCTTGTGTTCAAATATTATGCTATGTATTGTGGCGTATTGTGCGTCCAGCACCCGAGTCCCCGGACAATAAAACCATCATCACACTTTAACCCATTGACATCCCATTTTCATTTCTGCTGAGGTGTTGGAGTATATGAAGGGGTATTCTCACATGAAAAAAAAAAATCGGGACCATCGGTTTGGCTGGGGAGCGGGGGCCCAAGGTCAAAGGGCACCCCAAACTACAACTTTTTGAATTACTGTTTCCGAGTGATTTTATTTTACGCGATTCGAAAGATCTCACTTTTACGAGCATTTTGATACCAAGATCAGCCAAATCGGACCACGACAACCTGTGATATGGCCTCTGGAAGATTGTGGGGCAGCCAGTGGCAGCCAAATTTGGGGGCCCCTAAAATGGGCCCCGATGGGCCCACAAAGTCCGTCGGTCAATGTAAAAAAAACAAATTTTCATACAGAATCTTGACAACTGTTTAATTCCATCTAAATACATCACTGATCAGAAAAAAAATGTTGTTGCCAGTTTTTCTGTGTGGTCCCAGGGTCATTTTTGGTACAAAATAAACTTTGGTGTGAAAAAATGCGATAATATTTGACCAAAAATTTAGTTTCTTTCATAAGTATACCGTGTGACCCCTTAAAATGATCAGGATGATCCAATCCACTATGAGAGTATGTTCCCATATAGTCATGAGTCCCTGTGGGTGAATATTGTGCAGTTAAATGCTATTAATGTATAATTCTTCACGACAAGTACCAGCAAATGGAGTCACAAAAAGATGAGCATTTGAATTTCCAATGGACAAAGTGTCGCATTCAGAATTTTGCAAACATCAGTCACTCCTATTGTGAACCAATGTGTCCCACTTCAAACCACATATATTTACACCTGAGTCCTTGCTCCTTACGTTGCTCCTCTTCTTCATCTTGTCCAATTACAGTGGGTTGTGTATTGTGACATTTGTCCTCGTCTCCCGCGCAGTGGC
Source organism: Eptatretus burgeri (assembly GCF_056783735.1). Taxonomy (NCBI): domain Eukaryota; kingdom Metazoa; phylum Chordata; class Myxini; order Myxiniformes; family Myxinidae; genus Eptatretus; species Eptatretus burgeri. The sequence goes on from NC_140972.1 coordinate 5,320,759, forward strand.
AGAGTTCGGTGCAGACAAGATTGTGGTGTCTGCAAGAGCACCTGCCTGAGCATGTCCTGTCTGTGGATGCACAGCTGCATCCCGTCAGCTGCAAAACTGCATCTGGAGCTGGTGCTTCCTTGGTCAGCACTGGCACCAGTCGACCATCTTGCTGCTGCCATCCAAGCTCCAGAGGGTTGGGGATGACTGGGTTCTAGGACCAGGTCCTGTGACCAAACACTCGCCTGTACATGTGCTCGCCTGATATGCTCCAACCAAGCACCATGGGTCGGTGGTAGTTTTCCACTCCTTGTTCAGGCTTCAGTAGTTTGAAGAGGTGCCACCTGAGGTCCTTCGCCTGAGTGATGTGGAGTCGTCTAGGACAGAATAGTGCGCACAAGAACTCTTCACAGCCCTTGACCACTTCAGCGGACGGTTCTGCTCCTTCTCCAAGCCCAGCCACTGCAGCAAGTACCGTGGGGCTTGATGCAAGGAATGCTGTGAAGCATCCCTTTTTGCCCTTTCCTTGTACGTGTCCAGTTGTATCGCACCTGGTCAGTGCATGCCAGTTGATTAAAGCAGATGCTTTATCTGGACCAAGTTGGTCATAGATTGGTATCAGCATGACTTTGTGACGGCGCTCCCTGGTGCCCATGATTACTACTGGTTCGATGCCCAGTTGTGGCACCCTGCGAAGAGCCAGGAGTAGGACATCAGTGTCTTGGGAGTATAGGTGGACTCTGAGTCCTGTTTCTGCAACTTCCACCGCATGTAGAATCATGAGAGTGTCTGCCTCTTCATGTGTGCTCACACCTGTAGAGACAGGGCAGTCGCGGAGTTTGTCACGACACCACTGCATGTCACGGTCACCAGGTTCCCAGCAGTACTCATGTCGATGAGTTTTTGAGGCAGGTACAGAGTGAGTGAATCCTTTGTGTCGTTGCTTGCGAGAAAAGTACCTTTGTCTCTGATGCAAGTTGAATCTTGTACTATGTAGGATCGGATTCCCTTTGACTTGCCTCTGCGCCGTTCTCTTGTGTCTTCTCCTTCAGTGAAGATACATTGGTATAGTTATCAAAGATAACCCTCACTTGGTCATAGCCTCGAGCTTTTGAGTCTATGATCTTGACATATGATGTGCCAAGGTCACTGCAGTTATTGAAGTTCTTGACCGCCATCAACTCCTGCAAGACTGCCATTCGGACTTTCAAACATACTGTGGAACGTTGACTCTGATGACATGGGGGTGAGTGTCACTTGTCTGTCTATCTTGCAGGCCTGTACTATAGATTGAGACAGGATGAGACACGAGTTGTGCAAGTGTTCGGTGCGTGTCTCGGTTGTTGCCGCTTTTGCTCCTTGCAAGACCCATCTTGTGAAGATGATCAGTTCAGCTGGTACACCTGATTCACTGCACCTGACCAGTGATCCATTAAAGGACCATGGATCATCCTTTCTAGACCGTAGGACAGCTTGCCTAATTATGTTGGAACACCGGAAGATTGTGTTCATCTCTCCTTTGATGTCTCTCTCCTCTATTGCCTGGTCTATGGCAGAGCGACCAGCTTCATTGGAATGTAGAACTGCTGGCTTCCTCCCTCGTGCATCAGTGATTGTGAAATTTGTGATGTTCTGTTGGATTTTCTCCAAGAAGACTTGCCGAGTGATTTTCTCGTTGTGGATTCCATGATCGTGCATCATATTGGTGTACGGTGCAGCCACCTCGGTCAGTGTGATGATGTCTCCTTGATTCAAGCGCTCTTTTAATTCGGCAAAGAATTCAATCTCTGCCGAAATAGATGCCACAGTGTCTTTGTCTGACTGGTTGTCCCTGTTACTGAGCCTTTGGGGCTGCTGCACGTAGCGCTGCCAGTGCATTGTGTGGCAACTTGTGTGGTCCCTGATGTCCCTGGACAGGAAGTCTCCCTCCGCAAGGATGTCTGCCATATTCAATTTCCATTGGTCATTATGACTGGCATCTCCAATCTTTTTGACTGATTTTCCAATGTCTGAAGTTCTGCATTAGTGAACCTGCTCTGGGTTTGAACCAGATCTGGCATGTTTCTTTTTGTGTTTGATATCTTGGCAGTAGAAACAAAGCTCTCGGTTTAACGGACTGACGTGGGATCGTGTGAGTGACCTTTTCATTGACTCAGCAGATTCACTGCTATCGGGCATAGTGGTACTACTTGACATGGGTCATCCCCCTTCCATCTTGTATGACAACACGCTTGAACTCTTCGTAGACAGTGCTTTCTCGTACCGCTTTTTGTCTCCGTCAGTGTGCCCTTTGTGTGTCACCTCACTGTAGCATGTCCTGTGCCATACAGCATGGTTTCGTTCCAAGATCTCCGCTGACAAACCATGCAGCCGTTGATTCAAATGAATGAAGTCAGGATTCCTATATTCAGCTCTTTGACTGGTATAGTCAATAAATTTCTGATAGCTTTCACGTTTTGGATACATCAGTGACTCCAGCTCTCTCCCTTTGTTTTTACTGTTCACCCACTGTTCTCCTTGGCATTTGAGGCAGAGGTCAAAGTCAATTGATTGTTTATTTATCGGTGGTTCTCCTAATGCTGCAGAGGTGGCCATCTTCGTTTATGTTCTCTGTGAAGGTGCAGATGTTGGGCTTGACACAAGTCGGCAATCAGAACTTGTAACAGCAATGAAGTCGTAGCTGGGACGTATTCATCTGCAACTTACGAAACAAATACAATAATTAGGTGACACCAGTGGCGGATCTACGGGGGGGGGGGGTCCCGGGGGCCCGACCCCCCCCCCACAGACCAAAAAAAAAGCCAAATTTTCTCACATATACACTCCAGCTTTGCGAGAGATTCTGCTGAGCCTCAAGCAGGCCACAGAAACAAATTTCCGGGTGCCTATTTTTCAAAAATTTCTGGGGGAGGACCCCCAGACCTCCCTCACGGACTTCGCGTCTTCGGCACTCGTGACGCCCTCCCCCCCCCCCTTGAAATTTCCTAGCTCCGTGCCCACAGCCCAGTATGTTACCTAAGATCATAAAATATCAGTTGTTAGTAGAATTAGTGTAGTATTTTGTATTATTAAATTTTTTAACAATCTAACCATATTTTGACTCTGAGGGCACAAAATACCTCAAGAAAAAATTGGCAATATTTGTTTTCGTATTTTACTCGATAATTTGGATGAATTGAAATGCATTTAAATGCATTTGCCAAAAGTCTGGTTCCCCAAAAATTGAAAATTTTTCTATGGCAACTAACAATGTTTTTCGTACTTTTGCTCAGAAATCACCCTGGGACCAAATAGAAAAACTGGCAACATGTTTTTTTATGTCCTAAATACTATTTAGAGGAATTTAAATGCATTTGCCAAGATTATATGACAAGATTTAATTTTTTTTACATTGACCGATGGACGAACAGGTCTAAAAGTTGGTATTTTGAGTTTTTTCACCCAAGTGAATAAATGACCAACATATGGGGAGAAAATGAGGTGTTGGTGTTGGGAGGGTGTGTACACTTGACATGGAATGCCCCAGCTGCCAGACGACCACCACCACCACCACCATTTCCTTAAAACACTTTTCACTTCCTTTCGATTGCATCATCCACTCCTTGTTAAACCAACACTCCTTAAGGCCCGGTCACACCTTGACGTTTTAGCCAGCGATGGCAACGTATTAAAATGAATGTAAAACGCTGGCTTACGTTGAACTTTTGATGTTTTTTTTTAAAGATTCGGACGTATTCATAGCGACTTGGTCTTATGTATAACGCATTGGTAACGGACACAGAACGTTTCGTTGTGTTATAGATAACTTATACCAACGAATGCTGAACCTGTTGTCGGCCTACACAACCGATGCCCAACGATAGTCTAACTTAGGCATAGCGCGTTGCACGCATCGCCGACGATGTCTTGACGTAGCCTATTAAAAGGCTGACGCACAACGATTCGAATCATAACTGCCGTAGAAATGGAAGTGTCAACATCGCGGTCCCACCTTGGCGATCTTGCCAACGTATGCCGACCTAAGAAAAATGTGTCTAAAACGTTGGGGCACGTCAAATATGGTATGAGTAAGTTTGGTATACGTGAGTACAACGCTAAAGTACGCTATCATACGTCGTAGTAAGTAGAGTACGTCAAGAAATTTTAAACATGTTCAAAATTTTACGACGTACTCGGCATATGACACACGTTCAGCATGCGATGGGGATAAGTTTTACACACGATATGCGGACGCTTACACACGTCCACAAAGGCTACTTATGAGCTCCTCATAAGTCGAAACACGTCGCGGTAATGTCTTTTTTACGCGAAACTTATTTCTAACTTATGTTTGACGTGCTTTGAACCAACTCTTTACGTAGTCCCAACACACATCGACGTATGTAGACGTATTCCAATGACGTCTTCCGGTCGACAAAAAAAAAATTAACGTGTTTCTAGCTTACAACTGCCATATAAAGACGTGTTCCCAGCGGTTTTGGGAATTGGTATATAAAAATGGTGTTCATAAAAGGGAACCCAACAGTGTTTTCGAGTCCTTTTTGAGTCGATGTCCATGTCAGCAGTATCAGTATCAGTATCAGTATTAGTATTAGTATTAGTGGTAGTTTGTTCATGTTGGCAGTAGTAGGTGAGTGTGAGGGGAGGGTGTGGGTTATGATGGATCGTCCTTGCGTTTAACGATTTAACGATTTAAATGATAAACTCAACGATTTAAATGGCTGCATCTCCACTATTGAAAGTAGACGCTTAGGCTCAACAATTGGATTTTTTTTCACTCAACGACTTTTAAACGGTACCACTCAGCTATTTTCATTGTTTAAAATGAACGATTTAAATTGCTGTCACTCGCCTTTGTTTTTTGACGCTGGAAATTTGAAATTTGAAGTTTGGATTTGGTTTGGAAATTTGAAGCGTTTCTTCTGAACGTGTTAAAACGTTCAAACTCGACTATTTTAAATAGACGCTGCCGATGGACAATTGGAATCATAGCCAAGCTAGACATCGAAGTGTGAACATCCTCGTCATGCCGAAGAAAAGTTTGAAGAATGCTGCAAATAAGTGTCCTGGCCGTGGCCGTGGACGCTGACGCAAGGACGATCCATTATACCGACGTCTTTCAGCCTATGAGTAACTTAAAAGTAACGTCTGTCGATGTGTGGCAACGATCGCGTAACGTGCTAACAACACGTTAATCATAGGTTAGAAATAAGTTTCGGGTACTCTAAACATTACCTCGGCGTGTCTCAACTTATGATTAACTTACAAGTAGCATGTGTTGACGTCTGTCAACGATCGCAGACCGTGCATACAACTTGTGGCCAGCGTAGCGGAACGTGTGAGTCATACGCCGGCATACGTCGTGAAATTTCAAGCATGAGAAAATTTGAGGACAACCGAAAAGTACAACGTTTAAAGCCAACGTACAACGACGTATGGCAACGTACTACGACGTATGCCAGCGTGCTCTCAATGTTATCAAAACTTACCCATAACGTATTCAACGTGTGCCAGCGTTTTAGAAAAAAAATTTCAAAAATCGGCATACGTTGGCTAAAACGTCAAGGTGTGACCGGGCCTTTACTGATACTCTTCTTCTCTGTCTATAAATATTCATACCTTCTTTACCTGTGATCTGGTGAGGAAACTATGCAGTTTGGGTCTTGCAGAAGCTTCTCGTGAGGTCGGTCCCACATTCAGCGAAGCACACACGACACACAACAGTGTCACTGTCAGTACCTCGTCCAAATGTAATGGATACAGTGTGTGTGTGTGTGTGTGTGTGTGTGTGTGTGTGTGTGTGTGTGTGTGTGTGTGTGTGTGTGTGTGTGTGTGTGTGTGTGTGTGTGTGTGTGTGTGTGTGTGTGTGTTTCGATCATGACAATAAACTCATGCATGGCACAGAGTTAGAACAACCTCAGTGCACTATCTCACAGACAATCACCATAGTTGTAACACGTGATATGCTTTATAATAACATCGGTATAACACAGACAATGACTACAGTTTGGATACATTGTAACTATACAATTAGCACTACAATAATATATTTACCATATTGTAAAACTACTGTAAAAAAAAAAAAAAACACACACACACTCACTCACAAACACAGAAACTCACTCTCACACACACTCATGTAATAGTGATTTAACCAACAAGCCACTTGTGCTGGTATATAGTTTACTATAGTATAGTTGTAGTAGGACGACTCAAACAGCAAGTCAAAAATAAACCTCCCAATCACCCGGAACATCGAGATCAGGCAAAACACACTTAAAATGTTGTTATAATAAACACACTTACAATGTTGTTATAATAAACACACAAACAAGCGTGGGACCGTGGCTTACTCTCAAACGTTCAATCACCCGACTCCATCCTCACCAATTACGTTTACATGGAACTTTACATCGAACAAACCTCTCGGGATCCGACTTGGTGTCTTTATTCATTCTCAACAACGTTTCGGAATATCATCAAATCATCAAATCATCAAATCGAATCGAATCAACAAATCAACAAGTCTTACCATGAACAGGAACAGAGGAGCACGGACTTGGGAATAAAAAAACACAATTACTACCGTGATTCCACCACCGATAACTCTACCACCACCACTACTACCTACCGTAATTACACCACCGATAATTCTACCACCACCACACCGCCAATACTTCCTACCGTGATTACACCACCGATAACTCCACCACCACCACTACTACCAACCGTGATTACACTACCGATAACTCCACCACCACCACTAATACCTACCGTAATTACACCACCGATAATTCTACCACCACCACACCGCCAATACTTCCTACCGTAATTACACCACCGATAACTCTGCCACCACCACTTATACCTACCGTAATTACACCACCGATAATTCTACCACCACCACACCGCCAATACTTCCTACCGTAATTACACCACCGATAACTCCAACACCGCCACAACTTCCTACCGTGATTACACTACCGATAACTCCACCACCACCACTAATACCTACCGTAATTACACCACCGATAATTCTACCACCACCACACCGCCAATACTTCCTACCGTAATTACACCACCGATAACTCCACCACCACCACTAATACCTACCGTGATTCCACCACCGATAACTCTACCACCACCACTTATACCTACCGTAATTACACCACCGATAATTCTACCACCACCACACCGCCAATACTTCCTACCGTAATTACACCACCGATAACTCCAACACCGCCACAACTTCCTACCGTGATTACACTACCGATAACTCCACCACCACCACTAATACCTACCGTAATTACACCACCGATAATTCTACCACCACCACACCGCCAATACTTCCTACCGTAATTACACCACCGATAACTCCAACACCACCACTACTTCCTAACGTGATTACACTACCGATAACTCCACCACCACCACTAATACCTACCGTAATTACACCACCGATAATTCTACCACCACCACACCGCCAATACTTCCTACCATAATTACACCACCGATAACCCCAACACCACCACTACTTCCTAACGTGATTACACCACCGATAACTCCACCACCACCACACCACCACTACTTCCTAACGTGATTACACCACCGATAACTCCACCACCACCACACCGCCAATACTTCCTACCGTAATTACACCACCAATAACTCCAACACCACCACTACTTCCTAACGTGATTACACCACCGATAACTCCACCACCACCACCACACCGCCAATACTTCCTACCATAATTACACCACCGATAACTCCAACACCTCCACTACTTCCTCTCGTGATTACACCACCGGTAACTCCACCACCACCACACCCCCAATCCTTCCTACCGTGAGTACACCACCGATAACTCCACCACCGCCACTACTACCAACCGTAATTACACCACCGATAACTCCAACACCGCCACAACTTCCTACCGTGATTACACTACCGATAACTCCACCACCACCACTAATACCTACCGTAATTACACCACCGATAACTCCACCACCACCACCACACCGCCAATACTTCCTACCATAATTACACCACCGATAACCCCAACACCACCACTACTTCCTAACGTGATTACACCACCGATAACTCCACCACCACCACACCGCCAATACTTCCTACAGTGATTACACCACCGATAACTCCACCACCGCCACTACTACCAACCGTAATTACACCACCGATAACTCCAACACCGCCACAACTTCCTACCGTGATTACACTACCGATAAATCCACCACCACCACTAATACCTACGGTAATTACACCACCGATAACTCCAACACCGCCACAACTTCCTACCGTGATTACACTACCGATAACTCCACCACCACCACCACCACTACTACCTACCGTAATTACACCACCGATAATTCTACCACCACCACACCGCCAATACTTCCTACCGTGATTACACCACCGATAACTCCACCACCACCACTACTACTACCAACCGTAATTACACCACCGATAACTCCAACACCGCCACAACTTCCTACCGTGATTACACTACCGATAACTCCACCACCACCACCACTAATACCTACCGTAATTACACCACCGATAATTCTACCACCACCACACCGCCAATACTTCCTACCGTAATTACACCACCGATAACTCCAACACCACCACCACTACCTACCGTAATTATACCACCGATAATTCTACCACCACCACACCGCCAATACTTCCTCCCGTAATTACACCACCGATAACTCCAACACCACCACTACTTCCTAACGTGATTACACCACCGATAACTCCACCACCACCACACCGCCAATACTTCCTACCGTGATTACACCACCGATAACTCCACCACCACCACTACTACCAACCGTAATTACACCACCGATAACTCCAACACCGCCACAACTTCCTACCGTGATTACACTACCGATAACTCCACCACCACCACCACCACCACTACTACCTACCGTAATTACACCACCGATAATTCTACCACCACCACACCGCCAATACTTCCTACCGTAATTACACCACCGATAACTCCAACACCACCACTACTTCCTAACGTGATTACACCACCGATAACTCCACCACCACCACACCGCCAATACTTCCTACCGTGATTACACCACCGATAACTCCACCACCGCCACTACTACCAACCGTAATTACACCACCGATAACTCCAACACCGCCACAACTTCCTACCGTGATTACACTACCGATAACTCCACCACCACCACTAATACCTACCGTAATTACACCACCGATAACTCCAACACCGCCACAACTTCCTACCGTGATTACACTACCGATAACTCCACCACCACCACCACCACTACTACCTACCGTAATTACACCACCGATAACTCCAACACCGCCACAACTTCCTACCGTGATTACACTACCGATAACTCCACCCCCACCACTACTACCAACCGTAATTACACCAACGATAACTCCAACACCGCCACAACTTCCTACCGTGATTACACTACCGATAACTCCACCACCACCACTAATACCTACCGCAAGTACACCACCGATACCTCCAACACCGCCACAACTTCCTACCGTGATTACACTACCGATAACTCCACCACCACCACTAATACCTACCGGAATTACACCACCGATAATTCTACCACCACCACACCGCCAATACTTCCTACCGTAATTACACCACCGATAACTCCAACACCACCACTACTACCTACCGTAATTATACCACCGATAATTCTACCACCACCACACTGCCAATACTTCCTGCCGTAAATACAGCACCGATAACTCCAACACCACCACTACTTCCTAACGTGATTACACCACCGATAACTCCACCACCACCACACCGCCAATACTTCCTACCGTGATTACACCACCGATAACTCCACCACCACCACTACTACCAACCGTAATTACACCACCGATAACTCCAACACCGCCACAACTTCCTACCGTGATTACACTACCGATAACTCCACCACCACCACCACTACTACCTACCGTAATTACACCACCGATAATTCTACCACCACCACACCGCCAATACTTCCTACCGTAATTACACCACCGATAACTCCAACACCACCACTACTTCCTACCGTGATTACACCACCGATAACTCCACCACCACTACTTCCTACCGTGATTACACCACCGATAACTCCAACACCACCACTACTTCCTACCGTGATTACACAACCGATAACTCCACCACCACCACACCGCCAATACTTCCTACCGTAATTACACCACCGCCACTACTTCCTACCGTAATTACACCACCGATAACTACAACACAACCACGACTTCCTACCGTAATTAGGCGGTTCTAGAAAATACTCTACGCGGCCTCTTCGGCTCGCCATTCCCGTCTCCTGTCTGGACCGGTCCGTCCATCCCCATGCGTGCACTCACACACGCCATGACACACACACGCCATGACACACACACGCCATGACACACACACACGAGCCATGAAACACACACGAGCCATGAAACACACACGCCATGACACACACACGAGCCATGAAACACACACGAGCCATGAAACACACACGCCATGACACTCACACGCACGCCATGACACCCACGCACACGCCATGACACTCACACACACGCCATGACACACACACACGCCATGACACACACACGCCATGACACTCACACGCCATGACACTCACACGCCATGACACACACACGCCATGACACAGACACGCCATGACACTCACACGCCATGACACTCACACGCCATGACACATACACGCCATGACACATACACGCCATGACACTCACACGCCATGACACATACACGCCATGACACTCACACGCCATGACACTCACACGCCATGACACACACACGAGCCATGAAACACACACGCCATGACACTCACACGCCATGACACTCACACGCCATGACACTCACACGCCATGACACTCACACGCCATGATACACACACGCCATGACACACACACGAGCCATGAAACACACATGCCATGAAACATACACGCCATGACACTCACACGCCATGACACTCACACGCCATGAAACACACACGCCATGACACACACACACCATGACACACACGAGCCATGAAACACATGCCATGACACACACACGCCATGACACTCACAAGCCATGACACTCACACGCCATGACACTCACACGCCATGACACACACACGCCATGACACACACACGCCATGACACTCACAAGCCATGACACTCACACGCCATGACACTCACACGCCATGACACACACACGCCATGAAACACACACGCCATGACACACACACGCCATGAAACACACACGCCATGACACACACACGCCATGACACACGCACGCCATGACACACACACGCCATGACACACACACGCCCCGACACACGCACGCCATGACACACTCACGCCCCATGACACACGCACGCCTCGACACACTCACACCCCATGACACACACACACACGCCATGACACTCACACACACGCCATGACACTCACACACGCCATGACACTCACACACGCCATGACACTCACACACGCCATGACACACACACGCCATGACACTCACACACGCCATGACACTCACACACGCCATGACACTCACACACGCCATGACACTCACACACGCCATGACACTCACACACGCCATGACACTCACACACGCCATGACACTCACACACGCCATGACACTCACACACGCCATGACACTCACACACGCCATGACACACTCACGCCATGACACACTCACGCCATGACACACTCACGCCATGACACACTCACGCCATGACACACTCACGCCATGACACACTCACGCCATGACACACACGCCATGACACACACGCCATGACACACACGCCATGACACACACGCCATGACACACTCACGCCATGACACACGCACGCCATGACACACGCACGCCATGACACACGCACGCCATGACACACGCACGCCATGACACTCGCACGCCATGACACACTCACGCCATGACACACTCACGCCATGACACACTCACGCCATGGCACACTCACGCCATGGCACACTCACGCCATGGCACACTCACGCCATGACACACTCACGCCATGACACACTCACGCCATGACACACTCACGCCATGACACACACACCATGACACACGCACGCCATGACACACGCACGCCATGACACACGCACGCCATGACACACGCACGCCATGACACACGCACGCCATGACACACTCACGCCATGACACTCGCACGCCATGACACACTCACGCCATGACACACTCACGCCATGACACACTCACGCCATGACACACTCACGCCATGACACACTCACGCCATGACACGCACGCCATGACACACTCACGCCATGACACACGCACGCCATGACACACTCACGCCATGACACACACGCCATGACACACTCACGCCATGACACACTCACGCCATGACACACTCACGCCATGACACACACACGCCATGACACACACACGCCATGACACACTCACGCCATGACCCTCACGCAATGCGCCCGTTTCAACACACTGGCTCCACTCACACCCTTCACCACACACACCAGGACAATCACGTTGGGGATTCGAGTTAACAAAAGGGGTCCCGGGGTCTCTTCACCCCCCAAGCTGCGCGTGTACCCGTTCACCTCAGACCTCCCCTCAACCTCGCCCGGCGCGACCGAACCCACCTGGTCGCAGTCCACTTCGGGAGAGTTTTCCGTCTCCCCCTGTCCCTGAAGGAGGCCATCTTGCCTCTCGCATCGGGTCCCAACACATCCCCAAGCTCGCCCCCATTGTCCCCTATTACTCCCACGTGTGTGTGCTCCTTTGTATCGTGTAGTTCCTCCTCTACCTTTTCTATCTCCCGCGTCTCTGTTGTTCTCTTCGTCGTCTCTTGCATTACTTGTGTGTCCGTCACCCCTTTTGTCTCCTCCGTCGTCTACTCGTGTTTATTAGTTTCTTCCTTTATTTCTTTTTTTATCCGTCACCTCCACGTGTCTCGTCCCACACGTCTCCCTAATTATCGTGACGGCGTCTCTCGTCACCCCGACCTCACCCGTCTCCATCGCGGTCCGGACACATTGCACACTCCGTCTCGCTGGTTTCGTGTCGCCGCCATCTTGCGCTCCGTCGTCGGCGTTTCGTCACGCGTCACCGCCATTATGCCTTTCATCCCATCCAAGCCTGTCTGCAGGCCTAACCCCATGCTCTGCATTTCACCCCGCAGTGTTTGCATATTTGCATCCATTGGGCTTCCCATCGCTTGCGCATTTGCGTCCATTTTGGCATCCATCCGTTGCATCATCAGCATTAATTGTTCGATGCCCGATGGCTCTTGCGCCATTACGGACTCTCAGTTCGGTTGTGGGGGATGGTCGACCTGCATGGTGGTGTCCTGGGCTTCTGGTTCCAATAACTCTACACTACTATTATTACCCACCTGCCTCAGCTCGTCTTGGTTAGCCATGTTGCGTGCTGGGAATAATTTAAAAACGCTCGCAATTTGGGGGAACGGGGGGAAGGGAGGGGGGGTTCGTTCCGTACACCCCTGATCAGACCCGTGAATTTTCTCTACGGAGGCCGAGGGGCCGAATCGCACTCCTGACTTCCAAATGTTGCAGGGCCGGACTTCGGCCGCGAGCACGACCGCGAGAAGGGGCTGCAAGTCGGCCCGACCGATCGCCCGGAATGTATAGGTCGTCCCCCGGATAACTCCGGAGCCGACGGGTCCTCTATCGGACCGAACTCGCCAATATATAGACCACGTGGGGTAGGGTCGATTGCTAATTTAAATTTACCGAAATACCCACGTGGACTAAACTACCGGGGAAATTCACCCTCGGCCAACTTTGTCTGAATCGAGTAGCTATCGCCGACTCGGACCCGGCGTAACCAAGCGGAATAACCAAAGTCATGCCGGACCAAATGAACAATTTACCGACCCGAACGGCCGTACTAATCCTCACACACGCGTCATGTCGAACCAATGAAAGAAACACAAAACGAGCTGATACATTTAACAAGAGGGGATATTTATTCACAATAATGGGGGACTAGGGGAGCACGTAAGAGGCAGGGTTAAACGAATATCAGGCAATGCAGGGTATATACAGGGAAAAACACTTAATAGTTCACTACTTATCAGATGGGTCCACTGACACACACACACGCACACACACACACACACACACACACACACACACACACACACACACACACACACACACACACACACACACACACACAAAGAAGTGGTAGCTAGAGCCTTTATTTAGGCTTTCAGCTCGGAGGACAGTTGAGCCGAAGTCTAGGGTCCAACTCGGACCTGTCTGCCTCGTGCAGTCTTCAGGCTGACTCCACTCGGCGCCCGTCCTGGCCACCAAACCTCGACTTGGTTCCCTCCGGAGACGGTACGCAACCCTTCCGGCTCCGGCGGCGGATGGTCTTTCACAAGCTCGATCTTTCAAGAGGAAGAGGAGGAGGAGGAAGACGTTCCAGACGACAGTGACAAGACCAGTCCAGGCCTTCTGAGACGAGCGCTCCCGCAACACGAGCGCTCAATCACGATGAACGCTCCAGCAAGGTGAGCGCTCCTTCCTCGCTTCTCATTGGCTGGCTCCTCTCTCGCTTGCTCCCTCCCTTCACTTCTCCTCTCTGGCTTCCTTCCTCTTCTTTTATGCGCTCCGGCGTGCTCGACCCTCACCCTCCCCAGCGCGCTGGGAAAATCCCGGGGCGGGGGATTGTCGTTCTTCTCTTGCAGAATCCCGATAAAACCCCAAACTATTAAAATAAATCACAGTGCATTTATATTGATTCACCCACTAGACAAGGGAAGGAAGCTATCTATAAAAACACATACTTACCGAAATAACTGCACTACAGGACCTGAATGTTGGGTGTGATCATGGCTTCCAAATTCGCAACAATATTTCAGCCGAAGTGCAAGAGGAGTTTCTTGAGTTAAAGTTCGACTCCTCGGCTGAAGAAGACTTCAAAAAACTGGATCTGGAGACGTTCTGGGTCACGTACCTTCCTGTTTACCCTTTGATCTCACACCAAGCTCTTCGGATTCTGACAATGTTTGGATCAACGTATCTTTGTGAAGCTGAACTTTCCACGCTCGTTGCTGTCAAGACCAAGTACAGAAACAAGCTGAACGTTGAAGGGGACTTGCGTTGTGCTCTCTCTGGCATTCGACCACACATTCAAGATCTGGTAGTTAAGAAGAAATGTCAAGTATTTCATTAAATGTCATCTCATTAAATATGCTGTATATATATGAGTGTTGCTTCCACAGAATTCTTTGTTCAAGAAAAAAGACTAAAAGCACACATTTTTTCAGTTTTTCCTTTTAATTCAGGAGGCTTTTTTAATCATTTGGTTGAAGATGTGAGGGGGCGGGGGCGGCGTGGAGGCAAGGACCAACTACTAGAGTGGACGTGGTGATAAAAAGGTTAAGAACCACTGCTCTGGAGGTTATGGCATGTGCGGAAATTAAATAAAACCACGAACGTTGGCATCTCCGGGCGTACCCAGCGATTTGTAGGTATGATGATGAGGCATTCGATGATATGAGTGAAGAAAGTGGAAAAAAAGAACTTTATCGTTAAGATATCGTTGTTCCAAGTTCCCAGTCAAGGCATTGTTGAGCAGGCCAAGAAATGGTGACTTAAGACCCCGAGTGAGGGGCACTGAGGTGACCAAGCATAAAACCACCTTCCATCCATCGGAACCATACTCTGTACAGAGCATTGGTGCTGCTGAAGCAGTCTCCTTGGCTATTGAGCACAATCCTGGATGGGTCGCCACTCCGACGCAGGATACTCGAATGACTCGATCGTCCCCAGCAAGCTGGTACTCATTTTGCCGACCTCGGAAGGATGACAGGCTGAGTCAACCCCCTGGTGAAGTAATTCAGCGGGCAACGAGGCTTGAATTCAGGACCCTCGGATTCCAAGCCACCACCCTCACCACTGAGCCAACAACAGGCTTCTAACCCCACCTTATTAAAGAACAATTAAATAAGGCAATTAATTATCTTCAAAAAGGGTGTTTTAATTAACCCAAACACCCAATTTTCACTCATGCACTTCCTTGGAGTTCCCTTATTATGCATGCAAAGTTTGGGCTTGGGATCTCAGGATCCTGAGTTCAAATACCAGGTGGGGTTGACTCTGCCTGTCATCCATCCGAGGTTGGCAAAAATGAGTGCCATCATGCTGGTGTCCTGCGTCGGAGTAGCGACCCGTCCAGGATTGTGTCAAATAGTACAGGAGACCGCTTCGGCAGCACCAACGCTCTGCACAGTGTGGTCCCGATGGATGGATGGATGGAAAGTTTGGGGTCGTGAGGTTTCATGGTTTTGGAGTTATGGAGGAGATGGTCTTACAGATGGGCTGATGGACGGACTGAAGGACACACACTGACATTTATTAGTGTGTGTGTGTGTGTGTGTGTGTGTGTGTGTGTACATATATATATATATATATATATATATATATATATATATATATATATATATATATATATATATTGTTGCGGATTCGCGCCCGCCGGCGTGCGGACGGCCACGTAACTCGAATCGCGGCACGTCGCCCACCGGACGGACAATCCAGTCGTGACCCTCTCGGACTAACGCCGGGAACTAGTCACGGGTGGACCTTTCGGTCTCACCGCGATCGTGCCAATCGGCCCCCGCGTGGGATAGGGTTGCTCGCCAAATTCGACCTACCTAAGTACCCACACGGAGGGTAGACCGGGCGATCGCACCTCGCCGCAGGTCGACTTCGGACACGGGCCACTTTAAGCGACCCGTTCCGTACTATCGGGATAACCGAGCGGTGTTATTCGTCGGCCTCGACGGTTCGATTAATTATCGGGCGTTTTAGCCCACGACCAACCCTTTACGTGAAGCAAGATGGAGATTCAATAGAGGAAAAGACGAAGCGAAGCGGGAAAACAGTTCAACAATAAGCACATTTATTCCGCGATGAACGGAAAGCACACATATACAATTCCACCAAAAGCACATGTAAAAGAAGAAGACAATGCAATATTACACAAAAAGCAAATGCAACAATGCAGATCTATCCGACTACCGGGCACACGGCAACACTTATACAATTTTACTTCACAGACGGCGCCGACAACACATATTCCCAAAGCAAAAGAAAAGAGAACCACCCTCCAGGATGAGGGGGGTAGGCGGGCCTGGGGCCGAGACCGTGTCGGGCCTACCCGTCTGATGATGTGACACAGAGCGGCGGTGGCGCCTCAACTCCGCGGGCCTCGCGGACAGTGTCTGGTAGGGGGTGGGTAGGGGGCCCCCTTTGTCGCACTATCTCAGCGCGGGGGGAAACAGGAGGGGGTTGCTGATGCTCGGGGGAAGGAGGATATCACCCTGTCTAGGGTCCCGCGGCGAGCGTCTCCTCCTCCACCTCGGTCGCGTTGCTGGCCTCTCTCTGTGCAGCCCCCGGCACCGACGCGAGCACCCCCTCGTCCGCCTTCGCCGCCGTCACCTCTCCACAGCTCCGTCCTCTTCACTCTGACTAGTACCACTTCTTTCCCGCTCCACCGACGACTCTCTTGAATTCCGCACTCAACTCTCAACTTCCAACTGAACTCTTACTCAACTTGTCTGACGAACGCAGCCGTTTTTATAAGCCCCGTGGCTACGCTCTTTCACCCTTGACCCTCTGCCTCCGACCCTTCACCTCTCTTGCTGGCTCCCCATTGGCCCGAGGAAAAGTGGGCGTGAATGCTTTTTTGATCCATGAATTTGCATATAGCGACCGCCCTCCAACGCCCTGGAGGCGGGGCCAAATCGCCCCTCGCTCACCGATTGGACGGAACAAAAGTGGGCGTGAGTCGTTTTTGATCCGTTTTTCTGCGGAAAGTCCGTGATGTTTTTGAACACGCTGCTCGGTGCGCGCCCCGCACGAGTCCAGCATCGGTGCCCACGAGTGGCGCGAGATGACGGTGATGCGATGGTGGCGAGTTGTGACGGTAAAGGTCGTGGCAGTTGTGGTGAAGCGGCGTTGTGGTTGGTGGTTGTTGTTGTGAAGCGGCGTTGTGGTTGGTGGTTGTTGTTGTGAAGCGGCGTTGTGGTTGGTGGTTGTTGTTGTGAAGCGGCGTTGTGGTTGGGGGTTGTTGTTGTGATGGCTGTTGAGACGTGGTTGGTGGTGGTAATAATGGCGGCTGGTCCAAAATAAAGATAGTAAAAGAAAAACGGCTATCCTGAAGAGTCGCAGCCCGCATGAATGACATTTATTCCCTCTAGACAACGGGTTTGGGCCTAACTACACATATACTTACCGAGATATCTCACCTAAGGGACCTGAATGGTGGTTTGTGAATTTCGTCAACCACAACACTACCCCCTCCCCTTTTTACAGACTCGTCCCGAGTCGTCAAATTTTCGTGTGCCATCATGTGTAGTTTTCCCCTAGTACATTTTACCTACGGATCCCTGAGTGCGACATTCATGGTATATGTGTCCCCAAAATAAATAACCTGAGGGCTGCGTAACTACCTAAACAAACTCACTCACACGGACGACTTAAATAAAATTGCCGGCGCTAAGACAGACATGCCGGGGGCGCACTCATATTTACAGTACATCTTAACCTTAACTTACAAATTTTACACTAAACCATGGCCCAGGATCACTGAACTCTGCAAAAAGAAAGCAGTTAGCAGGGAGCCAGGCTGCTCACATGCAGTCTCTGACTCAAATAATGCAGGTGACAGGGAACGTGGCCGGCTGCTCACACGCAGTCCAAGGCCTTCCCTTTTGAACTGAACGCAGTGAACCACAACGGTGCATGGGCCGCACAAACGTAGTCTCCGTGCCAGCTCAAGTGGCACACGCAATGAACACAACGGATGGATGGATGAACGGTTTGAACTGAACGCAGTGAACCACAACGGTGCATGGGCTGCACAACGCAGTCTCCGTGCCAGCTCAAGTGGCACACGCAATGAACACAACGGATGGATGGATGGATGCAAACACGGTGCACGGGCCGCCAGTGCAGGCCCGTGTTGTAGCTGCCAACAGGGCAGTTCTTGCAGCTTGCAAACTGTTGCCTTGATCCTGGCGCACATGGCAATGAACAGGGGGGGCAAAGCAAAAATTGAACGGGGGCTGGTGAGCAGGGGCAGTGGGCATGGCATGGCAAAGGCAGCAGGCAAACACAGCCTGCAGAACCAGGCCGTTGCAGGCAAACACAGCCGGCAGATGAACTGGCCGGCACAGGCCTTGAAGTACCACAGCTGCAGACGATCCGGCCGGCACAGGCCTTGCAGCAACACAACAGCTGCCGATGAAGTGGGCCGGCACAGGCCTTGCAGCAACGCAGCCAGCAGATGAAGCTGGCCAGTCTTTGCCGTTCAGTGGAGGTTGGTGGAGGGAGTGCGGTGGTGCTGGCCACTTGGAAGGCGGGCTCGGACCTACCTACCTGTCTCCCTCCCACCTATTGCCTTTGCCTGTCACTGTACATCCCCACTCCCTTAATTTGTCAAACCCCAATTTAGCCCCAACTTTTTTTTTTTTTTTTTTTTTACTTCCCCACTATAAATCGTCCCCTAACCCCCTTTATCGTCACCTAGTTCGTCACCATAGCTAACCTATCCTGTCACCTAGCCTACTCCCAACCCCTACGTTCCCTTCCCGGAGGGGAGTAAGGGAGAGCTAACGTCCTGTGTCGAGGCCCAACTCAAGCCTCAGAATGGCCTCCCCAGAGTTCGGCGATCTATAACCAAAGTGGGTCCAGCGGCCCACAACGACAGCGAGGGGATGGATGGTGCGGAGGGGTACACTTCCTATCTACCCTAACCATTAACTGTTAAACTACCCCGGGGCTTTCAACAAGCGCCTCTCGCTTAAACTATTGGTTCTAACAACCCAGATTCCCGTCGCCTGTGTTGGTGTCCTTACAATTTCGGGCCTCGCCCCCCAATTTTCTCTCCGTGCCCTCACACGGTCTCCTGGCTAGGACACGTGGCCCCCTTTGGCAGGCACGACCCTCTGCCGATTCTCCCGCTATGGCACCCCCGGGCACTACACTGCCTCCGAGCCTACCAGCTCCCTAACACCGGGGAGTGCCCCCCATGGCACCTCCCCTGAAACGCACACGTGGCAGGCTGGCTTCCCGGGCCCCTTTCCGAGGGTCACCCTTGCCCACAACACTGCCCACGCGGCTAATGGCGCCCCGGGCCCCCGCACCAAGCAGGCGCACCCGTGCCCACTACGCTATCCCGGCCCCCCATGGGCCCTTGGCCTACCACGGCCGACTAGCCTGGTGCCCGGGGTACCCACTCAGCGATACTCACTTTTCGCAGCCACGCTCCCAGCCCGTCAACAGGGCTCCTGCACCCCTCCAAACGGGTTTCGAGCCTACACTCCCACCAACAACAAAACGACCTCCATTTTTCAATTTAACTAACCCCCTAACTCACTCTACACTGACCCCGGGGTCCCTTGGGCGGGAGTCACTCCTCCCCCCAATCACTCATCGCACCATGCATTCCCCATTCGCTCCACTCACACAGACCCGCTGGCCTTACTCACTCACCAAGTCACAACACATGCTTCCACTTCACTCACCAACTCTTCAACACACTCACCGCTGAACTCTGCCATCCTTCTAACTACCTCCCCTAACTAACTCGTGCTCCCACGTCGTCCCTTAAACTACAGCACGTTCCTTTTAACACTACGTAGCTAAGCTACGTCCCCTCTACACATTCACTGTCTGTCACTGTTCTCAAATGTCCCAAATAACTTTTATTTCCCCACCTAAAGCTCATCTAAATCCCTCTACCTAATCCATTCCACGGACTCCATGAGGACTTACCCCTGCCCCATGGAGTCGGTCTAGCTAAGCTAACCCTTCCCCCAAACTAGTTTCCATCCTGTGCCCAGGTAAGGGGGTCTTCCACCCCTTGCCCAGGAATCCTGTGCACCCAAAAGTGAGGCTTGCTTTTTCTTTTTTTTTTTTCTTTACATGCGCAGCACCAGCGCGGCAACTCAGAGCTCGCGCACTTTGCACCTGCCCGTGACGTCATGCAGCTGCACGTGTACCTCGTCCCTCCTTGGACGGTACCATCCGGCAGGGATTCCCCTCCTGCCGGATTCCAACCCCACGTGCAGCCATGACGTCACCGTGCGCATAAAAAAAAACACAAGCCCCACGTCTCGAGGGGTTCCCCACGCGAACACATGTGCTTTGCCCGTTGGAGCTGAACACACACGATCGCGTGGAGAACCCGTCCGGTCCAAATCCATAATCCTGCCTAAACTTTGTCCGTCCGCGGGATCGGCAAATCCACCGCGTGCGTTTCCGGACCGGGACTTCACTCTCGCAAGCGAGCACGTGGGGGCCTCGTGCGTTGCACAGCACGGACCTCGTGCTCACTGCTGGGTGAACCCGGCACGGTCCCCGAAACAACTACAGCCGCTACTCGGCTTTCTTTCTTCACATGTCTCCGTCGTCGCCTCCATTCAACACACGCACACCTGCGTGTTACGACGCTCACACTCCATTCCATTACATTCACACCGGGAGACGCGGCTGCGTGCTCCCGCATGCCAACCGACATCTCCCTCACATACCGCTCTCTCACACACACGGTCTCCCTTGCATAAACCATACCACTCACACGTGGTGCTCCATTCACTCGCGGTTCCTCATCCACACACCGTGCCTCACTCATACACCGTGCCTCACTCACACACGCGGGGGCACTCAACCGCGGTGTTTCATCCACACACCGTCCCTCACTCACACACGCGGGGGCACTCACCCGCGGTGCCTCATCCACACACCGTGCCTCACTCACACACGCGGGGCACTCACCCGCGGTGCCCCATCCACACTGGCCGTTTCATCCACACACACGGCCTCACTCACACACGGTGCCTCATCCACACACGGCGTGCTGGGAAGCACGTACTCTGGCACCATCGCCACCACACCACTCACACACGGGGTCGCTTCCACACACGGAGACGCACTCACACCTTGCATCACACACACCGGGACAACCACACTGGGGATTCGTGTCCCCACAAGGGTCTCCGGGGCCTCTATACCCCCCAAGCTCTCCAAGCACCCGTTCGCAGCACTCCTCCCCTCGACCTCGCAAAGCACGACCGAACTCACCTGGTCGTGACTCGCCTCAAGGGGGCATACTCCCTCCCCTCGTTCCTGGAGGAGGCCATCCAGCTGCTCGCACCGGGCCTCCACCCAGTCCGCGAGCTCACCCCCATTGTCCTCCACTACCTCCGTGTGTGTGTGTGCGTCACTTACCCCGTCTTCATCGTGTAGTCTTCCCTCTATCGTTCCCATCTCCCGTGTCTCTGCCAACTCAGTCACCTCTTCACCCTTTACCTCCCTTGTCTCTACTATTTTTATTTCCTTTGTCGTCTCCTCGTGTCTCGTCTCACACGTTTTGGTCTCCCCATTTAATTTTTCCCTTTCGGTCACAGTCACGACCCTCGCCCAACACGCCCCCCGAATTATTTTGTCACCCGCCTCCACCGCGGGCCTGTCAGCCGTTGCACCCCCTCCCAGCTCGTTCGTTCCTACACGTGGAGTCGCCATTTTTAGCTCCCTGGTCACTGCCTTCATGCCCGCCTGCAGGCTTCGGCCCATGTTCTGCGTCTCACCCAGCAGCTTTTTAGTTTCTTCCTTCATGTTTGTTTCCATTCCGTTCATTTGCTTGTTCAATCCTTCCATTTCGTTTTTCATTTCATTTGTGTATGTATCCATCTTTTCGTTCATGCCTTTCATTTTGTTTATAATTTCATGCGCATTCGTTTCCATTTGCTTGTTCATTGCCGTACAGCTTGGCGTATAGCTGGGCCATGTCGGGTGCGCTTGGGTGAGCCGATTCGGCAAGAATCGGGAGGTTTTGGTGGAGAGGGGGAGGGGAGGTGTCATACACCGCGGCCGCTGCCGCACCTATTTCGGGCTCTGGGTTCAGTTGGGCGAGTTCGTTTTCCTGTACAACCAACATTTCCTGCACGGGGATTTCATCCTGGACCATGGATCCTACATTACTACACATATACATTTCTAATACCCCCGGCTCCCGCTCGCCTTGAGACGCCATCTTGCTTCTCGCAAAGGATTAATTTAGCTCGCTCGTAATTTGGAGGGAATCGGGGGTCGCTCCTCTCACCCATGGACCGATTCCCGTGAATTTAGCTGGAGACAGGAGAGCCCGTTTTCCCGTTCTCCGATACCAGTGCCGCGAGGAGGGCGATGAGTTTATATCGCACGACCTGACACCAGTGTTGCCGATTCGCGCCCGCCGGCGTGCGGACGGCCACGTAACTCGAATCGCGGCACGTCGCCCACCGGACGGACAATCCAGTCGTGACCCTCTCGGACTAACGCCGAGAACTAGTCACGGGTGGACCTTTCGGTCTCACCGCGATCGTGCCAATCGGCCCCCGCGTGGGATAGGGTTGCTCGCCAAATTCGACCTACCTAAGTACCCACACGGAGGGTAGACCGGGCGATCGCACCTCGCCGCAGGTCGACTTCGGACACGGGCCACTTTAAGCGACCCGTTCCGTACTATCGGGATAACCGAGCGGTGTTATTCGTCGGCCTCGACGGTTCGATTAATTATCGGGCGTTTTAGCCCACGACCAACCCTTTACGTGAAGCAAGATGGAGATTCAATAGAGGAAAAGACAAAGCGAAGCGGGAAAACAGTTCAACAATAAGCACATTTATTCCGCGATGAACGGAAAGCACACATATACAATTCCACCAAAAGCACATGTAAAAGAAGAAGACAATGCAATATTACACAAAAAGAAAATGCAACAATGCAGATCTATCCGACTACCGGGCACACGGCAATACTTATACAATTTTACTTCACAGACGGCGCCGACAACACATATTCCCAAAGCAAAAGAAAAGAGAACCACCCTCCAGGATGAGGGGGGTAGGCGGGCCTGGGGCCGAGACCGTGTCGGGCCTACCAGTCTGATGATGTGACACAGAGCGGCGGTGGCGCCTCAACTCCGCGGGCCTCGCGGACAGTGTCTGGTAGGGGGTGGGAAGGGGGCCCCCTTTGTCGCACTATCTCAGCGCGGGGGGAAAAAGGAGGGGGTTGCTGATGCTCGGGGGAAGGAGGATATCACCCTGTCTCGGGTCCCGTGGCGAGCGTCTCCTCCTCCACCTCAGTCGCGTTGCTGGCCTCTCTCTGTGCATCTCCCGGCACCGATGCGAGCACCCCCTCGTCCGCCTTCGCCGCCGTCACCTCTCCACAGCTCCGTCCTCTTCACTCTGACTAGTACCACTTCTTTCCCGCTCCACCGACGACTCTCTTGAATTCCGCACACTCAACTCTCAACTTCCAACTGAACTCTTACTCAACTTGTCTGATGAACGCAGCCGTTTTTATAAGCCCCGTGGCTACGCTCTTTCACCCTTGACCCTCTGCCTCCGACCCTTCACCTCTCTTGCTGGCTCCCCATTGACCCGAGGAAAAGTGGGCGTGAATGCTTTTTTGATCCATGAATTTGCATATAGCGACCGCCCTCCAACGCCCTGGAGGCGGGGCCAAATCGCCCCTCGCTCACCGATTGGACGGGACAAAAGTGGGCGTGAGTCGTTTTTGATCCGTTTTTCTGCGGAAAGTCCGTGATGTTTTTGAACACGCTGCTCGGTGCGCGCGCCCCGCACGAGTCCAGCATCGGTGCCCACGAGTGGCGCGAGATGACGGTGATGCGATGGTGGCGAGTTGTGACGGTAAAGGTCGTGGCGGTTGTGGTGAAGCGGCGTTGTGGTTGGTGGTTGTTGTTGTGAAGCGGCGTTGTGGTTGGTGGTTGTTGTTGTGAAGCGGCGTTGTGGTTGGTGGTTGTTGTTGTGAAGCGGCGTTGTGGTTGGTGGTTGTTGTTGTGAAGCGGCGTTGTGGTTGGTGGTTGTTGTTGTGAAGCGGCGTTGTGGTTGGTGGTTGTTGTTGTGATGGCTGTTGAGACGTGGTTGGTGGTGGTAATAATGGCGGCTGGTCCAAAATAAAGATAGTAAAAGAAAAACGGCTATCCTGAAGAGTCGCAGCCCGCATGAATGACATTTATTCCCTCTAGACAACGGGTTTGGGCCTAACTACACATATACTTACCGAGATATCTCACCTAAGGGACCTGAATGGTGGTTTGTGAATTTCGTCAACCACAACAATATATTACCAGTAGCTTTGTCTGAAGATGAAGACATTAAACAGTTCTTTATATGATCATCTTCAAACTTTAACTGCTTTTCGATTTCGTTTTCCAGCTGCTGTATATTGTGCTGGGAAACTTTTTTATGAACGACACACTTCATTGTGTAACAGCAGGGGGCAGGCTTTTCCCGCGTCACTTTCACCCGTCAAGAGCTCAATGTACTCGATACTTTTCAATATTCGGTACTTAATCGAGACAGTGTTATCAAATACACGAATTACAAATTATTTCATTTTATCATACAATTAGAACAAAAACATGGATATAATTACCCTCGCCAAGGATTCGGAGAGGGTATTGCACTTGGGTCCGTTTGTTTGTCTGTCTGTCTGTCTGTCTGTCTGTCTGTCCGCACAGAATTTTCGTGTTTTTCTCTGCAACTGCTTGTCGGATTGAGACGAAATTGTCACCATTGGTGGGACGACTCCTTTGGAATGTTTCAATGATAATTATGACGTCATAGGTTACGTGGTGTGGCAGCCATATTGGAAAAAAGGGAAAAACTTTGGACCTCTGTATCTCTGAAACCGCACCAAGGAAGAAATTCAAACCTGGTACGCGGAAAGTACTCCTCATGGAGAATGACTGATTTTTTTTTAATGTCAGAGGTGCCCTCATTATGATGTCATAATCGCATATGTGGAACGCCACATCCGATCAGTATGAAAATTTTTGAGTGTCGTCTCGGGATAAAATGGTACATAGAAAAAAAAATTCATGACGTCATCAGTCACGTGATTCGGCAGGCATATTGTTTAATTGTTTTTTTAAACCTTCAAAAAATCTTCCCTGAAGTGGCTGAACAGATCGAGGCAAAACTTTACACGCTTGACCATCTGTCCACGACGCACAAGAGAG
>NC_140972.1:5354327-5416827 GCF_056783735.1 Eptatretus burgeri
GCATGCACCTGCACCAAATAGTTCATTGGCTTCCATTTTATGACACTAGCAAAACTGTCCAGAGTCTTGTGTGAGAACAAATGCATCCTGAATACCCACAAACCTCAAACACAAACTTCTTCCCCACTGTGTCCTTCCTCAACCCCCCCCCACCTAATGCGGACACAATACCTGTAAGAGTACTCCTCCTCCCGTGCAGACAGAGTCCCCATGACAGGACAGAATGTACTGAGATTTTGTACAAAACCGCCTGATTTGGCCAAACGTCCTTTTGCTCGACTCCACGTTTGTTTCTCCACATCGGATGTTCTTCCTGCAGGTTTCATTGTACTTTCACTCTGAACTTGTGTTTGTGTGTTGTGTGCACCTTCCCTACAGATGCCGAGCATGGTTACGCGTCCACGCTACCTGTGGGTATGGACAGGAAACGTCTACGGGTGAAGAAAACTGGTAACAGCAGGTGAGAAGGGGGTTGTCCAATTTGGGTAGATTTGTGTGGTTAATTGAGATGAGAAGGGGGTTGTCCAATTTGGGTAGATTTGTGTGGTTAATTGAGATGAGAAGGGGGTTGTCCAATTTCGTTAGATTTATGTGGTTCATTGCGATGAGAAGAGGGTTGTCCAATTAGGGTAGATTTGTGTGGTTAATTGAGATGAGAAGGGGGTTGTCCAATTTGGGTAGATTTGGGTGGTTAATTGAGATGAGAAGGGAGTTGTCCAATTTGGGTAAATTTGTGTGGTTAATTGCAATGATAAAAGGGTTGTCCAATTTGGGTATATTTGTGTGGTTAATTGAGATGAGAAGGGGGTTGTCCAATTCAGGTAGATTTGTGTGGTTAATTGAGATGAGAAGGGGGTTGTCCAATTTGGGTAGATTTGTGTGGTTAATTGAGATGAGAAGGGGTTTGTCCAATTCAGGTAGATTTGTGTGGTTAATTGAGATGAGAAGGGGGTTGTCCAATTCAGGTAGATTTGTGTGGTTAATTGAGATGAGAAGGGAGGTGTCCAATTTGGGTAGATTTGTGTGGTTAATTGAGATGAGAAGGGGGTTGTCCAATTTGGGTAGATTTCTGTGGTTAATTGAGATGAGAAGGGATTGTCCAATTTGGGTAAGTTTGTGTGGTTAATTGCGATGAGAAAAGGGTTGTCCAATTTGGGTAGATTTGTGTGGTTAATTGAGGTGAGAAGGGATTGTCCAATTTGGGTAAGTTTGTGTGGTTAATTGCGATGAGAAAAGGGTTGTCCAATTTGGGTAGATTTGTGTGGTTAATTGAGGTGAGAAGGGACTTGCCCAATTTGGGTAGGTTTGTGTGATTAATTGAGATGAAAAGGGGGTTGTCCAATTTGGGTAGATTTGTGTGGTTAATTGAGGTGGGAAGGGACTTGCCCAATTTGAGTAGGTTTGTGTGCTTAATTGAGATGAAAAGGGGGTTGTCCAATTTGGGTAGATTTGTGTGGTTAATTGAGGTGATAAGGGGGTTGTCCAATTTGGGTAGGTTTGTGTAGTAAATTGAGGTGATAAGGGGGTTGTCCAATTTGGGTAGGTTTGTGTAGTAAATTGAGGTGAGCAGGGGGTTGTCCAATTTGGGTAGGTTTGTGTGGTTAATTGAGGTGAGCAGGGGGTTGTCCAATTTGGGTAGATTTGTGTGGTTAATTGAGATGAGCAGGGGGTTGTCCAATTTGGGTAGATTTGTGTGGTTAATTGAGATGAGAAGGGAGTTGTCCAATTTGGGTAGATTTGTGTGGTTAATTGAGGTGAGAAGGGAGTTGTCCAATTTCGTTAGATTTTTGTGGTTCATTGCGATGAGAAGAGGGTTGTCCAATTAGGGTACATTTGTGTCGTTAATTGAGATGAGAAGGGGGTTGTCCAATTTGGGTAGATTTGTGTGGTTAATTGTGGTGAGAAGGGGGTTGTCCAATTTCGTTAGATTTGTGTGGTTAATTGAGGTGAGAAGGGGGTTGTCCAATTTGGGTAGATTTGTGTGGTTAATTGAGGTGAGAAGGGAGTTATCCAACTTGGGTAGATTTGTGTGATTAATTGAGATGAGAAAAGGGTTGTCCAATTTTGGTAGATTTGTGTGGTTAATTGATATGAGAAGGGGGTTGTCCAATTTGGGTATATTTGTGTGGTTACTAGAGATGAGAAGGAAGTTGTCCAATTTGGGTAGGTTTGTGTGGTTAATTGAGATGTGAAGGGGGTTTCCAATTTGGGTAGGTTTGTGCAGTTAATTGAGATGAGAAGGGGGTTGTCCAATTTGGGTATATTTGTGTGGTTACTTGAGATGAGAAGGGAGTTATCCAATTTGGGTAGGTTTGTGTGGTTAATTGAGATGCGAAGGGGGTTGTCCAATTTGGGTAGATTTCTGTGGTTAATTGAGGTGAGAAGGGAGTTATCCAATTTGGGTATATTTGTGTGGTTAATTGAGGTGAGAAGGGAGTTATCCAATTTGGGTAAGTTTGTGTGGTTAATTGAGGTGAGAAGGGAGTTGTCCAGTTTGGGTATATTTGGGTGGTTAATTGAGGTGAGAAGGGACTTGCCCAATTTGAGTAGGTTTGTGTGATTAATTGAGATGAAAAGGGGGTTGTCCAATTTGGGTAGATTTGTGTGGTTAATTGAGGTGATGAGGGGGTTGTCCAATTTGGGTAGGTTTGTGTAGTAAATTGAGGTGAGCAGGGGGTTGTCCAATTTGGGTAGATTTCTGTGGTTAATTGAGGTGAGAAGGGAGTTGTCCAATTTCGTTAGATTTATGTGGTTCATTGCGATGAGAAGAGGGTTGTCCAATTAGGGTAGATTTGTGTGGTTAATTGAGATGAGAAGGGGTTGTCCAATTTGGGTAGATTTGTGTGGTTAATTGTGGTGAGAAGGGGTTTGTCCAATTTCGTTAGATTTGTGTGGTTAATTGAGGTGAGAAGGGGGTTGTTCAATTTGGGTAGGTTTGTGTGGTTAATTGAAATGAGAAGGGGGTTGTCCAATTTGGGTAGATTTGTGTGGTTAATTGAGGTGAGAAGGGAGTTATCCAACTTGGGTAGATTTGTGTGATTAATTGAGATGAGAAAAGGGTTGTCCAATTCTGGTAGATTTGTGTGGTTAATTGATATGAGAAGGGGATTGTCCTATTTGGGTATATTTGTGTGGTTAATTGAGGTCAGAAGGGGGTTGTCCAATTTGGGTATATTTGTGTGGTTACTTGAGATGAGAAGGGAGTTATCCAATTTGGGTAGGTTTGTGTGGTTAATTGAGATGTGAAGGGGGTTGTCCAATTTGGGTAGATTTCTGTGGTTAATTGAGGTGAGAAGGGAGTTATCCAATTTGGGTATATTTGTGTGGTTAATTGAGGTGAGAAGGGAGTTATCCAATTTGGGTAAGTTTGTGTGGTTAATTGAGGTGAGAAGGGAGTTGTCCAGTTTGGGTATATTTGGGTGGTTAATTGAGGTGAGAAGGGACTTGCCCAATTTGAGTAGGTTTGTGTGATTAATTGAGATGAAAAGGGGGTTGTCCAATTTGGGTAGATTTGTGTGGTTAATTGAGGTGATGAGGGGGTTGTCCAATTTGGGTAGGTTTGTGTAGTAAATTGAGGTGAGCAGGGGGTTGTCCAATTTGGGTAGATTTCTGTGGTTAATTGAGGTGAGAAGGGAGTTGTCCAATTTCGTTAGATTTATGTGGTTCATTGCGATGAGAAGAGGGTTGTCCAATTAGGGTAGATTTGTGTGGTTAATTGAGATGAGAAGGGGGTTGTCCAATTTGGGTAGATTTGTGTGGTTAATTGTGGTGAGAAGGGGTTTGTCCAATTTCGTTAGATTTGTGTGGTTAATTGAGGTGAGAAGGGGGTTGTTCAATTTGGGTAGGTTTGTGTGGTTAATTGAAATGAGAAGGGGGTTGTCCAATTTGGGTAGATTTGTGTGGTTAATTGAGGTGAGAAGGGAGTTATCCAACTTGGGTAGATTTGTGTGATTAATTGAGATGAGAAAAGGGTTGTCCAATTCTGGTAGATTTGTGTGGTTAATTGATATGAGAAGGGGATTGTCCTATTTGGGTATATTTGTGTGGTTAATTGAGGTCAGAAGGGGGTTGTCCAATTTGGGTCGGTTTGTGCAGTTAATTGAGATGAGAAGGGGGTTGTCCAATTTGGGTATATTTGTGTGGTTACTAGAGATGAGAAGGAAGTTGTCCAATTTGGGTAGATTTGTGTGGTTAATTGAGATGTGAAGGGGGTTTCCAATTTGGGTAGGTTTGTGCAGTTAATTGAGATGAGAAGGGGGTTGTCCAATTTGGGTATATTTGTGTGGTTACTTGAGATGAGAAGGGAGTTGTCCAATTTGGGTAGGTTTGTGTGGTTAATTGAGATGCGAAGGGGGTTGTCCAATTTGGGTAGGTTTGTGGGGTTAATTGAGATGAAAAGGGGGTTGTCCAATTTGGGTAGATTTGTGTGGTTAATTGAGGTGATAAGGGGGTTGTCCAATTTGGGTAGGTTTGTGTGGTTAATTGAGATGAGAAGGGAGTTGTCAAATTTGGGTAGATTTGTGTGGTTAATTGAGATGAGAAGGGAGTTGTCCAATTTGGGTAGGTTTGTGGGGTTAATTGAGATGAGAAGAGAGTTGTCCAATTTGGGTAGATTTGTGGGGTTAATTGAGATGAGGAAGGGAGTTGTCCAATTTGGGTCGATTTGTGGGGTTAATTGAGATGAGGAAGGGAGTTGTCCAATTTGGGTAGATTTGTGGGGTTAATTGAGATGAGGAAGGGAGTTGTCCAATTTGGGTAGATTTGTGGGGTTGATTGAGATGAGGAAGGGAGTTGTCCAATTTGGGTAGGTTTGTGGGGTTAATTGAGATGAGAAGGGAGTTGTCCAATTTGGGTAGGTTTGTGTGGTTAATTGAGATGAGGAAGGGAGTTGTCCAATTTGGGTAGATTTGTGGGGTTAATTGAGATGAGGAAGGGAGTTGTCCAATTTGGGTAGATTTGTGGGGTTAATTGAGATGAGAAGGGAGTTGTCCAATTTAGGTAGATTTGTGTTGTTCATTGAGGTCAGAAAGGAGTTGTCGAATTTGGGTAGGTTTGTGTGGTTAATTGAGATGAGAAGGGGGTTGTCTAATTTGGGTAGGTTTGTGTGGTTAATTGAGGTGAGAAGGGGGTTGTCCAATTTGGGTAGGTTTGTGTGGTTAATTGAGATGATAAGGGGGTTATCCAATTTGGGTAGGTTTCTGTGGTTAATTGAGATGAGAAGGGGGTTGTCTAATTTGGGTAGGTTTGTGTGGTTAATTGAGGTGAGAAGGGGGTTGTCCAATTTGGGTAGGTTTGTGTGGTTAATTGAGATGATAAGGGGGTTTCTCCAATTTGGGTAGGTTTGTGTGGTTAATTGAGGTGAGAAGGGGGTTGTCCAATTTGGGTAGGTTAGTGTGCTTAATTGATGGGAGAAGGGGGTTGTCCAATTTGGGTAGATTTGTGGGGTTAATTGAGATGAGAAAGGGAGTTGTCCAATTTAGGTAGATTTGTGTTGTTAATTTGAAATGAGAAGGAGGTTGTCCAATTTGGGTAGATTTTTGTGGTTAATTGAGGTCAGAAGGGAGTTGTCCAATTTGGGTAGATTTGTTTGGTTAATTGAAATGAGAAGGGGGCTGACCAATTTTAGTAGGTTTGTGTGGTTAATTGGGGTTAGAAGGGGGTTGTCCAATTTGGGTATATTTGTGTGGTTAATTGAGATGACAAGGGGGTTGTCCAATTTGGGTATATTTGTGTGGTTAATTGGGATTAGAAGGGAGTTGTCCAATTTTGGTAGATTTGTGTGGTTAATTGAGATGAGAAGGAGGTTGTCCAATTTGGGTTGATTTGTGGGGTTAATTGAGATGAGAAAGGGAGTTGTCCAATTTCGGTAGATTTGTGTTAATTTGAAATGAGAAGGAGGTTGTCCAATTTGGGTAGATTTTTGTGGTTAATTGAGGTCAGAAGGGAGTTGTCCAATTTGGGTAGATTTGTGTGGTTAATTGAAATGAGAAGGGGGCTGACCAATTTTAGTAGGTTTGTGTGGTTAATTGGGGTTAGAAGGGGGTTGTCCAATTTGTGTAGTTAATTGAGATGAGAATGGAGGAAGGTTGTGAATTTGATGGTAAACCACTGATGAGAAATTAACGTCTGTTTGTTTGTTTATTTATTTGTTGTTACGAATCTTTTGTTCACCACAAAGCCCACGATTGTTCGGACACACACACATATATAAAAGTTCCTCAGTTCAATGATGCTCATAATGGAGCCTGTGTAACATTAGAAATTACCTTTTCTGTGTCTCATTGTTCTCTCTTTTTACCTTTCCCTCCGTCACTTTGTGTGTTTTCACTGCAGATCGACGCACAATGAATTGGAAAAGAACAGGTGAGTGGTTTGTTAATATGCATGTGACATGCTCTGTCATAGCAGGCCCTGCCACAGTGTTTTGTGTGGGGAGGATGTATTGGTGGGGGGGGGGGGGTGGTGGAGGGGGGGCTGATGGGATGGATTTGGAAAGTCGAGTGCAATGGGGAGGGAAGGAGTGTAGGTAGTGGGGGCTGGGTCAGGTCAGGGACTTCAATAACTGGCACGTGATTCACAGAGCCAATCAAAGAGGAATTGATTCAAAATAACCGTCCTAGCAAAACTTTTGTGTTCAGCAGCCCTTTGATACTGACGCAACCATGAGCAGATTAGACCTTGCATGAGCCATCCAAATGGGATTTTAAAAGTTGCTGAAACCTGCTTATTGCAAGCACGCCCGCTTCAACTTGTGTGCACACCTGGCTTGGGACTCGCACGATCGAGGTTCAATTATCAGCCTAGCGGTATCCAGGTTTTGTAATGTGGTGCTGAAGTCGAGCTAGTTTGTGTGGATTATACTTATTTTCTGTGAAATGAGGATTTATTTATTTATTTTTAATCTGGTGTGGCATGTGCCATGGTCAAATGCCCAACTTGTGGTTTGGAGTTGTTCTACCTTCCTTTCCATACGGAGTATCTCGTGTCTTTTTCATTTTATTTTATTATCTCGTTATGCCACCAAGTTATTGGGAAGGTAATTTGTGCTTCCCTTTTTTTTTGGAAGATGCAAATGTCCTGAACTTGTAACGTCGGTGCCGATACTGGAGGGATACGGGACGAACGTTGCATTTCTGGTTTCGATGATAACGTTCTCATTACTTTACCTTGCATGTCTTTTTTGCAATCCAGCGTACCCAGAGAAAGTTGTGCCATGGCCTTCCGTACTCGTATCGGAAACCCTAATGAAGCTTCATGATCAATTTTTGCCCCTGTTGCTTTGAGTTTGCAACAGCCGGGAGCAAGCGAGTGTGTTTTGTGCTACAAGTCTTCTTCTGCGACGTTGGTTTTATCCGCCACAGGTTTGATCCTTGAAGCCTGCAGGAAGGGTGCCAGATTGAGGATCCGTATATAGTTCAGGTTCCGAATGCCAAAGAAAAAGAAAAGAACGACATGCTTTGTGTAAAGCACTTCGGGCCTTAATTTGGCATGTACATGGTCACGCAGTTATTGATTCAACTCTGTGTTTGCTAAAAGGAACGAAATGGTGTCTGTAAATGGGTGAGGCGATGAATGATGCTGTGTGCTCCTCCGTTGATGAACAGGGCACGCGAGACTCGTTTATTGTTGCGTATTGTCGTTACAGCAATGTAGTGTTTGTGTATTTATTTGAATGTGCTGCGAGAGTGTATGCTTTTGAGCTTTTTTATTAGTGTATTATAAGGTGAAGATATTGTCGCGGGTGTTGCGGTTAAGCTTATCTCCCCGACCCAATTGTGATGAACGGGCGGTTAACACCAGCCAGCCCGGATAGCCGAGCGGTTTTCCTGAGGATGCGGATACGTTGAACCTCAGAGATTATAACGCGCGCGGGAGGAGCAGGGCGCGGCACTGGCGAAGCGACGGAAGCACATGGAATCACAGCACAGGGGGGTTTACATTCAAACCCCCATGAAAAATACACGGACACATCAACTTAAAAATAAACGCGGGGTTTTAATGTCATTAGAAATATTTACAAGGGTAATTCAAAATGTAATAATAATAATAATAACATGAAGTAAACCTAAAGTCGAGGCGCCTCGACACACTGACTAATACAGACAAGGGGGAAACAAAATAAATGAAAACACAATCCTCCCTTTATTCTGGCACTTAGCTTGGTCCAGAGAAGGTCTTTATGGATTTTGGAATCGAGGCGCCTCGTCCTGCACGTGTGGATGCACCATAAATGGCGCTAAGTCGCTCTCTCGCAGCAAGAAACGTACGTCAAGCAATTTGCGAGTCGACATTCAACGCCAAGGCTCAGAGACTGCCGTGCAGCCTCCTCGTCGAGCCTCCTCGTCGATCATCCTCACCGATGCCGCAGCTTGGTCCGTCTCTTTGGTGATATGCATGAGGTTTTGAGGTCTGTATCTCACAACCCAACCAAGAGCCAATGGCCAGCGTCTTGCTCGAACACGAGAATTGTACCGTCGTCTTGATGCGTCGAAGGAAAGCTGTTTCGTCATGCCGAGAGGAGAGCAAACCGAGATCCTCCATCCCAGCCACGTTCCTCTCTTGACTGTGTGTCTCCCACACACTGAACTCGTGCGTTCGCTCCCGATCTCTCTTTGACGTCATACCGAACAACCATCCACCTCCGGGGCGTGGCTTGCGGCACGAAACCCAGGAAGGCGGGGCCTCTGCCTGCTCGGCATGCCTGGCTCGCTTGTTATAAAAACACAACTCCTTCATGGCTGGCTTGTAAATACAAAAACGTAGGAATAGGTCACAGGGAGAAATCACATACTGGGGAAAATTGGTCCTTAATCCTGATCTAATTAACACCGCACCACCTCCCATGTGATGACACGTAACACTTAAGCTCACAGTTTCCCTACTTAATTTACATGGAGATATCTCCTCCATGTCCGTGGACCGAATAACTCTATTCAATCCTAACTTTCTGATGCAATTCCTCCATCTCCCTCCACAACCATAACAATATCTTTGTCACTCTGTAGCTTCAAGCTGGACACACCTGTCTTGATGTCACTGTATGTGTCTTGATGTCACTGTATGTTGATTTGCAATGCATGCAAAACTGCTTTGGTATTTGAGTAGACATTGAAAAAAAATATATATATATATATATATATATATATATATATATATATATATATATATATATATATATATATATATATATATATATATATATATATAATCATGTGTGGCGGACGGACAGTTGTTGTTTGTGGATTATGCGGTTTTACCATGTGAAACATGATCCACGGCGGTGCTCACCATAACAGTCAGGATGTGTGTCTGATTGCTATGTACGTATGTATGTTTGTACGTATATTGTGCACTTGCCAATAAGTTTCATTCAGTCCATCCAGCTGGAGACATCAAATGTGTCGGGGAGGTGACCTTAACTATCAACTTCAGGTTATTTTGTCACAACGTCGATGCATTGAACGTGTCGATGGGGAAAAGTGATTGTATGAGACGGTCATTTGTTTAAAACAAGTTATGATGATTTTTTTTTTCATTAATTGTACATTTTCCTGTAAATGTTCAGAAGCATGTGTATGCCACACAAAATAAGCTTTACTTAGCAGGAAGAAAAAGAAGAGTCAGTTTTGGCGTCACTTCCATATTACATCTGGGAAAATGAAATGGGCTGTGAGAATGGAAAAAAGGAGAGGTCTCCACAAAGCATTACTCTGGACCCTCACCCAAAAAGGATGATGGTCACGTTGATTTGTTTTTCTTCACAAGTTCATTCGAACACCGGTCCTGGACAGTGCTGTTTCTGCTTTAATCGTTGCATCAGAGTTTGTGAGGAGATGGGAGTAAAGATGGACAGGAAGATGTTTTTGGAGTGAAGTGATCAATAATTTGGCCACTTTTGCATGAACTACAGTAATTGGGTTTCCTTCGAAACTACTATGATGGAGGGATGGTATGGGGTTCGAGTCTTATCATTGCCAGCGATGGAAGGCATCTCTCTTTTTAAGTAGTGAATCTTTTTTTTTATAATTCACTGTTACAACTACGTCTTTAATGGCCCCAATTATTACCACTTTCTTGTGTGGGGTCAGCCGGGGGAAGGCTTTTGGCCCAAGTCTTTTGTGAACCAGCTGGCGAGGCCACCCTGCATGCCAAACATCTGATGGAAGGTGCGCACATTGATGAATCGTCCTACATGCCAAACAGCAAGCTTTTGGGGTTTTAAAATTTTTATTTTCGTCTGCATGATCAAGGCTCGTGGAAGAGCTAAAGCGGAAGAGAAGAGAACAAAATGGAAAGGGGGAAACACCAATAGCAGAGTTGAAGTGAGAGTGACATCAAGGGGAGGGGTCAAAGGCTACGTGGGGGGTGAACAAGCTGCATACAAGTTGAATGAAACAGCAAGAAGGGGAAAGAGAGGATGAAACAGAAAAGGAACAAGACACCCCACAACAAACAAACAAAAAGAGGTGAGGGAGAAGGGGGGAAATCGCAATAACCTGGAAAAAGGGCGTGCTTGGGAATGGGGTCATTTGGGGTAAACGAGATCCTGAGTATGGATGGGGGAAGTAGTGGTGAACAGCTGTTTTGACGTCCTGAACA
This sequence comes from Eptatretus burgeri, assembly GCF_056783735.1. Classification (NCBI taxonomy): domain Eukaryota; kingdom Metazoa; phylum Chordata; class Myxini; order Myxiniformes; family Myxinidae; genus Eptatretus; species Eptatretus burgeri. The sequence continues at coordinate 5,364,927 of NC_140972.1, forward strand.
GAAGAATGGGCCTTTTTTTCCCCTAACTTCCCATAAGTTATCCCAAGTGGCCGTCTCAGACTTTCCTGATAGAGTATATTATTTTGTTTTTCTCGAATGGCACTCGGGGCAGTGCACACCTCCACCAAGCTGAGCAGTTTACGTTTTGTATCCCACTGATCGGCCGGTTCCGGATCTTCACTAAAATTTAATCAATTCTTCCTTGTCACACACCTAACCTGTCCACCAAGTTTCATCCCAATCTGCCCCACCTTTTTGAGAGATCTTGCTCACAGACAAAGAGGCGTGAAAACATTACGTCATCCACGTTTGGTCGTGGAGGTAATTGCAGCCCCCAACAACTACAATTGCTTTGGGGTTTATGACCCCTTAAAGTAGGGTGCTACGCATTTTTATTTTTGCACGAAGTCCATGTTAGCTGTTGTTTTTGGAATCTCAAATATTGCGAGCAAATCTAATTAGATGATGCTGAAACGATGAACCCTGGGTTATTTTGACCCAAGCTTTAAGAATCCACCCTTTCCCCTCAAAAACGATTTGTTGTTTCCTCGGTTCATAGTCTGTAGAGGATGTGGCTGAACCCAGCCAAGATGCACGGTTACCTTGATAACTAGTCTTGGAGTATTCTGCAATGCACCTCAGTGACTGGCACACACCTGAAACGCAAACAGGTACCCAAAGCGTCTTGAACAAAGAGTACCAACTCTAGTTCATACATTTTTACATTCCTCTGCACGCTATCTGCTCGAGCACGTATTAATTTTACTCCCTCTGCTCTGATTGGTTCACTTGGTCGTTATGTTGGTCGGAGCCCTGGACGACGTCTTGTAATACAAAACTAATTTCCTGTAAAGTCCAGGAGAGCAGTGACAGTATCTGAGGGTGGGGGGTTTGGGGGGGTTCACTTATCATGAATAACCACACTGTGCTTTTGTGACCAAATGGCGTTGCATCACAAACTGTCCGCAGAACCTCATGTAAAGACATCGAAGTAGTTCTCTCGATGTGAATCAACTGTTTATAACTAATCATCTGGGTCTACATCAAAATAATTGGTGGAGAACAATGGTGACTTGTGAAATGTGCAGGTGACAATGACAATGATGCAGGTACGGTACATCTGTGAAATCGGCTTGGTCACATCTCCTGGGATAACAAAAAAAAGAAGTCAACATCTTCCAGGAGTGACTGGGGGAGTTAATTACCTTACCCAACTAATATCTTCATTTCAAACCGCGAGATGAAACAGTCGAGCACTCTCGGGCCAAGTGTTTAGCACAAAAATGATACAAAATTGTATAAACTTAAACTCGTCTCCTTTTCATTTATTTTAATTTTTGGAACTTCCCAGTACTGTCGGACTCCGCGTATTCGCGGTTCATAAAATGTGACGTGTTTTTACATTCGCGGCCCTGTGCTTCACGTATTCGCGTTTTTTTTAATTTGTGTTTTTTTACGGGATTTTTGATAATCACTTATGAATCGCGAACCGCCAGGAACCGATCCCCCTTTTTCCCATTGAAACAATGCCCTGACATTCGCGGATTCAATATTTGCGGCATTTTTCAGGAACGTATCCCCCGCAAATGTCGGGGTCTGACAGCAAGTACTTCAAACAATTGAGTTATCTCATTGATTTAAAAAAAAAGGCTTTGTTTCAAATTTGAATCCTATCTTGTCGAAATGCACAAAGTCAAAATCTAAGGGGTGTCTTATCCAATCAGATAGCTTGATTCACTTTGGGAGCTGCTTTCAAATTTGTACTCTGAATGAACGGCAAGTGGATTGCTCATGAAATGTTGCCGGTATATTGAGATTCACATATATATATATATATATATATATATATATATATATATATATATATATATATATATATATATATATATATATATATATATATATATATATATATATATATAACACTTTTCCTTTTAGTAATAGTTACACACCTGGAGAAAAGTTAAACACAGGCTGTATTTGGATCATAGAAATAACCGAGAAAATTATTTGGAAACATTATATTTATCAAAAATGAAACCGTATGTTGGTAATGAAAGCTTGTTGGACAAAGGACGAGCTCCAAATTTGTGTTTTTTCTGTAACCTTTTGATTCTTTAATTTGATGTAACAACAGCATTCTTTTTTTCAAAACATCATAGTGTGTGGAAGCACCATTAAAACGAACAACTGCTGCAACCTTCCTTCTCATCCCCTGAAAAATCTCCCAGAGAGGATCCAAAGAGTTGTCTCTCACTGTGTGCCAGAGTCTGGACAGGAGTGTCCGTTTTAAATCTACGTCCATTAATCTCCCAAACATGCTCTATTGGATATAAATTGGGATTCCTTGTGAGCCAGGGAGATGTTCGATGGTGTTTCACAAGAAGTCGGTGACTTCACGAGAACAGTGAAGTCTAGCATTGTGCTCCATGAATACAAGTCTTGTGAAAACTGGATGGTTGTCAAAATGTGGAAAAAAACAACAATGCAGTGCTTTTCACCTGTCTGGTTACCTGGGATTATACAGTGAGAAGGTCGTCATTCGTAACAGGCTGCCCCATGTCATCATGGGTTCACCACCAAACGGGATGAACTCTACAATGTGCCTATGCTGATAGGTTACCACCAAACCCTTGTTTTACTATCAGTCAAGTGCAGGAGACATCTGCTCTCATCAGACCAATGGATATTCCTCCAGAATGTAAGAATCCAGTGTTTGCATATTCGGTACCATGCCAAGATGGCTGCTTTGTGTTCTGGGGTGAAAAGGGGGTATCTTATCAACTTGCAGCACAAAGCCATTTTCCAACAGTGGTCGTGGATAACCCACGAGAGAGATTCCATTTCATGCCGCAACACGATGCTCGTGGCAAAAGGAATACGTCTGACGAGCCTTATCAGAGCAGAATTTTTCTGGTATAGGTCACCCTGCGTCATCCAGATCGAAGCCTGTCTTTGGCATCATTGGTTTGTTGATGTTTGTGGACCAATCTTCTGATAACAGTACAATGGAAGCCCAATATCACTGGAATCAAATAATTGACGGAATACAGCACTGGAGTATCAAGGAGGAATAGCCAGACAGAGATGGAGTCGTCAAGAGGAACCTGGATAGGATTCGGGTTTTGGCTGCTACTCCTCTACCCTCAAACTCATCCAGGCGCAGCCAAGTGAACCCAACAAAAACTATTTGCAAGATTACAAAGAAGAACAAGACAGGACCTGCATTTCTGCAGGTACTCCACAACACTCGAATACTGCACCAGTAAAAGCTACCAGAAAACATCCCAGCTGTTTTTTTTCATCCCAATAATTTGTAACATAGGCCACCGATGGAAGTACATAGCAATATCGTTACCTTGACCAGGTGGAAGTGTTTTATCAAGTTGATACCCCGACCACGATTTACCTTTGGGGTGTGTAAAATTGTCTTGGTCTTGTGATCAATGGAAACTACACCCTGTGCAGTGTGCAGAGATTTAATTTAATTTTTTTTTCTTCACAAATGGCACTATTTTGTCAGCTTTTTCAACTTTCCTCCTTGTATATATTATCAGGTACAGAGGGAGTTGAGGGACAAAACTGATAACTATCTGCCCATGTGGATGAGATACCTCTGACTCCGTTGTCCGCACAGTACCTTGGTGTTTTCCTCCGCAGCCGCTTGTCGGATTGAGACGAAATGTTCACCACAGGAGCGACTACTCATGTGGAATGTTTAATGATAATTATGACGTCATAGGTCACGTGGTGTGTGGCAGCCATGTTGGAAAAACTGAAAAACTTTGGACCTCTGTATCTCTGAAACGGTGAAACAGCACTATGGTAAAAATTGAAACTTGGCACACGGCAAGTACTCCTCATGGGGAATGAGTGTGATTTTTTTTGATGACGTCATTCTGGAGGTGCATTCGTTATGTCGTCATAATTGCATGTGCAGAACGCTACACCTGATCAATATTAAAATTTGTGAAGCTCATTTAGGGATAAAATGGTCCACAGAAAAAATAAAAAAAATGATTACGTCATCGGTGATGTGATTTGGCAGCCATATTGTTTATTTTATTTTTTTTAAACCTTCAAAAATCTGCTTCTCTGAAGTGGCTGAACAGATTGAGGTGAAACTTTACTTGTATGACCGTTCCATGACGGAACAAAAGGTTTGCATATATGACATCATAGGTCACGTGGTTTGGCAGCCATATTGGATTTTACCTAAAACCGATAAGTATCGTCTTCTCCAGAATGGCTGGACAGATCGAGGGGAAACTTTACAAAAATGTAGCCTTGGGGATGGATGCCAGGGTATTCATGAATAATTGATGTCACATGGTCTGGCAGCCATATTTGATTGAGCAAAAATCTTTAAAATATTCTTTCTCTTAAACCGCTTAATCAATCGACGTGAAACTTTACAATCATGATGTAGTAATGATGTGTAATACGTATATGTTTTAAATTTCAACCTATCGGACAGATGGTCTGGCAGCCACGATTATTTAAAAAAATTTTTTTGAATAAGGCTCACTTGTCTGTGCCTGGATGTGTTTGAGCGTAGAGAAGTAGCAGCTGAAACGGAAATCCTATCCAGGTTCCTCCTGATGACTCCATATTTGCTTTTTTCCTTGTTAAATATGTAACGCACCAGTACACGCTACACAGTCCTGGTGAGGGTCTGCAATCTCTGATTGCTCTTTTTCTTGTTAGATTAGTGTTCCTTTTTTGAGATGTATGGTCTGTTTGCATCCTGCATGTTGTAACTCGAAGTTGTGGCATTCCTCTGACCACTTGCGCCGGCACCCGTGAACCTCCAAGTTGACAAAATGAGGTAATATAAGAGGAGATGTCATTTGAGATGTCTGCAGCTTGAAAGTGTTAAGATACAAGAGGGCACATTTTGAAAGCTTGGGTAAAAAATTCCCAGGGTGAAAAGATTCAGTTTCATATCTTTACCCATTCGTAAGACTTTGTGAGTCTTATTTTTTTATGTGTGTTATGTTTACAACTCCTGATTTTATGTGTACAACTGATTTTTATGTGTGTGGATATGATATGATGTGATATGATATATATGATATATTACATACATACACACATTTACATATATACACACATATACATATACGTATGTCTCGGTGCACGTTTATGTCTACGCTGTTTCTGATGACTCATCAACAGGTGATGAAACAAGTCCGGTGGCTACGGAGGGTTGTGTGGCATTGGGATTCTCATGATTGTACTACTTGTGAATGTTTTGCAGCTGTCGAGGAACTCTGATAGTTATTTTATTTGGCTGGAACAGCATGGGAGGAGTATATATGTATATTGTTATGAATTCGCGCCCGCCGGCGTGCGATCGGCCGCGTACCTCTAATCGCAACCGCGTCGCCCACCGGACGGACAATTCAGTCGTGACTTTCCGGAGCTAACGCCGGAACCCTGTCACGGGTGGGTCTTCAACCCCACCATGGCCGTGCCAATTGTCTACCCGCGCAAGATAGGGTCACTCGCTGAATTCGATATACCTAAGTAGCTGCGTGGGGAGCCGACCGGGCAGCCGTACCTCGACGCACGTCGGCTTGGGACGTGAACCGCTTAAGCGGTGCATTCCGTTCTGCAGTGATAACCAAGCGGGTATTATCGCCGACCTCGCCGGATCTGATTCTATTTAACGGGTGTTTGAAACCCCACTATTTATTCCGCGATGCAAGATGGCATTTTCAATAGGGGAAAGAGGACGCAACGAACGGGATACATTCAAACCAAGCACATTTATTTAGACAACACGTATGCAGGCAAATAGGGAACAAAAGCAAAACATGCATGCAGTTCATTTATGAAGATTGCGGGACGTACGCATGCAACTATACAGCCAAACACAATGCAAAGGAAAGAGCTAATATCGTCTATCTATTATGTACAGTCACTTATACAGTTTTACTTGACAGACGGCGCCACGACAACATTCATTCAAAAGCCCAAAAGAAAAGGACCCCCTCACAGACAAAGAGGTCAGGCTAGACCACTTGGGTCTTTATGACGCGGGACCTGGAAGACCGAACGGGTCGGCGAGACCGTAGCAGGTTACCTGCACCCTCGAGGTGCCTCTGTGGTCGGCGAGCTCTCTCCGGCACTCTCCTCCTGACTGTGTGGCAGAGTTGGTCCTCCACACACAACCCTCGCGACTTTGCGCCCAGAGGGAAAGGCAGCACCTCTACGTCGTCCACCCCAGAAGGTGAAACCACCAAAGCCACGAGCTTGGACCGCACCAGCGACGGACCACACCAGCGACGGATCCGAACACCGACTCAAAAGACAAATGACCAAGACCAAGTTCCAGCTCGAAAACCACCAAAGAAAGACAGACAAAGGCCACCCCGAAGACCAAGACACGAAGCTCATGTGCTGTCGGCCTTATATCCCCTGGGGCTCAGCGCTTCGCCCCTCCCCGTTTTCGGCTCCGCCTCCCTTCGAGCCTTTTCGAGAAGCTTCTCGAAAAGGGGCGTTCCTCAGCTCCTAGCGCCTCATTCCTCATATCCACCAATCGCGAGCGAGCTGCCTCGCCCTTCCACTCACACCAAACGTGGAGAAAAAAAGGTGGGAAAACCCGCGCACCATTGGAGGTTTCTTTTCTCGGTCTTTTTACTTGCGTTCTCGGACGGTTTTCGACGCGGAAAGGGTTGTAGCGTGGTTTGTGGAGGATGGTGTTTGATAGCTGGCGTAGCGGTGAAGATGGTTAGATGGTGGCGTACTTGTTGTGGCGATTGTAGCGTTGTGGCGTGGTTGGTGGTGGTTGTTGTTGGCTTTGTGGTTGTTTGGGGGGCGAAGTTGGTTGCTGTAATGGTGGTCGTGATATAGTCGATCCAAAATAACGATAGCAACAGAAAAACCTACCTCGAAGGGTCACAGTCCGGTGAACACGAAGAAGTCCCTCTAAACAACGGTGGGGAAACCTATCTGAACACTCACTTACCGGGATAACTGATCTAAGGAACCTTTATGGTGTTCTGCGAATTTCCACAGCCGTAACAATATATATATATATATATATATATATATATATATATATATATATATATATATATATATATATATATATATATATATATATATATATATATATATATATATTGTTGCGGTCTTCGCGCCCGCCGGCGTGCGAACGGCCACGTAACTCGAATCGCGGCACGTCGCCCACCGGACGGACAATCCAGTCGTGACCCTCTCGGACTAACGCCGGGAACCAGTCACGGGTGGACCTTTCGGTCTCACCGCGATCGAGCCAATCAGCCCCCGCGTGGGATAGGGTTGCTCGCCAAATTCGACCTACCTAAGTACCCACGCGGAGGGTAGACCGGGCGATCGCACCTCGCCGCAGGTCGACTTCGGACACGGGCCACTTAAGCGACCCGTTCCGTACTATCAGAATAACCGAGCGGTGTTATCGTCGACCCCGACGGTTCGATTAATTATCGGGCGTATTCAGCCCACTACCAACCCTTTACGTGAAGCAAGATGAGGATTCAATGGGAGAAAAAGACGAAGCGAAGCGGGAGAACAGTTCAATAATAAAGCACATTTATTCGCGGCACACGGGAAGCACACATATTCAATTCCACCAAAAGCACACAGAAAAAACACAATTCCATTTACACAAAAAGCAAATATAAAAGCGAAAACAATGCAGAGCTAATACCGACTACCGAGCACACGGCAACACTTATACAATTCTACTTCACAGACGGCGCCGACAACACATACCCAAAACCAAGGAAAAGAAATACCCCCAAGAATGAGGCGGGCCTGAGGCCGAGACCGGGTCACGCCTACCCGTCTGGTGATGAGACGCGGAGCAGCGATGGCGCCTCACTCCGCGGGCCTCGCGGACAGTGTCTGGCAGGGGGTGGGAAAGGGGCCCCCTTGGTCGCACTATCTCAGCGCGGGGGGAAACAGGAGGGGGTTGCTGATGCTCGGGGTATAGAGGATCTTTATTATCCCTGGTGTGCGTCTCCACCTCGGCCAGGTCACGCTGCCGGCCTCCCTCGGGCGTGCAGCTCCCGGCACCGACGCGAGCACCCCCTCGTCTGCCTTCGCCGCTGCCGCCTCTCCGCCTCTGGACTCTCCGACTCTGGACTCTTCTTTGGACTCTCCTCGTTGGACTCTCCCCTTCTCGACTCTCCTGACTGACGAACACGGTCCTTTTATCCCCCCGTAGCTTCGCCTTTGACCCCCTCCCTTTGACCTTTCACCTCGCTCCCCATTGGCCCGAGAAAAAGTGGGCGTGAAGGCTTTTTGATCCACAAATTTGCATATATCGATCGTCCTGGAGGCGGGGCCAAATCGCCCCTCGCTCACCGATTGGACGGCAAAAAGTGGGCGTGTGTCGTTTTTGATCCGTTTTTGAAGCACAAAATCCGTGATTTTGTACCCGCTGTTCGACGTGCGCCCTGCACGAGTCCAACACCGGTACCCACAGCGGGGCAAGAACGGTGGCGATGCTACGGTTGCGAGGTGTGACGGGAAGGTCGTGGCGGTTGTGGTGAAGCGGCGTTGTGGTTGGTGGTTGATGTTGTGGTTGTGGTGGTAATCATGGCGGTTGGTCCAAAATAAAGATAGTAAAAGAAAAACGGCTATCCTGAAGAGTCGCAGCACGCATAAATGACATGTATTCCCACTGGACAACGGGTTTGGGCCTAACTACACATGTACTTACCGAGATACCTCACCTAAGGGACCTGAATGGTGGTTTGCGAATTTGGTCAACCACAACAATATATATATATATATATATATATATATATATATATATATATATATATATATATATATATATATATATATATATATATATATATATATATATATATATATATATATATATATATATATTGTTGTTCGTCTTTCGGCTGCTCCCGTTGGGGGTCGCCACAGCGGATCATCCGTTATGATCCGCATACTGATTTGGCATAGGTTTTACGCCGGATGCCCTTCCTGACGCAACCCTGGTCGCCTCTTATGACACAGGGATAAGGATTGGGTTTCGCCATGATTCCGGGCTGCCCTACACCCTCTCATAGCATGGCCCAGTGCAGAGCTCCCATCCTCAAGCGATCCTCAAACCCAAGCCTCCGGGTAGCCGGATTACAGGTGTATGCCACTACACCTGGTTAAATATATATATATATATATATATATATATATATATATATATATATATATATATATGTATATACGTATATACTAGATGACCCGTGAACCCGTTTTGACACCGGTTGATGAAAAAAATCATTTCAAGAAGAAAACAAATGATAGCTCCAGCGAACTATACCGCTGAGGTTGTTTGCATTGATGAAATTCTCCCGAAGAGTACTTGACTGAATCAGTTTATTTTTTAATAATTTTTTCGTTGCCCGATTTGAAGGAAACTTGATACTGCACACCGCAGGCGAATGGTGGTAAGGTGGCCCTAAAATTGTGCTATTGTGTACTGTTTTGGCTGTATTTCAGGAACATACATACATACATACATACATACAAGATGAGAGTTTTAGTAATATACTAGATGACCCGTGAACCCGTTTTGACAGTGGTTGATGAAAAAAAAAATCATTTCAAGAAAAAAAAGATGATAGCTCCAGCGAACTATACCACTGAGGTTATTTGCATTGATCAAATACTTCCGAAGAGTACTTCACTGAATCGGGAATTGCTTTTTTAATAATTGTTTTCGTTGCCCGATTTGAACGAAACTTGATACTGCAGGCGAATGGTGAATAAGGTGGCCCTAAAATATTTGCGTTATCGTGTACCGTTTTGGCTGTATTTCAGGAACATACATACAAGGTGACATGGGTGGTCGCTATATAATTGCATACTAGTCATACAGTTTTTGACGTATCGGGCTGAAATTTTTTGACAAAGAGGTTGATTATAGTGCGCATAAAAGTGCGGAAGCCGATTTTTGATTTTCGAAAAAAAAAATATATAAATATTTTTCGGATTTTTTTCAAAAATTTCAAAGTCCCGTTGCTTGGCAACGTTGGCGTCCATAGCAACGGTGCTCAAAAGCATACAACTAGATCCTGGTATGAACCTACCCGCCAAATTCCATCAAAATCGGTTGACTCCTCTGGCCTCCAGAGCTGTCCATTACATACAAACAAACATACAGACAGACGGAAAAAGTGAAAATAAGGGTACTCTAGCGACCACCCAACAGACAGACAGAAAAACTGAGAATAAGGGTAGTCTAGCAGCGACCACCCAATACAGTATATATAACCAATAAAAGTGTGGTTGTTGGTTGTTATCTCCATATTCGGGTTTCAGAAGGTGGAACGGATCCCTTCCAGGTCTCGAAGTTTCCACCGGTGTGCGCGTGTGTGTGTGCGTGCGTGCGTGTATGTGCGTGTCGTTGTTTGGTATCTACATATGGAGTTTCAGAGTGTGTAATGGAGTCCTCCCAGGGCAGGCTCAAAGTATCCACCTTCATTTCAGTAAGGGGGTCATGATTCACAGACCAAGATGTGAAGTTTTCTTTTTTCAAAGTTTTTTGTTCTGAGGGTTCTCTTCAGGATCGTTACTGACCCACGATGGCTTCCAACTGTAGTTCGTTTGTAGTGATTTTCCCAGGGATGGGTTTTAATATCTCTGTGAGGTGCTGTTATATATATATATATATATATATATATATATATATATATATATATATATATATATATATATATATATATATATATATATATATATATATATATATATGTACATGTAAGGCCTGCTTTGCTGATGGGAATACCAGTCTTTTCTGTCATGCTTAATGTATGGGGCAAGGACAAAATAGGATTTCTGGGAGATCCTGCCCTCTGTGCAGGGATATCCAGTCGCACGTTGGCATTCACAGTTTTGACGTGTGTCCACGTACCCATGCACACAAACTGGCCTTTGTTTTCCTTCCCTTTTTTTTTTTTTTGGCATCACAAACCTTCCCGGGAGTCCCCTGAATCCACCATCTTTGGATTCATTGAAATCCGTTAATCCGTTCTCAAGTTATATCATGACAAACAGACACATCGACATGGATCCTTTTGTAATACAGCACAGTACTGTATTCCTTTTTTTGGGACCACAACCCCCAAACCACTTGTAGTTAGAGCTGATATTTTTTGTTGGGCAATTCCATCCATAAAGGTATGTTTTAATTCTTTATTTTCTTTTAAAATTAAAGTCTCTCCGGTTAAGAGAGCGCTTGGCGAGTTGGCGTCGAAGACCCAGTACCTGCAGAGTGATGATTCAATGAATGCTTCTAACACGTGACGCCTGTGGATGTTAATTAACAGCAGCAATCAAACTGGTTCAAGTTGTGTTTTAACCCCTAATTATGAAGCGATGCGACGTCAGCACGTGAGATATTCGTCGGTGGTGCCTTCTGTCGTAGCAAAAGTTGTTGCAATAACATGGCATGCTCCACTTGGTGTCCTTTAAAAAGAGGCGATACCCGTACTTGTTCATCGAGGATGAGCATGATGCACGGTAGTCGTGGACGAGTAGTGTTCGGATCCTGATTAGGCGGAGAATAATGTTTTCCTTGTGAACCTGCAAAGATGAAACGAATTGTGATTTTAAAATGTAACAAATGCTATTGTCATTTGTCCGACTGACAAAAGTGATGTGCACACACACGTGATGGTCCTATAATAATGTCTCTTTTAAAACTTCGTTCAGTTCCTTGTCTTGGTATGTGGCGGCTGGTTTGTCCGTGAATCACTCCTTATTGCAGACATCACAAAGCGATGCAAAACCTGTGTCTCGTATTTAACGTGAGGAAGCGTTTCCTTTCTGGAATGGGTTTATTTATTTATTAACAGGACAAGTGCAATGCTTTGTTGCAAATATACCATGAGGTGGTCTCTGGGTTAACTGATTGTTCATGACCTTCTGCGTACTGAGGAAGTCGGGGGGACATTCACCCTCTTCTTCTTGTCCAGGTGCAAGCTGCACAATGACCTATTGTTGGTCTCGTCCTGAAGGGGCTACGAGACAATTGCAGCGTGTGCGTGAGCGTGCGCATCTATATATTTTCACTTAAAAAATTTATTTCTCTGCAAATGCTTGTTTAATCGATGCGAAACTTGAAATGTAGGAGTGATTCCACCCCCCTCCCCCCCCCCATGGAGAATATTCTGTTTATAACTCAGACATCATAGGTCACTTGGTATGGCAGCCATATTGGTTTAAGGGGGAAAATTTGGACATTATTTCCAAGAAAAACCACTGAACTAAAAAAATCGAAACTTGGTATATGCCGTCAACTCCCCGTGGGGTATATAGGGTGAGAGCAGTGGCATCATCGGCGAGGTTGAATTGAAACTATCCATGCATAATTGGTTGAATTGAAATCTTTATCCGAACAATCTGAAACTTCTTATGTCTGATCTATGACCGGACGTGAGTGAAGAATTAAATTTTCGACGTTCGTAACCCATACCAAGAAACTAGGGTGTATGGGTGATGTGAGTTTATTGGTCATGATAACAGTGGGCCACAATTGTGGTGTGCTCAGTTAACGATGGTATTCTTGTTCAGAATGAGTACACGAGGTGAGACGATGCGCTGTACGAGTGCTAATCTAATTACCACTTTTCACATAATTGTATCTTGTGATGTTTAATGTGAATATTTAAGTTTGCTGGGTTGGGGGGAGGGGTGGTGAGGAGTTGGGGAGGGGGGTCATTTAATATTCTCATATCTTTTTGTTTTTAATGGTTTTTAAAATATATATATATATATATATTAAAAGTATGTCGGTCCGGTCATAAAATTTACTTATTGGGTATGTACACACTGTACATGATTCATTTATTGGTTTATTTAGGCTTTTTCTTCTTTTGTGTGCAGTACATGGCTGCGAGTAGCATCATTGGCTGAGGGCACCGCTGTAAAACAGGACTTAGTAATTTGTTCATCGTTCCGGCGATGACTTGCCACTTCCTTCATGAAGGACACCCTGGCATCTTTAACATCCACCAAGTAATACCGGCAGACAGGACGCCCAGTCTAACGCCCATCCAAGGGACGGCACACACATTAATGTGGAACACGCCCTGCCTGTGAAACACCGGGATGACTGGGTTGGGATTCAAACCTGGGCGAGACGGCTCAGAGGTTAGGTGTGAATACCTCGAGGCCGTCCTGCCAACCACATGAAGGCCGTTTGTACTTCATTTAATACACTGCATATTAAGCTTGTTCATTTCATCTATCTGCTGGTGGGGCAAAGCTCAGCGTCTGATCATATCTGACCACCTCGACCACAATGTGGCTGTGATCCAAGTGAGATGTGTGCACCTATTGCTTGGTCAACCCGCTGACGTTGACGAGGACGTACTCATTGTGGTGTCTGGTAATCCAAGCCTGTTTCGATTGTGACTGCTGCCCATAGCCTCGTACATGTCTTTGCTACTTCCTGTGATTGTAAGATCAGACCGAGCATGCCAGAGGTTTGAGCTTAAATTTTTAATTTTTTTGACATTCATAACATCGTTGTTGAGCAATTTTAGTTTCCTGGAGAGGACGCAGGCTGCCTTGGGACGAGAGCGTAACGGCGCAGAATTTTATGACGGTCAACGTATTTCTCGGTCACAATGGTGTCTCTGTGTGCGTCTCACTTGCTCGCACGTCGCCCACACGTTTTGGTTACTGCCGTGACCCGGCTTCATCGAAGTGACGCAGACCTCACCTGATGTTTACGAAAATGCCCGCGGGCCCGTAGCTGCTGGGCGTGGTCGGAGTTACTCGCAGATGCGTAGAATTGCACTTGTTTCGAGGGCGCACTTGCTGCACTTGCACAATTAAGGGAGCAATTTTTTGTGGCGATCTTTTTAATCCCACTCGAAATGAAATTGCACTGAGCCATGGGCCTGTTGTTTTTTTTTGTTTTTTTTGTTTTGTTTTTAAACACCGTTTGGATGCAGAGTAAGAGGTTCTAAGGCAAGAAAATAAACGATGGTGAGGATGGGAAACAGCTGTGGCAGCTCAGCAGGAGGTGGTGTTGGGTGGCCATATTGTGTTAGCGCAGGTTGTGTGAGTAGGGAAGTGTTTCGGTTGAAATCGGGTTCACGATGGGTTTTCAGATGGGACGGCGTAGCGGTAGTAGCCAAGTTGATGTGACTGTGTGTTTGTTTGTCTTTTTTTAACCCATTGTTTTTATCCTCGTGCTTGTGCAAGGACGCTGCTTGCTTGCAACGCTCGTACAGTGCTGTGGAAACGCTGGAGAAACTGCATGTTTTGGCCGTCTATCTCCTCCGCACAATCCAGGACAACTGACAAATTGAGAAGTCGGTGATGGTCCCTTAATCGTTTTCCTACCTGATGCAGCAAGCGTGTTTTGTGATCGAAGCGAGCGTGGGAATGCGTACCGAAAGGCGGTTACGAGCGAGCACATGACGCCTGAGAATGAACTTGGTCAAATTTCCGGGTTCCCGCTTCGCATCGAGTCCTGGTGACTTGTGCATCGGTTCCTTTCCAGCCGGTGTGCAATGTTATTGTGTTCGAGCTCAATTTAAAAATAGCATGCTTCGTCATCCTCGGCTTTGTGGGGACAGGTATGTGGCGTCCCAGCTTGAGCCGTTCATACCTACGGCACTCGCGTACCACCCACGCAACCAACTCGACATGCGGAAACTCCCTCGACGCCCCTGAGTGCTGCCCTATCAATGTGATGGTGGCACCAGTTTGTGTAGAATTTCTATAAGCAGGCCATTCTGCCCTCGGGTAGGGATTAAATTGTGTTCATCCACAAATTTGTGCGGTGTAGATTTTGGGTGTTGCATTGTTTTATTTTTACTCGAGTTAAATGGTGTTTATGTCACCCATCAACATGATCGATGAGTAAGTGTCTCTAGGATATAAGGGCATTTGATCGTGGCGTGAAGGTATTAAAGGAATCTGTGGTTTAAAGGGTACCGAGCTACTGTTTTTCACTGTTAATCGACCTACCCCCGAGGGCTGCAACTACGATGAACAATGTGCATTGTATTCTCGTTATGTGCACGCACAATGAAGAACCTATTTCTGAAAGTTTGCCTCTGACACCATGAAAAAGACCATGTTTTGTAAAACAAACTTAACTTATTTCCAGCTTATTTCCAGCCGAACACCTGTTTGCGATCCAGTAAAACCGGGTTATCTTAGGTGACAAGCTCAGGTGGCTTGGTCGTGCAAGTATGCCTCCTGTTGCAATAGATGTCCTTGCATGCTCTCGACGTCTTGGGGAGTTTCCTGCCAGCTCATGTGATAGTCTGGGGTCGTCAAATAAGAGTTAGATAATAAACGAGCAAATATAGTGTTACGTTGGAGTCCATTTGTGGAAACTCCTTTGCCGGCTGCACTACGCACTTGACTTAGGCCTGCACGGTTTAATGGTGCTCATCGTAAAATTACTCGACTGGATGCCTGCGAGGGGACTTGCTTGTGCTTTTCACAAATAAAAGGGCTGAAAAATTAAACTCGGGTTGACTGTACGATACAGGTGAGCTGAAAAACAAACTCCCCAAGACGTCGGTCGAGAACGCGCGCGGACATCTGTCACAACAGGAGGCCACCCGACCTTACCACCTAAGATAACCCAGTTTTACCAGAATGCAAGCAGGTGTTAGGCTGGAAATGAGGAACCAGTTAAGTTGGTTTTACAAAACATGATCTTTTTCATGGTGTCAAAAGCAAGCTTTCAGAAATAGATCCTTCATTTATGGTTTTTATACTGGATCAGCTGACAGGATAGCCTCGAGGTACGCACACTCCTTCTAAGCCATGTAGTCTTGGTTTGAATCTCAATTCAGCGACAAACTCTCGTCCTGGTATCTCACAGGTATGGCGTGGCATCGTTGTGTGTGGTATCACTCGGATGGGCATTACACTGGGCATCCCACCTTCCGGCATCAGTTGGGGAATGTTAAAGATCCCATCATAGGCGAGCTTTTGCCAGCACCCTGAACAAATTACAAATTCCTGCCCTAACCTACAGTGGGTGCTATCAGCGGCGCACCTGTGCCCACAGCAAATGCTACGTATGAACGGATAAGAAGAAGAAGAAGAAGAAGAAGAAGACTGGACTAGATGTAATGACACCTGCAAATGTTCTGCATCTTTTGAACCTGTTGAGCAATCCTTTAATCATTAATGTTTCCAAAAGAGAATCTGCTTTTGAGAGTTAGGGTGCAAGTACTTGCATGCACTTCTCCTTCTACTTCGTGAGCAGCCCGTGGCTGCTGGTCGCATCATTGGTTGAGGGCGCAGCTATGCCGCTGACGCAGTGCCCCTTTTACCAGTACACTGGTGCTCATTTCGCCAACCCCTGAAGGATGACTGGCTGAGTCGACCCCACCTGGTGTTAATTCAATGGCAGACAGGCTCGAACTCGGGACCCTAAGATCCCAAGCCAGTCACCCTAACCACCAAGGCAACACCAGGCTCTTGCGTGCACTGCTGTCGTTCTACTCGATGACACACAAACATGGTAACCATGTAAATGTTTCACACTTTTTTTATTTTTTTATTTTTTAAACTCCTCATTTATTCTTCAAAATGGACTTTTGCACAAATACTCTTCAAGGGCATCCGATTCAACTACGGCCTGTAACGTTTCATGTCTTAGGTGTTGGGCTTTTTGACCGTTTGCGGATATTGCCCTTCAAACGGTCTTCCTCAGAAGCAATGCAACAACGTCGACGACATGCTCATTATCATTGATAAACTAGACGATGAAATAAAATGATCTTGCTCTCGCTTCCCTGCCACCCGCCAAAAGTGTTTCGGCAAACGGAATCTTACACGGATACAAGGTTCCTGATGAGTATTCTCGGAACTGATACAGGTTCGGATCCTGATGAGGTTCAGATCGGTGGTGCAGTACAGGCCTACCAGGGATCATCGTCACCGCAACGCGTGCATTCTCGATTGCCTATGGTGTTCCGACGGTGCGTGGTCTATCGACGTCGTGGTCTGCATTTGCGCAGACAAAACTTGACGCGCACTCTACTGACGTTTGAAAGCTTGTTGAGTAGTCACGAGGAACATTCCCACAAGAGCAGACCTTTCTTTGGTCACGACAGACCGACGACCCTTGGTCTTCACGATTTGAAAAGCAGAAAGTTGTCTTTGTGCTCGGGCCACAAGTACATCATTTTCTTAGTCGACGTGCACGAGAGAAACTTCAACCAGAGAGAGAGGTCGTTGGAGGAGAGCAATTCTGCCTCATCGATGTTTATTACCTCCACCACTGAAGGTGGACGGACGGACGTTATGTATTCATTAACCTCCGCCATCTTCGAAGATGGATGGAGGTTACTGTTTTCACCCCTTTCTGTTTGTTTGTTTGTGAACAGTATTACGGAAAAAAACTCCTCGACGGATTTCGACGAAACTTGGTGGGGGGGGGGTTAGGTATGGTCTAAGGAACATGCCATTAAATTTTGGACTTGGTCCCCCACCCAAAAAAAAATTGTGAGAGAAAAATTTTTTTTTTTTTGCATTTCTACATGTTTTAAGTGATTTCCAACCACCCCCCCAAAATTTTTTTACCCTTCCCCCCCCAAAAATAGAATTTTTTTTTTTGCATTTCTACATATTTTAAGTGATTTCCACCCCCCCCCCCAAAAAAATTGTTTGAAAATGTTTTATTTTTTTTGCATTTTTACATGTTTTAAGTGATTTCCAACCCCCCCAAAAAAATTGTTACCCCCCCCAAAAAGGGGAAATTTTTTTTTTTTGCATTCTACATGTTTTAGTGATTTCCAACCCCCCCCCAAAAAAAATTGTTAGAGAAAAAAAAATTTTGCAACTTTTTTTTCAACAAAATTTCTATTTATTTACTTTTTTGCATTTTTACGTGTTTTAAGTGATTTCCAACCCCCCACCCCAAAAAAAAAATGTTGGATAAAAGAACTATAACTCTCAGTACTGTTGACATCATATTTAATGAATAAGATATAAGGTTCACTTGAGTGACCCAGCAGTATTGGCGGCGGAGGTCTTGCACTCTCCCGAGTGCTCCCCCTCTAGTTTATCCCTGTTTGTCCGTCTGTGAGCACGATATCTCAAAGTGAAAGAGTTGTGGACATAGTGTGATGAAACTTGGTGGATGAGTTGTGTCGGTGATGGGAACAAGCCTATTCGATGTTGGTTCAGGCCTGGATTCAGATCCGGCCTATCAGTGGGATACAAAATGTGAACTGTTCAGCCTGGTGGGGGTACGGCGCTCTACCGTGTGCCCTTCTTGTTTTCTTTTAAATTGGACTTTTCTTTTCTTTTGTTTTTTTTTTTTGACTATTGGTATTTCCAATTTTTTTTAATTCTGTATATTCATTAATTTACTTGCACCTGTGCAAAGCGGTTCAAATCCAAAATATCTGTTTGCATATTATCGCTCGATGTTGATCGGACGGGTTTTAACCCTTCCAGCAGAACTTTAACCAGGTGCTACAAATGGCCTGAATGACATTCCTGTAGTTTCTTCCCCACGACCGCATGACCACCTGCAGTGTGCTCGATGCAGACGACACTGATCATTTGGAAAGGAATGCGAAGAATCCCTTCAGCTTGCACTGCACTTCGACACTTTGAGATGGTGAAAATCCAAACAACCATGCACACTCGTACCTCGTGTTGCATTTCCACCTAAAGACAACATATTGCATTCAAAACAGCTGCCTGACCCAGTAGTTTATTTTATTATTATTTTTTTTTTTAATGACAATCCGGATCATCAACTGGGCTCCGTTCATCGCTGAGGTTTGACTCATTTCAATCGCAGAACCTCTCCGAACATGGGTCCACGAACTCGGTTACGTCCAAAGGTCACAAAGAGCCTGACTCTGCATCCTTTGCGAAAGACTTTATGCTTTTCGGATTCGTACTAAGTTTGTGATGATCCCCATATTTTTCTGGTATGCTTCTAACTGGGATCGAAACACGATCCCGAACGAGATGATGTGGACTCTCATTCATCGACACATAATGGCACTCTGCCCTTTCCAGCTAATGAGTGTATCTTAAGTAATATGTGGCCACAACCGAATTGGTACTGCAGCTGTTCCATTCCATCACTCGGTGTATCATGCATTCAAAATCGCACTTGGCGCCTCGCCCCTTGAACTATTTTGATTTTTTGTTTAGCTTTTTTATCACCTTTTGCATTTTGTTGAGAAACATGACGGCGTGTCGGGTTAACGTTCGGATATGTGGGAGTGGTTGAACGTTTATTTGGGATATGTAACGACCATCTTGTGTATTCGGTCATGTTCTACCATAAACCACTTGTCGCAGAGGGCTGTGTCATCTTTCTCGTCACGGTTCTCGGTGTTTACATTTTGTGTACATGGCGGCAAAGAGTGACGTCGGAGTGAGAGTTTGCTTGCCTTCTTTGTTTTCCTTGCGGTGCTGAACGTGTGATTTTAATTCATTCTGTTCATCCCACTCATGAAGACCAATGTCATGCGGGTGTGCTTGCCCAATCCCCCTAACCTGACTATCCGAGGCCATCATGACACTTCGGATGATGATCTCTCCTCCAGAATCGGGCCTGAAGGAGATATTCACTGTTTGGGCCGATATAAATAGGGAGCAAGCCTGGTGTTGGCTTAATGTTTAGGGTGGCGGGCTTGGGATCCAGGGATCCAGGGGTCCTGAGTTCAAATCCTGCTCAACTGTTGAATTAATACCAGGTGGGGTTAACTCGGCCTGTCATCCTTCCGAGGTCGGCAAAATGAATGGCAGCATGCTGGTATACTGTGTCAGAGTGGCGACCCGTCCAGGATTGTGCGCAATAGCCAAGGAGACTGCTTTGGCAGCACCAATGCTCTGCACTGAGTATGGTCCCAATGGATGGATGGATGGAACCATTGTAGTGTGGTTTCCCTGCGCACACAAAGTGAAAAGTGGAGTTAAGCAATTGGTTCACTTCTGTCTGCCTATAAATGTAGGTTATGGTCAAGGAACAACTTATTTCAATTGAATGTTTTATATATATATATATATATATATATATATATATATATATATATATATATATATATATATATATGTATGTATATCTATCTGCACTATAGCGTGCGTGTGTGTGTGCTTGTTTGTCACGCTACTACTCCTACAGTTCTGGGCTGATGACATCCAAACTTGCTATGTAGGATCAGCATCATCCCAATTAATGTACAGGGGTGTTTCTAATCTTTGCCGGTGGTCTTTGAGGGGAGGGTGGGGGGGGTGGTAGCGATGTTGATTCTCCATGTAAATGTGTATCGTGTAGTGCCGCCTCCAGGTGGTTGAGGGTATTACAAGTTTTCACCATTTACAGTACAGTTTTCCAGTACAGTGAGGTGTTTTGAATTGTAAGCTGTCGGTATGTTTTTGCTTCGTGTACGTAACTTCATGGGTTATTTAAAAAAAAATTGCCCACACAGAGCTGTCAGTTGCCGATACACCACCGAAATGAAGGTATGCATCAGAACATGTTGCATGCTTAGGCGTGCACTCTGCTCGTGTGTGTGTGTGTGTGTGTGTGTGTGTGTGTGTGTGTGTGTGTGTGTGTGTGTGTGTGTTTGTGCGCATAAATCCAAAACCATGAAACCTAGCGGCCCTAAACTTTGCATGCATATCAAGGGAACTCCGAGGAAGTGCATGGATGAAAGCCAGGTGTTTGGGTAAATTTAAACACCCCTTTTGAAGATAATTTACTGCCGTATACAATAATCCAGTCATGTTCAACTTTCATTATTTCCACGAACAAAAAGTAATTCCTCATCTTCAATGTTTTTTTGTTTGTTTTGCCTGGCTTTTGGTGTCAGAGGCAGCCCTATACTATCACCGAAGGAAGCATTGCGTATTGGGTTATTTTGTGAGATTCCCATTGTGCTGATGCTGAATAACTGAAACAACTGTGACAACTGAAGCTAGGTGATAACGATTGTATTTTTCAACAGCAGCAGCAAAGCAAAGAATGACTAATGCTTAGATGCATACGAGTGACTGTAACACGATACCGTATGGAAAGCAATATGAAATGTAAAGATACTTTTTCTCTAATATTGCCACAAATGGTACTGATGAATATCCAAGGTGGAGTACGCCTGAAACTCTGGACATTCATAAGCATTACAGCTGAAATGCGATCAGCTCTCGAATGTCTTTACCTGAACCAAATTTCAAAATTTAAACTGGGGAAATTGAACTTGGCAACCTCATGCTGCCAACAATTCCCTTCTCCTCACGTTGCCTTCCGTTCCTCCACCCCTCCTCTTACTCCCCCCTTTCTCCCTCACCCACCCCTCCTCGCTTTCCCCACTTCCTCCCTCCACCACCCTTTCTCGCTCCCCATCTTCTCTTCCCTCTCTCTCCCCACCCTCCTCTCTTTCTCCCCCCCTCCCCTGTCTCACCCCTCCTCTCTCTCTCTCACCCTCCAACCTCACTCCCCCTCCTACTCCATCCTCGCTTTCCCCTCTCTTCTCTCCCCCTACCCCACTTTCTCAGTATTCCCATCAGCAAAGTGAGACCAGTCCTGAAGAGAGATGGCTGCTTGCAGTCCCTGCCAATCTGCTTGATTGAAATGCCAGACTCACTGGCATTGGGGCAGCTCTCCAAGAATAACCAGAGAGATGTTCATTTTCACAAGCACATGATCAGATGAACCAATTGGAGCAGAGGAAGAGCAGGAGACACTTGCGGGAAAGTTGGTCATCACCGAGTCTAGAAGCGAGGGTTTGCCATTTGGAGAAATCTGGGAAAGAAAGTTCATAGATTGGGTCTGTCCCATGGAGTTGCTGAAGTGCCATGGCTGGTGAGAGAGGTACCAACACCCAGCCAAGTTGCACGGTGACAATTGAAATTGCCGCATATGAGGAAGAGGGAGTTGGAATGAGTGTTTTAAAAGTTTGTCCATGTTTTTAGAGAGAGAGAGAGAGAGAGAGAGAGAGAGAGAGAGAGAGAGAGAGAGAGAGAGAGAGAGAGAGAGAGAGAGAGAGAGAGAGAAAGAGAGAGAGAGAGAGAGAGAGAGAGAGAGAGAGAGAGAGAGAGAGAGAGAGAGAGAGATAGAGATAGAGATAGAGATAGAGATAGAGATAGATAGATGGAGTCGTCACTGTTTGGAGGATAGTACAACACAAAGATGAACAAGAGGTGGGAGCGGAGGTGAAGTTGCAGCCAGTGGTACGACTAAGGGTTGGGAGGTGTCAGGTCAGTACATTGGCAGTGAGAAATTGAGTTCTTGATGTAAAGTGCAACTCTGCCACTGGGACGTGGTTCAGGCATATTAAATTGGAGGAGACAATAACCAGGGAGAGAAACTAAGGAGTCGAGGACGTCCTGTGGGAGGAAGGATTCTGTTAAACAGATGATGTCACGTTTATCAGCAACAGCCTGGATTGAGAGATCTGTGAAGGTGAGAGCAGAGACCTCGGATGTTTGAGGTCCACACAGTTAGAGATAGGAGTGAGGAGGCATTGGTATGGTGCAGGATGGAGGGGGGGAGGGAGAGGGGGTTTGCATGGGCAAGGTTAGGCTTTTAGGGAGGAGGTGTGGTGTGGGAGAAGGTTTGAGTGTGTGGAGTGTAGGGAAAGGTTTGAGTGTCTGGGGTGTGATGCATTGAGGGAGAAAGGAGGAGTGGGTGGGATGGGGGACATGAAGCTTTGAGGGTGGGTTTATTTTCCTGATTCCACATTCCCAATTTTGACAGATGGAGATGAAGATCATGCGATGGGGGATTAGAACGCTTGTTAAATGCATGGAGAAATGCTGCACTGAATGAGCGGGGGTGACGTTGGAGGGTGGTGCGGGGGGAGGGGGGTTAGGGAGGTTTTTAGACGAAGCACAGAGAAGTGAAAAACCTCAGAAAAATAATCCTTTTGAACAAGAAGGAGGCATATTGTGGTGAAGAAGTACGTGTGCAGCATTTGTAAAGGAGAAACGAGGATTGAAATGTGTTGTTAAAATGATTTTTATGCCTCCGCCAACGAAGTCGTCAGAGGCATTATGGTTTCAGGTTGTCCATCCATGAGTCCGTGCATGATTACTTTTAAAAGCCATTTTCTCTGCAACTGCTTGTCCGATTGACGTGAAATTTCCACCAAAGGTGTGACGACTCGTGTAAAACGTTTTCATGTCGATCTTGACATCATTGGTCACGTGGTGGGGCAGCCATGTTGGCAAAAAAGTAAAACTTTGGACCTCTATCTCTGAAACCGCTCCGTGGAAAAAAACGAAACTTGGTCCACGTCAAGTACTCCCCATGTGGAATAACTGTTGCTAACCATGACGTTATCACTGAAATGGTATTCTCGCCAAAATTCGACATGGAGAACGCTTTTTCCGAACAGTATGAACATTTTTGAGGGTCATCTGGGGATAGGTTGGTCAACAGAAAAATTTGATGACATCATCGGTCACATGGTTTTGTAGCCATGTTGGATTGAATGAAAATCTTAAAAAAAAAATTATTTCTCTTGAAACCGCTTCATCATCGGAGGTGAAACTTCGCAGTTATTATTTAGTAGTCATGGGGGAATATATGTTTTAAATTTCAACCTGATCGGACGCATGGTTTGGCAGCCAGAATTATTTAATTCTTTGAATCTGGCTGACGAAGTCGCCGGAGGAATCATGTTTTCAGGTTGTCCGTCCATCTGTGTGTCCTTGATAGGTTTTCGTTTCCGCCATGACCAAAGAACGGCTGAAGGGATCCAAGTCAAACTTCGTACAAGTATGTATAATGATGTAAAGATGAGCTGATTAGATTTTTGGGGTTAAAAGGTCAGGCCAGATGTCATGTTCAGTAAAAATTATGTCACCACGTGAACTTGTGAACTCGTGATGGGATTTTGACCAAACTTGGTATCCGTATACAGTATGATGCACCGACGAACTGATTTAGATGGTGGCATCGAGGTCAAAGGTCAGAGTCCGTGGTAGGTTTTCGTGACTCCGATAACGTGAGAATGGCTGAAGGGATCAATTTGCTGCTCGCACAGCCCGCTCACCTCCTTATTTCTCAAGACCACGTCGGGTAATGTTACGTGTTCCATCAACCCTCTAGTTTTTGCTTTCAACTTGCTGCATCGCCCATCGGTGTTAACATCTCTCGAGCGCATTTTAGAGACGGATTGATATGAACCAGAGACGCGTGCTTCGTGTGCTACCTTTCTGTTTTTATTTATTTATTAATCAGCAGTTGTGGGAAACGGTGATCCGTAAGATGAGGGCAAGATACATTTTGATTTCATGTACGTCATTGCCCTGAGTTCTCTGTAATGGGGGGGGGGGGGGGGGGAATTCCAGTTGTTCGATAATGCAAGTTTTGGAGTATTTGTAGGTCTCTCATTTATGCAGAAGGAATTTTATTTGTTTAAATTGTTTGTTTTTTTTGTTGTTTTTTTAACGAAAAGAGAATATTTGAATGTGTGAACAGATGCAGGTTCACGGTGGAACGCACCGAAGACTCAAGGTGAGTACGGGTCGGTTTATCCGCTCGATGAAGTTCAACCGACATCGTCCGCGCACCACTCAAACAGCAGCACACAAACGCCACACAAAACAGGGCCTGGCGAGCATCTGCAATCTCAGATTGCTCTATTCGAGTTTTATTTAATTCCCCCGAGATCACGAGTACAATTCTTGCTCGATTTGCTTCAAAGTGCTGACCTGTGAGGTTTAAAATTTAAAAAAAAAAAAGAAGTTTTTAACGCAAGATCTCGGCTCATGGAAGAGGTCAATGATGTTATGCTCCACGGTGGCCACAACGCGGTGATCGGTCATCTCGACCTTACTGTCCGTGTCCAAAACGTTCCTCAAACGCGTCTTCCGGGACTTTCCGGTTGTTGTTGTTCCTCTCGTGCAAGTACAGGCAACTTAACTATCTGTCCTCCGCGTGTACGGACTTTTGCCGCTCATCAGTAGTCACTTGAAAGTACAAAAACCACAGATTCCCCAGTTTGTGGCCACGGTCGGTGAACATTCCTTGCTCGTATCGTCATTTTGATCTGTGAATCTGTAGATTTTGGTCATGACAATGAAGTGATTGTTTTCTTATCCGTTTGAACGTATGTGAGCGACTTGTTGAGCTGCTGTCTGTTGCAGGCCTGTTGTTGTATTACTCAACTCGGTGATGATGTAAATAAGCCCACAGAGACTTTGACGTTTTCGCTAATGTCCACTTGTGATGTCGTTATAATGGATGATTGGACGAAGCATCATTACCAGCTTTGTAATCATAATTGGGCTTGTATCGTAATGGCTGCGCCATCTGACAAGCCGTACGAGCGGAGGGAAGCAAATCCAGTCGTTCCCATACCCTGCCATTCAAACACTTGTATCCTGGATGATTTGAAATCAGTGTGTGTGTGTGTGTGTGTGTGTGTGTGTGTGTGTGTGTGTGTGTGTGTGTGTGTGTGTGTGTGTGTTGGGGTCTGTGTGTGTGTGTGTTGGTGGGAGGTAAGTTGAAAGCCTACTCTGTGATTTACACAACTTGACTTATTGCATCATCCTTCCGATATGATGCCATACTTTGTGGTTAACGACGATTCAAAATGTCTCGATTCGAGCGCTGGAATTATCTTGATGCCGATGGATTGAATGTCGAACTCACAGGTGCACACAGACATAGACTCTTCTTTAACTTCAAAATTTCAAACACAGCAAATGCTGGACCAATTTGATCATTAAGGGTAACAAAGACAAATTTTTTTTTTTGTCAGTAATTGTATTTTCACGACATAATGAAGTAGCCACAAAATATGAATATTTTTAATAATCTACTCCACATTTCTATCAACTAGGCCCTTGGTGGTGGAATGGTTAGAACATCCACCGTGAGTCTGCGGGGTCGGCGGTTCGAGTCAGACCAGAGTGTTACCATCCCAAGGAATGTGAATATATTTCGATGATCTGATGAACCAGACTCTTTACAGAGCATAATGTTAGAGTTTCTTGGCGAGGGCTACACTGCGTGGTTTGCCATTGCCTTCCCACCATTGTTTTTCCTTGCTCTATTGTGTGTGTGTGTGTGTGTGTGTGTAGGTGTGTGTGTGTGTAGGTGTAGGTATAGATGTAGTATAGGTATGTATGTTCATTCCTCTTCGAGGCAAGCTGATATCTCTCAGTGATAAAATATTTTGTGAAAAACCGGTTCCCTTTCGATTCCAGAACAGCAAGAATCAGTGTTGGCTTCAACCAGTTGATTGTGAATTTACTATTAACATTAAATGTACATTTTGACAAAAAATAAATAAATACCTGATCACTATACAGCATTGAATTGGATGTGGAATAGTATGGTCAACGTCGATGCCCAACATCGGATATTTAATTGGTCAATTTGACATCGGATTTTAATTCATTAATTTTCAAATGGGAGTGGGAAACGTAAAATCCCAGAAAATCTTTACAAATTATATCTTTAGTGAAGTCTTAATGTGTCAGATAAAAATCAATATCACACACAGAAACATAAAATCCTTCGACATCAATCAGATCCCCGTGTTGTGTCAGGTTGGAGTAACACGAGCGACGACGTAGCAGGTTGGAGGAACACGTGTGACAACGTGGCAGGTTGGAGGAACACGTGTGGCAGGTTGGAGTAACATGAATGATGACGTGGCATGTTGGAGTAACACGAGTGATGACGTGTGCAGGTTGGAGTAACACGAGTGATGATGTGGCATGTTGAAGTAACACGAGTGACGACGTGGCATGTTGGAGTAACACGAGTGACAACGTGGCATGTTGGAGTAACACGAGTGATGACGTGGCAGGTTGGAGTAACACGAGCGACGACGTGGCATGTTGGAGTAACACAAGTGATGACGTGGCATGTTGAAGTAACACGAGTGATGACGTGGCATGTTGGAGTAACACGAGTGACAACGTGGCATGTTGGAGTAACACGAGCGACGACATGGCATGTTGGTGCAACACGAGTGATGACGTGGCATGTTGGAGTAACACGAGTGATGACGTGGCATGTTGAAGTAACACGAGTGACGACGTGGCATGTTGGAGTAACACGAGTGACGACGTGGCATGTTGGAGTAACATGAACGATGACATGGCATGTTGGAGTAACATGAGCGATGACATGGCATGTTGGAGTAACACGAGTGACGACGTGGCATGTTGGAGTAACACGGGTGACGACGTGGCATGTTGGAGTAACACGGGTGACGACGTGGCATGTTGGAGTAACACGAGTGACGACGTGGCATGTTGGAGTAACACGAGTGACGACGTGGCATGTTGGAGTAACATGAGCGACGACATGGCATGTTGGAGTAACACGAGCGACGACGTGGCATGTTGGAGTAACACGAGTGACGACGTGGCAGGTTGGAGTAACACGTATGATGACGTGGCAGGTTGGAGTAACACGAGCGTCGATGTGGCAGGTTGGAGTAACACGAGCGACGATCTGGCATGTTGGAGTAACACGAGCGACGACGTGGCATGTTGGAGTAACACGAATGACGACGTGGCATGTTGGAGTAACATGAGCGACGACGTGGCATGTTGGAGTAACACGTATGATGACGTGGCATGTTGGAGTAACACGTATGATGACGTGGCATGTTGGAGTAACACGAGTGATGACGTGGCATGTTGAAGTAACACGAGTGACGACGTGGCAGGTTGGAGTAACACGTATGATGACATGACAGGTTGGAGTAACACGAGCGACGATGTGGCAGGTTGGAGTAACACCAGTGGTACGCAGCAGTATTATTTGGTTTTCATAACAGGTTCCAATCAAAACGTACATTAAGATACATCATCAATGACTCATTGCAGTTGCACTAGAATACTAGATGAAGCTGTGTGCAGGCATTCCCAATGACAGTCAACAGTTTGAGGTCTTCATTTTGCCAAAAAGCATTTATTTGATGAATCCCATTGTCCCTTATTGTAACTCTCAGCAGAATCCAAAAGCTGATATTTTACAAAACTTCTTTTGGGATTTCTTTGATTTACATTCTCGTTGGAGCACAGTCGTTCATGATCCTGGGATCCCAGGTTCCATTCTCAGAGACTGTGAATTTTTTTGTCTTGCTATATTAAATTGTGTGTGTGTGTGTGTGTGTGTGTGTGTGTGTGTGTGTGTGTGTGTGTGTGTGTGTGTGTGTGTGTGTGTGTGTGTGTGTGTGTGTGAGTGAGAGAGAAAATCATTGAAAAAAAACACGGCTAGGCCGATCTCCACCAAAGTTTTCATACGTGTTGTAGGTACCAGGGTTAGGTCATAGGCATTTAAAAAAATAAAAAATCCCCCCCCCCCCCACTCTCGCGAATGACTTGTGAGTTTTCATATGCACACATGCCACAGCGTAAGTGGTTGACTGACCCCGACTACAGAACGGGGATGAGTCGCCACGCTCCCCCCTCTAGACTGCTCCTGTAGGGAGCAGGTATTTCTAGTTATACAAACTTTCAAATGTTTGTGAGCTCCTCCATTACATTCAGATCACTCTGAAAATAATTTAAATTACCCTACCTCTCTCTTATCATTGTTGGCACGGTCGAGTTTTACCGGACATGGTACAGCCACATCCTCTTCTAGCACCATGTGGTTGATCACATAACGTGCTCATTCCTTTATTTTGTTTTAACCACATCACGTTCCAACAAAACGAGACTCGATAAGCAGTTTGTTCCTGAGAAAAATAAAATAAAATTGCAAAATGTAGATTCCATTCTTCTGGAAGAGCCGGGCAGCAGATACTGCTGCTTTCTTGGTCGTGTTTCGGCCTCTCTCGCTGTTTATACTGCATCTATATTTCTATCCTGGTTATCTTGTTTGCTTTCCTTATCCCTTTTCTTTCTGCCTATCCCACTGCAACTTTTTTGCATACCCTCTGCCATTAGTTTTAGTGGTGCAGCTGATTGAATTACTATGCCTTTTACACATTTATTCCAAGAGTGCTGGCAAGATGGCCTGGAGGTATGCACATTCTCCTCTCAGCCGTTTAGCCTGGGTTTGTTTCCTGACCCGGCGATCAACTGTCATCCCGGTGCTTCACAGGCAGGGTGTTACATCGATGCGTGCGCCGTCCTTTGGTCGGATGTTAAACGGGCGTCCCGTCTGCTGTCATCAGTTGGTGGATGTTGAACATCCCACGGTGTCCTCGAAGAGTAGGCGAGCCATCGCCATCACCATAAACAAACTACAAATTCCTACCCTAACCTATGGAGGGTATTGCATCAGCGGCTGTAGCGGAGGGCTGTAGCAGCAAAGCAAAGAATGACTAACTCTTAGCTCTTCCCCACCTCCTCCTCCCTCACCCTCTAACCATGAAGGTCGGAGTTCGTGAAAGTGAGCAACACCGACGTCGGTTCATCAACTTGTAGTTTCCAATCATTCACAGATCTCCTATTAGCGGTGGGAGAGTTTCCTGACACCGTTGAAATATTCCAGGTACATTTTGGTTCCAAACCGTTTATTTATTTATTTTACTATTCATGGAGGGAAGTTGTCAAAAAGCCAAAGTGAGCGATTAGGACAGTCACTTTGCCATGCCATTGGCGGCTACCGGTACACCTCATTACACAGCACGCAGCAGCTTGAGTGGGTTTAAATATCTTGCAAGACGCATCAAGATGGTTTCCTTTGCTTCTGTAGTACGAAAAGTACAACTGTACACATTAGCACAATCTCGAGTCATTTGTGTCGAGCACGATCCGTGGCATGGCTGACAGGATGGCCTGAAACTGTCGGTATACGCACTCGCCTCTGAACTGTGTGCAGCCTGGATTCGAATCTCGGCCATCCCAGTGAAGTGAAAGACTGTTGATGGTGACATGGTTAACGCTCGCTCGCTCGCTTCGACAAAGGGTTAACGCACAAAACGTCAGCTTCTCACGTCCCACGGCGGCGAGAATACCGCGATCAACTCCCTATTGATTCCATCCGATGTTCTACCTGGTCCGTCAACGCAGATCGACACGAGACTTCATGAAGACTGGTTTTCCATTCTGGTTGGAGCAACTGTTTTTATTATTATTTTTATTATTATTATTTTTTCTTTTTTAATGGGGTTGGGTGACATTAAGTAAGTCACTCATTAATTTTAGTTTTTAAATTTGCACACACGGAAGTGAAACGATAACTACAGGTATTTGTAACACATACATTTCTTCTTTATGGTGTGATGTTATTGCATCCTTTCCTTTGCTCAAGTAGTGTGACCCCGTACCAATCGACAGTGGTGATTAATGAAGAAAGCCTGTCTTGGTAGTTCAGCGCACGCCATTTCGAGAACAGGAGTTGGGTAAGGACAGACGAAGTGAAGCATGTTGGCATGCAGGCAAAGGTTGCAAGGTTGGTGTTTTTTTGTTGTGTTAGCATTCACTTCGAGAGCACTTACAGTCCTGCTCCGTATCTGCAGTCGTCATCGAGCGAACTCCCACCTCCCATCCCATCCGAGCCCCCCACAACCCCCAACCCCCGACCCCTCCTCCTCAAGTTCAGCTGTAAGTGTATCCTTCCATTCGACTTTCAATGAACGATAAGGAAAGTACCTTCTAAGAATAATATATCCAAATCTACAGATATGACGAGCCGTAAATCCAAGCTCATGTGGCTTTTCCATGCAAGGAAGTTTCTCTGCTTTGCACACTCGACACATTTGAAAAGTCAAAAGTTCCACGAGTGGCGTACTTATCTGCTCCAGCCTTCTGCCACCACGTGAGTGCAGAAAGCTGTTTGTGGCAGTGCGCGGACATTGTCATTTCGGCAGCTCTGGGTAATTGGCAGCTGTGGGTTTCTCCACTGTTGAATGCCAGTGTACTTGGCATCTCTCTCAAACGCATCGCTTGTTCTTTTCCTATATGTTCGCCTTGTTTTATGATCACGTAGGTGAGTGCCAATGGGCGAAGGCTCCAGCACCACTTTGCCTTTATGATAATCTCATCGAGCCAAAATGCCCATTTCATGTGTAGTTGCCCCGTGCACACAAAGCGAAAGGTGGGGTTAAGCAAATTGGTTCAAGTCTGTACGTCCAGACATACGTACATTCGTCTGTCTGTCTGATGAGTTTGTGACTGATCGAGGAACAGCTTATTTAAATCTAATGTTATATTTTGAACATGAATCGGAAAACAGGTTTGCTGTTTTGCAGTACAGTACTTTGATGCTGAATTTGTCCCGATTGCACATGTGCAGAGAGGAGTGAGATATTATTTTACCCTGTCTGTCTGCCTGGAAGCCAAAATTGAAAATCATTCTAAACAGGAAACTTGCTGTTTTTAAGGACGTTATAAATGACATATGCAGCAGGCACGAAGAACTAATGCAGCTTGTGAGACAGTGTGATGTAATAGCCACTGGAAAAACGGCGGTAAATCCCGGAATTCATTTATTTATATGCCTTTAAACCTCCTTAAAGCGTTGTTTAAATTGAATTGTTCCAGATCTTGGATTCGAGTTTCACCACGAGGAGAAGCGCTCGAGTTCCTCCTGAACACCCGGTCCTGAGGCCACCGGGCATGAATAATTTAGTGCTACGGTGGGTTGTTAAGGCCTAGGTCACATTTGCCACGGCGGCCGTGGGGTCTCCAAAATCTACGGCCATGAGCAATTATACGGCGGCCGCAGGATTTCCACGGTCACACAATGTAGCAGTCACATGTTTTTATTTTTCGTGGAGCCGCACGGCGTATTTAGGCCTAAGTCACATTTGCCACGGCGGCCGTGGGGTCTCCAAAATCTACGGCCACTAGCAATTGCATGGCGGCCGCAGTATTTCCATGGTCACATAATGTAGCAGTCATATATGTTTTTATTTTTCGGGGAGCTCCACGGCTTATTTATAAATTGTGGAGACCGAAAACGTGTGGGTGCCGTACGGTCGTTGATTTGATGTCGCACGGTGACCTTTGGGCGTTCCTGCGGCGGCCATATAATTTTCAAGGCAGACGCAAGGTGCCCGCAAGGCGACCGCAGGGGGACCGCAGGGGGACCCTGAGGCGAACGTGCGGCCAGACGGACGGTAACGAATGGGTTAAATTATTTATTTATTTTTTACCAGTTTTTTTTTTCCGGCTTGTCGAATTGCTACGGCGAACGTAGAAATGAAAAAGTTATAACTCCGTGTTATAATTCCACGGCAACCTTACGACCTGTAAAATATAGCCAAACGGCGTAGGGCTACCCTGAGGCCACCGCAGAAACTCTGCGGCCACCGAACGTTTCCGTCAATTCAGAGGGCATACGGCCGCCGTATCCTCGCCGTAGAGCAAATGTGACTTAGGCCTTATGTCTTAGAAATTGTGGGGTTGCCGTACGGTCTTTGATTTGATGTCGCACGGTGATCTTAAGGGGGCCCTGCGGCGGCCATAGAATTTTCAAGGCAGATGCAAGGTAGCCTCAAGGTGCCCGCAAGGCGAACGCAGGGGGCCCTAAGGTGAACGTGCGGCCAGACGGACGGTAACGAATGGGTTAATTCTTTTTTTTTTTTACCAGTTTTTTTTTCGGCTTGTTGAATTGCTACGGCGAACATAGAAATGAAAAAAGTTATAACTCCGCGTTATAATTCCACGGCGACCTTACGACCTGCAAAATATAGCCAAACGGCGTAGGGCCACCCTGAGGCCACCGCAGAAACTCTGCGGCCACTGCACGTTTCTGTCAATTCAGAGGGCATACGGCTGCCGTATCCTCGCTGTAGAGCAAATGTGACTTAGGCCTAAGCAACCACAAATGCTGATTGGTACCACCACTCCTGGCAGGGTTCGCACAATTTCGCATGTTTCCGTTTCCAGTGTATTGGCAACAACAAGAGGGAAAGGGGGGGGGGAGTCCCGTGCCCTCAAAGCGTACTCGAGATGACTTCTCGTATCAGGTGCAGCCCAGCAGAGCTGTCGAGTACGCACCGGCTAAATGAGCAAATTGATGGGGTAAAACTTCCCGGATAACTGCGGACGGACTATGCTGGCCCAATGGTGGAAAAGACAGGATGAACTGGGTCCATTCACAATGAGAGCAATTTATTTATAAAGCAAGGGTGAGGAAAAGCATGCGGAACAATAAAAAAAAAAATTTGCAAAAGTAATATGTACAGCAGGAGAAAGCAATGATTCATGGGGTGCAGCAAAAGAAAGACAGTTGTATTCAAACACAAGAGACACTGCATGCAAAGTTGCCCCAATACTAAACCTCTACAATCTTAATTATGTGAACATGACAGGTGCCATCGGACACATACTTGGAGGGGGAGGAGGAGGGAGAGAGAGAGAGAATGAGAGAGAACGAGGTGTTTACAACCTCTTTGACAGGCCCACTCTTCCCATTCGCTTATGAGGGAGAAAAACTGAAGGTATTTAAGGTGCGATGAGGTGTGTGGTGATTGGCAGATGCGGAGAGGGAGATGTAAATATGTAGGATTGTCGGTCAAGGGATTTTGAAATGGAGCAAAGAACGTGAGAGAAGATAGATTTTAAATTGAGTGTAAAGAGATCTGTGCGTGTACATGTTTATGGGCTAAGGTGGCGCTCGGTCTGGTGTTTGGCTCTTTTCCGTAATACCACTCCGTGACTCCAGGTATAAGAAAGGGCAGGCCAGACGCAAGAGAAGAGCAGGCGGACCAGGAGAGAGAAGGCCGGGCCAGATCAGGCCTTTCTTTTGTACTTTCCCCGCAGCGGCGGCGCTTGAGAGTGGAACATGCAGAGCGATGGGTGTTTCCCCACGTCCTCATTGGCACATGGACTCAAACCACTGTGTTGGCCCTGCCTCGGTGAGGATTTAGCACGGGAAATGGCTTCATTCACTTCTGTGCTTTGGCACGCGAAGGAGCTCTGGGGTTTAACGTGGGGTGAGGTATTTGGTCACGTAGTTCCACTGTGAAAGCATCTCCTTGTGCCCGCTGGTCCCCAAAGGTGGTGGTCGTGGTTATCAGTGGCAGTGGTGAGTGTCGTAGTGAGTTTTGGTGTGGTGGTTATGACGTCATGGTTGTGGCAGTTAATGGCATTGGTAAGCGAGTGTTGTTTGTTGTGGGGATTTTTAGGAACGTGTTGTGGTGGTTGCATGAGGGTTGTCGCGTTCTGGTCCGGGTCTGGTGAGGGTTTGAGGTGAGCGTCTGTTTGATAATGGTACATGGCATGAGGTTTGAATGTGTTATGGCGCACTTTTGCTAATGAAAGGCGCCCCTGCTGGTACGCGTGCAGGCATGCTTGAAGGAATGGGGGGAGGTGGGGGTGGTGGATATATTACAATATAATAATGCAGGAAAATAATACTTTATTTTATGTTCTTAACTTTTATTCATGAAAATAAATATCACAAAAACAATGCAGAAACATGTTAAGGGGAAAGTTTGGACAAGTTTTAAAGTTGAAGTCCCTAGCCCTATTTTCCCCATTATCCCCAAAGTTTGCACATCGCGGACTTGCGGTTCATGGGAATTTTCAAGAACATAACCCCTGCAAACGATAAGGCCTTCCTGTGTATATTTGAACCATGTGTGGGGTATCATGTGACAGCCTCTGACCTCTCATTGGTGAAGGTTTTTTCCCTTCTGCATGCTCACTGAATTGGCAACAAGCAAGGCGGCATGCCATTGGACTGTGCTGCTTGGCAGCCACGGCGCCTATTAGGACAGAATCTACGTCGTCTGATTGGGCAAGACTGTCGCCATGTGTGGACACAGCATGTTGTTGGCTGGTGCCATGCGGGTGCTGACATCAACACCTTCAGGGCAATGGATGAGGTGGGAGTGCGAATCCAGAAGAGCGGGGGACTCTGCATTCATGTACGTGCTTGGTCTCTGGCGGCGTTCTCAAGCATGACCTG
Source organism: Eptatretus burgeri (assembly GCF_056783735.1). NCBI lineage: Eukaryota > Metazoa > Chordata > Myxini > Myxiniformes > Myxinidae > Eptatretus > Eptatretus burgeri. The sequence continues at coordinate 5,399,734 of NC_140972.1, forward strand.
TTGTTTCTGCTGCCGGCAAGTTGTATCCTCGCAAGCTGCTTGCCTGCCTGCTGTTAAACATATGACTCCCCACTGTTTGTTCTAATCGTGTGTGTGTGTGTGTGTGTGTGTGTGTGTGTGTGTGTGTGTGTGTGTGTGTGTGTGTGTGTGTGTGTGTGTGTGTGTGTGTGTGTGTGTGTGTGTCAGTCACCGTAGTTGGGGATTCGTTTCTGTGTACAAGTATCCTTTTTTAATGTATTGTATTCATCCGACATTCGGCCCATGTTTGTCTTGTGAATAAATTGTGATATCCCTTTATATTAGCCGATGTGCGTGTCGGGTGCAGCCAACTTTCCTGTGTGCTGACGATTTGGATTATTGAGAACCCCTGGAGGATTAAGTTGCTATTAATTCTAATATCGATAACCGAAGTGGTTTCGACACATTCGGAAGACGGGGAGACGCGAAATACCACTCAGGGCGTGATCCACGTTCAATTTTGTCATCCGCAGAGGGTTCTCCACCGTGTTCGGTCTCCGCTTCTGGTGCGGTTGTGGTTGATGTGGCCGCCATACACTTATCGATATTATTGTTCATATTTCTTACATTTAAGAACTGCTATGCTGAAAGCGGAGCCCAGCATCATTGATAACGAAGACTCATTTCAAGCAATCCACAATACGTTTGCAGAAAGGTTTTCCCTATCTTTACCTGATTTGTTGTCAAACCAATAGGAGAAGAAGGGAAGAGATGGGAAGAGCAATTGTTCTTCAGCATTTGCATAGTACATAACCTGTAGATGCCCTAACTACCTTCTTGCACCTGGAAAGCTTGGTATCGCATCGCTTGTAGCTGGTTACTTTGACAGCCAAAGCAACATCGGGAACTCTGATGTCAATCAATGTCGTACCTCAGGTTCTCAAGTGTCTGCTCCAAACCCTCTCCCACCCAATGGCCCAGTTGAAACCTATCCAAAGCCAGGCCAGCACAGTCGTCCAGGTTTCCTGTGGGACTCCATCTATATATATATATATATATATATATATATATATATATATATATATATATATATATATATATATATATATATATATATATATATAGCTCCATATTGGAGCAATGCTGTCCTTTGATTAAAGCCATGCTTCTTGATATTTCTTTGAACATTTTTTGTTATTCTTGCCAGAATTATGCATTGATGTTGAGAAATAATCAAATGATTCTGCCTGGATTGAGTTGTATTTTATTTTTATCCAATTCACACCTCTCCATATGTTCGGCAGATGCCCTCCCCCCAGCCTTGATTGGTTCTCTTTGTGCCCCCTTCCCTGCCATTGTAACACCAACCTGTCATTAGTTCTGTGACTTTGGCTCAGCATCAGGCAGCTAATAGGCACTCGAGACAGCCTTCCATCCAATCATTGGTTGCCGACCCACTGTTGTTGAAAAAGGAAGTCACGTAGGAGTAGGCCACAGGCAAGTCTGTTGCTGAAGCACTTTCTGTAATGTTTTCAAGCAAGGGGGGAGTGGGGGGGGGGAGGAGGTTTGAAAAGGAAAAGTTTGTTTCTTTCAGTGTGAGATGGTGATTTCAGGAAGTGGTTGAAGTGTCAGGAAGTGGTTTGCTGTTTTAGAGGTTATTTTATCAGTGACTTTAAAGTAGTGATTGGACATATTTTAGGATATCGATGAGCGGGTTGAGGCGTCATGATCTCGTAGCAAGTTAAAACAGAACAATCTGGAGTTTGAACCGTAATCCCTCTGATTACTGACGAGTTGCATGTACAGTGTAATGGAATGTCTTGTCTGTACGCTGCTGTGTAAGCAGTGTTGTTTTCCTCGGTGGGTTTGTTGCCGACCGAAGAGGGAAGGGGTGAGACAGGGACAAGGATAGCCGTCGGTGGGAGGGATTCCGAGACATTTGGTTTGGTTCGAGAGCGATGGGATGTGGGATTTGCCGTGTCAGCATGTTGGCAATGAAAACGTCGGCCGTCACTCTGTACAAGGAAATCGTATTGTTTTTGTTTGAAAATCAGGGAGGTACAAATAATAGTCACGTGAGGACTTTCCCGATTCCCTCCAAGTTGTTCGCGTTATGGTGATGGTGATAGGAGGTTAAGCGTTTCCAAGAGCGTTTTGTACTTTCGTTGATTTGGACATTCACAAAATTCAGCACAGTGGGAGTTTCATCCTAAGAGGGGTCCCACGAGCACTTGGCACATTTTGTTGTCAGACATCTCAATGACTCAAATAATGTTCCACAACACCTATACAAGTTAATATCTTGCAATTTTGCGGTACGAAACAAGTGCTCAATTTGAGGTGGAATTTGATGCTCAAACTTACTGGATTTGATTGTAAGTTGATGAAAGCTCACACGTCGCACCGTCATGACTGTGCAGCCATCATTCTGGTCGATTAGGAATTGAACGTATCGCATCAAGTTGTGACTGTGCTACCTGTTGAAATCGGCAGACCGTGTTCATAATTCCATTCCCCCTCCCAATCCCCTTCCCCCAGGCGCGCTAACCTCCGCCACTGCCTGGACCGCCTTAAGGGAATAGTCCCACTGGATTCGGACACATCCCGTCACACAACCCTGGGTCTGTTGAACAAGGCCACGAATCACATTAAGGTATGATGTTCAGACGTTGTCCTGCCCTTTTGTCCACAGCTGCACTCATTAAATCTTGTGTACGACCGACCAACGGGTTATCTGACGATCTACGTTTTGCAAAATTTGGAACAGAAGGTTGATTGACCTGTCGTTGCAGAAACTAGAAGACGTGGGGCGACGGAACGAGCATCAGAAAGAGCAGTTGCGCCGGGAGCAGCGGCACCTCGAGCGCCGTCTCCAGCAGCTGAGCCAGAGCACAAACTTTGAGCCACAGCTGCCCGAGAGGATGCGCACGGACAGCCTCGGGTCCAACCTGTGCTCCGATCGCTCAGACTCTGACAGGGGTGAGAGCACCTGCTGGCTGTTATGTGCACAAGATGTCGTGTTTAAAATCCCATTTGATTGCAATTTGTCGCGTTTTCTTCACCCACACAAAACGACGCACCCTTCGGGAGATTTTCCACAGTTTTTAATTTACTTGTTGATTCATTTAGCCATTGAGTCAATACTTTAATTGTGTAAGCACCGTCGAAACATTGTGGACATTCATTCATTCATTCATTCATTCATTTATTTCCCCATACGATGTCTCGCAACACATTTTGCACGAACACAGAAATTGTAGAACTTAACAGCTCGTGTTCGACTTTGATTCGCTCATAATTCCTGAGGGAGTGAAAAGGTGAAAGCAGGGCATCGGTATTGAAGGAAAGGAAGGCAAGAATTCCACAGATACGTTTGTGCTTTAAAGTCGTGCGATACTAATGTCATGAAATGCCGACTATCTCAATCCAGGACTCTTTTTGGGCCTGTACGCCGTAGCTAAATGCAACATTGACCTCGTTTTCCTTAAACAGGAGGACAGATAATATAAGTTCCATCATTTTTTTTTTCCATGAGTCAAATGTGTCCAAAGTGTCAGAGGTCTTTGGTATGACTAGATCGGGGTTCGAACTGCCAACTTCTCAGACTCGGAGCAGATGTTCCGACCATTACGACACAGCCACCTTTTATTTGCTTAATTTGCCCCAAAATTGCTCAATATAGGATTGCATTACGAATTGCCGAAGATTTGCTCGGGAGAGCTAAAAATGGCGATGCTCTTGGCGGGTAAAGAAGGGTTTGGTGGCGTTGCGTCTGGGTCCCGTGGTGTCTTCATTCATGCATGCTTTGTCCAGCGCCCCATTGTCTCCGGGGCTGGCTAAGCAGAACATCTCTCTCCACTCCCCAAGCTTGTCCTGTACTGCCTGAACTCCTCAATCAGTCCCGTTCGCCAACAAACTCTGTCGCCCAATATACCGAGCTCTCTGTGTTGAACTGCTCAAACCCCATGTTCTTATTCATCCCATGATCATACATTCACTGGCCCTCCCCGTGGAATATTCATGCTGCGCCACACCCACCATTTGTCGGCAGCTAATGGCGGCTTCTCTCCAAACACATGGTCACGAGGCATATTCAGGGTCATCTTTGGAGGGGATAGCTTGGCTTGCGGAGCTGTGTTGATCGTTCATGATCATGAAGAAACACACAGAGACAGATAACAAGGGAATGATTTGAGGGATTCAGAAGGAGAGGGGAGGAAAGTGGGGATTTGGACACATGAGGAGGGTAGGCGAATGCACTCTTCGACACGTGTCCTGTCATTTTTACATAGATACCGTACGTTTGTGCTAAACATGTACGAATGGAACACCCGAACACCCTATCAAATTCCCCCGACTATATCATATATATATATATATATATACATATATATATATATATATATACATATATACATACACACACACACACACAACGGAGAGTAAAAGCACACTGAGCCAAAAAGAATAAAATTCTTTGTTAAAATCCTGGCGTTTCAGAAGAATACTATTTTCCGTCTTCAGAGGTAACAATAAGACACCAGACGTGAAGCTACAGAGACATTGGCTGTACTTATTACGTGCGATGGGAACGGCTATACGTCATGATTGGCCTGTGAAGGGGACCAATCGGCACGAGGTTTGGGACAAATCTAATAAGGGGGGGGGTTGGATTTGCTTTCATTTCTGGTGAGGGTAATAAATCGGGTTATAAGGCCGAAGGCTTATGCACCCCCTATCCTCTACAATGGCGGAATTTATTTTTTTTTGCCTTTTTTCAGGTTACATTGTGGGGTGACAATTGTGGGGTTACATGCCACCAATGGGGTGAAGGCAGTCAGTCCACACATGCATGCATACATAGTCCAAAAACGAACTGGCTTTTACATATATTAGATACAAGTCTTTGTCGTAAACAACATTTAATCTGACTGTAAAATGTCATCCTGGTAATGAGTGGAGGAGAAGGCTTCATGGAGCACACCTTCCAGTGGGAGGCCAGCTAGTTCTGTCTGTCCAGCAGAATCCATGCGAAAGATGTGCAGCAGTGTCCCTTTTATCAACAGTCGCTCTTGAGCTAATGCCGTAGATTAAAAAACAACACTTGCATTTTACGCTCATATTGGAATATCACAAGGAATAAAAGTTTGCATGAGGATAGATGCCATAAGAATATACATTTCACCTTAACAAATGCTTTGTAATTAAAAAAAACAAACATTTTGGGGGGGAGGGGGGGGAATTAATTGCTTTTGCAGTAGTAATGGTATTTTGATGTTGAAAGTAATTCTGTGTTTGTATATCGTTGCTGCCCTTCGGTTTCAGAAGAGATCGATGTGGATGTCGAGAGCTTGGAGTTCTCCCTGGGTGAGACGGACAGCCTGAGCGCAGGCAGTGCCAGCGACATGGATGAGAGTATAAGCCTACGCAGTGCGACTAGTGATGGGGGCTACTCCAGCTGCAGCCCCAAGCTACCTTGTTGCTAGCCCTCGCTACACTTTCCCCCTCTCCTGACTTCACCACCATGCCACTTGCCGAGTCCACCGCCGCTGAGCCGTCCCACCGACCGTATCGTGCAAGCTTGAGTCAGGGCCCCGGTACCTTCGAGTGGGGTTAAGTGAGGCAAGGAGAACTCTGAGCATCAAACAATGGAAGACCTGTGTAACAAAATAAAGAAAAAAAAAATCCACACATGGAAATGATCAGACTGGACCAACAAAGAAGAGTGATGAGCACCTGTATTCTTAAGGTGTCGTTTCCTTTGTTTACCAGCCTTTGAGGTGAAATTTGCAATGGCGTAAACCCCGTATCAACCCTTTGCCTTCTCCCCACCAAATCTCTTTGGATTGATCGATCCCCTTACATTGTGGAGGGCTTTGCTCTCTGCTTCCACTCATGTTCAGCCTCTGGGGCTGAAAATTGCTTGTGAAACACAAATTGCTATCAAAAGCTCAAACACACATGAAGGTAAGATTGAAGCGCAAGGTTTTAATGAGTCTACTCTCGGGAATTTGGAGTCTTTGTGGGTGTACGCCATTGGTCTCTGCCTGATTTGTTACTATCTCATCAGGAGTTTTATGTGGACTCTGTGGCCAGATCAGTCCTTACTCGCCAATGTCCGTCCTTACTTTACCGCGAGGGTTGGGTTTGGACCCTCAGTGTCTCACCCTGATAAATTATCTAAGTTGCACTTCGTCGAAGACTAAAACAAAGTATCTTTAACATAATTGACCTCACAAGTAGAATGTGATCTTAAAAAAAAAAAGATATATATACCAATATTTTTCCTAAAGTCGGTGTGTGTGCGTACTTGTGCTTGCTGGCGTATGCACCTGCGCTTATTGGTGCGTGCCTGTGCTTGCTGGTGTGCGTGCGTCCACTTGTTGCTGCGTGTGCATCCTCTTGCTGGTGCGTGCACCTGCGCCTATTGGTGTGTGTGCGCCTGTGCTTGCTGGTGTGCGTGCGTCCACTTGCTGATGTGCACACGTGTGAGGTTGATGTGCTCGTGTGTTCATACGCACGTGCTTTTGACAGTCAGTCCTCGGTTCCACACTTTCTTTGATTCTCAGGGACCTTCCTCCCTGGCTAATTGCTCTTTTGTTATTTTACACTTGTATCACTAAGGAGGTCTTCTTCCTCTATTCCTTCTATCCTTCCATTTCCCTCCCTATCCCTGGCAAGCCCCCTAATCTCCATGGTCCCTCTCTGTCCTTCCCTTTCTCTCTTCCTTGACCTCCTTCCTCTCCCTTGTGCCTTTTACGTTTAGGTTTTTAAGTCGGTATAATATAACCCCTGTTTGCAATAAAATTAGTCTTTATTTTATTTTATTTTATTTTATTTTTTTTCCTGGTTGTTTTGTTTGTTTGTTTGTTTGTTTGTTTGTCTTTCTTTTCTTTTCTTTTTTTAACCATTACCGTGTTTTGAGTCTGAGCAGCAAATGGCCTGTTGCTCGGAAGTTAATTGTAATTATATGAACATATCTTGCTTTAAACATTGCACATTGTTGGTCAGGTTTGTTTTATCGATTATATGAAGATTAAAAAAAAAATTTTAAAAATAAAAATTGCAGAGGGTTTGAGCAGTCATACAAGTCGTGCCACGAAGCACCAGGCCTTTGCTCGACCAAGGCAGCTGACTCCTCAGTTCAAACGTAAACGCCTTACTACTCTGCAGATGCAAATGGCACTTGCTCAATGATGATTGCTCATTTTGTTGTTTTTTTTTTTTTCTTTATTTCTTTCATTTCGAGTCTATTTTAGCCCTTTCTTTATTTTATTATTTTCTGTAATGCTGTTTTGCCAATGTGCTAAATATCCGTTTCGAAACTATTTATGACCAAATGTCTACACTCGTGGATATCTGTGGATTTAATGGTGCTTTCCTTTTTGTTGTCTCAGTTATCATCATCATCACAGCTTTTCTCATTCCTTTTACGTATGCATTTAATCATTTGATTTCTCTCACTCTCCTCTCTCTCTTTCTCGTTACTTTATTCGTTCTCGGTGTTTAAAGGACCACTACTTAAAGCTAATTGCATAATGCATCGGCATTAGCCTGAAGATCTATCACCAGCAAGTTGTCCTGAGAACAAGCTCTTGTTCACCACCAAAAAAAAAAGAAGCAAGACGAGGACTCGTCAAGTCGAATGAACTTTCTCAGACACCCCAAAAGCCAGTGTTCTTTATAAAAGAAGAAGAAGAAGTAGAAGCAAAAAAAAAAAACAAATGAAAACCTCAAAGCCAGATGATAAACTTAGTGTGTTAGTGACTCTCAGCCCTCTTCTCACCATAATCACACTCCATCGCCTGATGATCGACTGCACACCTGTACCTTTTTTGCAGCTTGTTTTTCAACGCTTCGGTCCTTCCCCATTTGACCTCTTGTTCTGCAGAGTCTGCCACATGGTAGCAAAAAGTAAAAACCTCTGTATCATTCCTACCTTACCGGTTATCCAATGCGTTCGTTGCACGGATGACCCGTTGGGTACACGTTGCGAAGACTGCAGTTTCTGCGGCCATTGAAGTTTGTAAAATTTAAGTGCGATCTCCAAATTGCAATCCGTACGGTGGGGGATTGCCATAGTAGCAATGGTGAGGGTGAGAGACTGAAGCGTAGTTTTGTCTGGTGTGATACTGGACTTGTCTGACATCAGTTTGGCTTCCTGGAAGCACATGGGAAGGAAATTGTAGATGTACAATATGTATGTTGTATGTATTTTACCTCATGTCCCATTGTTGTTCCATTATATAAAATAAATTTTATTTCACTACTGCCCTTGTTTCATCTCCTGGTTACGTAACTGAGTTGAGAAGTACAAGTCGGAGTTGGGAGGGGTGGTGTGGGTGGGGGGGGAGAGAGTTGGGGAGGGGGCTGATGCATGTTAGGGTTCTGCCATCACACCTGCACAATCCCAGAATCCCATGAAAATTTGCTTGCACTTTGAGGAACATTTGGGATCTCACTGCATCCCCTTTCTCATAACAATTAATGGTAACCACAACCCCTTACTCTGTACATCAAATCCCACTGGAACTTCTTGTATGATTTTAGTAAAGGTTAAACAGAATTCATTCACTAAAACAGATGGTTGACCCGATGGCAAAAAAGGTACAAGATGTTCAGGTAGAATGGAGGAAAGAATATAAATGTATATATATTTATATTCTTAACTTTTAATCTACCCTGTGTGTCCCAATCCCTGTTGGTAGACTTCTGTGGGTGCAGCAACAGCCTGTGATGGACCATTGGAGTGCTTTGATGAATCCGTGATCCTTCATTTGTAGCTCTGTGGGTCGTGGGGCTTTTGCAGCTGTAAACATAGATGGCCAATGAGCGACTCTCGTTTGCACGGTGGAAACCAGTTCGTCTGTAGATGAATCGTACGAGCTCGGCCCAAAGGTTGCTGTGCTGTTTGGCGTGTCTGCCCGCACGTAGCCGAACGCAGCTGCTCATTTGGCACAGACTTTGCCAACTTCCTTCGCTCAAACTTACGCCTTCTCTGCCTACACCCTCCAACCTATATTTCCTGTCTGTAATCGTTTTACTGCACATGTTTTTTTAAACTGAGTTTACCTCGTGTTTACAAACTTGTGCTATGATCTGTACACGCTCAAGATAGCTACACATAAGGGATACTCCTCTGTTGCTTTCAAGATTTTAGGTTCCTCCACATTCTCATGAAGTTCTACCACCACTTGAGTAGACTTTTTTAATAGGGATGAGGCTTGTATTGTGGAACAGTGAGGCAGAACTGACAGTGCGAAATATATGAAGATGTTTTTTTTTTATCTTGTGGAAGAGCTAGAATATCGAATGGATTGTGACGGAACAGTACAAAGATGGGTGGGTAGGACATGCCAACAGCAGGATTAAGGGACAAAGTAGAGGGAGACTTGGACAAATAAGGGATGTGGAGCAGATCGAGGGGTGGGGGAGGATGCATGGGGTGGACAGGACAGATACAGAAGCAAAATCTCAGGAAGGAAAAATTGGAAATTTACAGAGGTGGGTTTGGGGAGGGTTAATGAGATTAGAAACAAAAATCATGGTTTTGGATTGGGGTGGGGGTGATGTGATGTGAGACAGCTCTCTTGAAGTACTGAAGGGAAGAATGAAATTGATAAAGCATGGAAAGAGCAAAGGGTGCAAGACCAGAAAGCAGGTGGCAGATAACAGAGAGATCACCGACGTGTCTTCTTCACAAGATATTCCAATGATCTTGAAGGCCTTAATTTACACCACATCAAGCTGAGCGAGGTATGAGGCAGGATCGCCAGCTCAGAGGGAAGCACAATCCTCGAAAGCTGCGGATGAAGGCCTTTTAAGTGGATACAATTTTGCAAGTTGACAGATTTGGGAACCTGGCTTCCTTTGTGTGGAACTTTCAATTGCTGTGCCCACCTGTGTTCATAGGTCATCATTCTCTTCCGTGACGGAAGGTCGGGGTGCTTGTTTGCTTCCATTTGAGTTTTATTCCCGCATTTCTTGAGCGGTTCACTCACTTGTCCAGTTTGAGTCTTCGTGCATCCTAAACGCTGACAATGCCAAACCAGGAATATTCATGCAGTCGAGATGAGCTCTTCTCTCGTGACAGTCAAAATTACACCGTTCAGGACATATCGAGTTAGTATGGCCATGAAAATTATTTTGCAATCGATCCAGAAACATGAGCCTGCTTTACGGCTGTGCCTTCTTTTCTTTTCTTTTTTTAAATCGAAAAAAGGTTAAAAAAAGAAAATAACATTAAACAGAGCTTAGGACGCTCACCTTGACCCCACAGCCAAGGTACACTCCAACAAGACTGTCCCATGAGCGTATACATGCACCTGGGCCCAGAGGCTGAAGTACATGATCAATCCAACACACACATCCGAACCCTGAGGGTACAGAATGCATGGTCATACAAATGGACCACTCCTCAATAGGAGTAGGTTCCCATTAGACATGAGTCTGAAGAGCTTGCTGTAATGGTCTTGTGTGGACTGGGGAGGGGGTTATGTTAAACTGCATAACTTGCGGACAACAGTTCAACAGTGGTACGACGGAACCTTCTTGGTCAGGAGCTTCCTCACTCAAGTATATACATGCTCTTGAAGTTTTCCGGGCCTGGACATTTCTTTGGCGTTTTGGAGTCGATATGTTTGGTGATGCCATTTTTGCAAGGTGTGAAATACACAAACACCGACCTCACGTTGACTTTTATTTTTTTTATTTTGACGAGACCTTCTCACAGACATCACAATCCCCACACATGTATATAATAGGTCTACTATCACCCGTCAATGGAATGTCAACCATGAACTCATCTCATGAAGGAACAAGTACCCGACAGACCACCATCATCATTTCCTCGGTGTTAAGCCTTTTTACAGACAAGCGGATTATCGGGTATTATGATGAATGTGGCTGAACGCGTGTTTTCCCTCCCAAATCGGAATGCTTTGGCATGTATTGAGTGAAAGCAAAGAGAGAGAGAGAGAGAGAAAAAAAAGAGGAAACGAGTAAGGAATGTAAAAGAGGGTGGGGATGGAATGAAGGAGATTGGAGTAAGTCAAAAAGAATCCTCCCCCCCCCCACTCTACTTTCTCAACAATCCTCTTGAAGAAGTCCTTTCATTCAAGCTTCTGGGTCTCACTATCTGCCATGATCTGGGTAAAGGATCTGGTATTTGGGTAAATGTAAACAACCCTTTGGAAGATAACTCACAGGGTGCTCATCATGAGAAAAAAAACAAAAAAGGGTTTACCCTTGGTCAGCCTGCTTTCCCCTCGCAGGGGGTCTTAAGCTGCCATTTTTGTTTCGGCCTGCTCAAAAATGCCTTACCTTGGAACAGGCTGCAACGGTTTCTGTACGATAAACCACTCGTCATCAAATGCCTGATCTTCATACATATGAATCGCTGGAAACATCTGTAATCGCACGCCAAGCCCAGCCGTTCCTTATCAACCGTTTGGTTGGAGTCGTCGTGTGAGTGCTTAAGCCACTTGGTGAGTTTTTTTTTTCAGCAAAATGAACGACGAGGTATTACATACGCAGTTGTCACCTGCCCCATGCTACGTCAAAAGTACCCGCACCGTCACTCTAGCAAGCGCAACCAAAAATACACCGATCGATGTACGAAGTTCCCACGCACCGCCATGCGGTGTCTCGGTGTCATCAGGTTCGCCCGCTGAAAATGTGCAATTAAATTATTTTTTTTAACACTCATCGTTTCACCTTTTTGTGCAATCTGTTTTCATTATACCACCCGCCACTTCGACATCGATTCATACACAAAATAACGTCCAACGTCGAATCGATCCTCATGTTCCGAGCTCCGCCATGTTGGTTCTAGCTGCGACGACAAAGAACCGACATCTGTATCTTGAATTTCACAATTTTTTTTCACTTGAATTCCACTTTTAAAGAACTCCATTTAAAGGTAACCCTTTTGTTTGGTTATGCGATTGATCTGTACCTGTGGTGTCTTGGAACAAAAGCACTCAAAGTTTATCATGAAAGTGTATAATCAAAATCTGTGTTTGAATTTGAGGATCGGGTGGTTGAGAGAGATCTGCGGTGTGGTTGCACGGTGTTCACACCTGTCTTTTAAGATGCGGCGGTGCGGTATGAGCGATGTGGCATGGTTAAGTGAACGACGAGATATGATGTATGCACTTCAATCTCCTGCGCCACCCCGTGTGACGTACAATGTTGATTTACAGGCAAAAGTGCCCATCGGTCACATAAAACAACCAAGAATAAACGACGCTCTTTGTTGAGGCATAGTAGTGATGGTCTTGTTTAACCCTTGACCATTTAAAGATCCCTGAGGGGTTAAATATCTCTGCAAGGTCAGCTTTGGGGTGGAGGGGAAGGGGTGGGATGGAAGTCCAGAGGGAGGGGTGGAGTGGTAGGATGCAGGGGAAGGAGTGGGAGGAAGGATCTGGTGTTGCCCGGCAATGCCAGGTACCTTTGTTCGTAATCTAGAATATGGATGGCCCGTATAGTGGTTTTGTCGTCCATAAGCAATTCCAAACTGATGGGATACAGACTATAGAGTATAGACAGTTTGACGTCCTTCCCGACCTCGTCTCTGTTGCACCAGAACGGCAGTTTCTAAAGTCATGGGATTGAGTTGCCTCGTGGAATCCAAATCGAGAGGAAGTTCGCCTGTTTTGTTCCCCTCTCCGGGTATACCGGCGCTTGTATTACCGGTGTCCATTTACCTTGCAACATGACGGCGGACACGTCTGTGAGAACTGTCTTGGAAAGACCTGTTTACAGGGGTCGTCTCTTCAATCTCACTCTTCCGTCCATCACAGACAAGACCTGTTTACAGGGGTCGTCTCTTCGAACTCATTCTTCCCCCCATTGCAGACAAGACCTGCTTACAGAGGGTCATCTCTTCCATCTCATTGTTCCCTCCGTTGCAGACAGGTTTCCGGTCAGTGGTCTGTCTGTCTGTCTGGTGTTGGCTTAATGGTTAGGATGGTGGGCTTGAAATCCTAGGATCCTGAGTTCAACCCCCCCCCCCCCTTCGCTGTTGAATTAATACCAGGTGGGGTTCACTGCCTGTCATCCTTCCGAGGTCGGCAACATGAGTACCAGCTTGCTGGTGTCCTGTGTCGGAGTGGCGACCCATCCAGGATCGTGCCCAATAGCCAAGGAGACTGCTTTGGCAGCACCAACGCTCTGCACAGAGTATGGTCCCAATGGATGGATGGTCTGTCTGTTTTCTACTGCCTCATTTGTGGTCTTGCATCCTCTGTTTCCGTTTGTGGGTTGTCCAGAAAGAACCTAATTCATACGAAGAAGTCATCATACCATAGCATGTCCAACATTATCAATTTCATGTCCAAATGACTCAATAAGCTTGAATTGACTAACTTTATGGACCAAAACACCAAGCTTATCATGGGGTTTCTATTGTCTTGAAATTATCACAAAGTCTTTCAATTGCTTCGGCTTCTTGATAGTGGTGTTGCTTCTCTCGGCTGTGCTGGTCGCAGTTGTCCATCATCCATCATCATCATCACGATGAACTAAAAGGTAGTCCTGTTAAATCTTCCGATCATTCCTTCGATGCAGATTCCATTGATGCACATTTCTGGCTTTCTTGTTGCTTTGAGCATTGTTGCTGTTGGCGTTGTGGAGTTGCTTGCACGTCGTCTACCCCGTTGTACTGTTCTCCACGAGGCACGAGTTGTTGCTGGACTCGTGTCCAAGTCTGGTGCCTCTCTGATGTCCTTTAATGGCACGTTTCACTCGCTTCCTTCAGCGTTGACTTGCATTGCAGTAACTTCGTTGGTTTGACATAGATGGTTACAATTACATCTCCGTATATTCCTGTTAATTAACCTTAACCAAGTACAATTAAGGTGATCGCTTCTCTATACATGTGCCAACATGCCATGTCGGCTTGATCTTGTTTTAATATGTGCTTGGCAATCTTCACTGCCACTTCAGGGTTGCCATTGGGCTGGAGACAGTGTGGTGTTGAACTTCCCAGTCTCTTGTAAATTTGGCAAATTCTTCACTCAATTGAGGTCTATTATTATCAATCATGATGATCTCAGGTATCCCATGTTTGCTGAAATGTTGTTTCAAAGAATCAATGATGGAGTTGTAAGTGGATGTAGATACTTGGTCCAACTCCCAGAAATCAGAGTAGTCAATTGTGTCGAAGACCTCCACTCCTCCATGTGAGAATATAAGTCAACTCCTACTTTGTCCATGGGCGGTCTGGAAACAAGTGGGTCATGAGTGGTTCTTTCTGTTGTTTGGCTTGAAACTCGTTGCATGTAATGCACTGGCCAATGAACCCCTTGATTTCTCCACTCATGTTGAGCCAAAAAAGGACATCTGCTTTGCGAAGACATGCTTTGGCACCCATGTGCCTTGATTGGATGTGGTTCAGCATCTCCTGGTGCATCGTTTTAGGTATGATGATTCGGTTGCCTTTGTACAGAATGCCTTTATGAGCGACTATCTCATCACAGAACGTCAAGTATTTCTTGATACAGAGAGGGATGTCCTCCTTACGCTCAGGCCATCCTGACGTGACTACTACCTGCAATGCTTGTAGAGTCTCGATCGACTGGGTGTGTCGCTTGATCTCGTGTAGTCTCGCATCATAGACATTGAACTTGACTGGCCCAAGTACTTCTCTAGATTTTATCGCCTGTTGGATCTTGAAGATTTCATACTCCGAGCTTGCTTCCTGGATTGAATCTCTTGACAATATATATATATATATATATATATATATATATATATATATATATATACATACACATACATATATATTGTTGCGGACCCGGGGTTGGGGTGAGAAGACCATGAGAGGGGAGGGGGGGCGGGGGAGCTACCTCGGGTTCCCACCAGACTCTCCGGAATCACAGGCCGTGGCACACGAATAACTTTGTGATGCGGCAAGTCGCTAATCAGCCGTGAACGCCATTAACTCAACCACGTGACTTAGGATCCTCCGTCGAATCAATACCGTTTACCTAATGGTCACGTGATCTAATTACATGGGGACAACGCCCTCGGTACGCCTTGTTCAAACCGTATTACCTTACCGGATCAGATGCAGCCGAGCGTTACTGCCTAAGGACGTACCGGCTAGGAAACGGATCATTGGGGGATAACATCCCGGCTTGGCTAGGATACGGACCATGCTGGACCAATGAAGGAAAAGATGAAAATGAGCTGGGAACATTTCTATGCAAAGCATTTATTTTCAATCAAGCGAATAAAGGTATGTGGCACAGTAAATGGGTTTATTCATATATACAGCAGGGATAGCAAGGAAGTTGTGGGGTGTGAGAAAAGGGCAAGCAATTTACAAAAGCAGACACAGAGCAGACTTAGTGAAGAGCCAGGGACGGGCATAGCAAGCAAGGAGCAGTGAAGAAGAGTGCGAAGCGGCAAGACGAAGAAGAGAGCCAGCAGCTCGCGATCCGCCTTTCATAATCCCTGGGCGAAGGGTGTGGTGACGACCCAAAGCGACGCGCTGTGATTCAAATCCCGCTTCTCTATTGGGCCCCACTGGCCCCAGCCACGCCCCACCAGGCTTCCGGGGTCAGAAGCGGTCTCATTTGCACATCCGGCGTGACACAGCCCGGAGCTCCGTACCGACCTCCCGGGTTGTTCTTCCTGCAACCCCCCCCCCCCTTGCCCGTGTTTCCACGTTCTGGCGACTGGACAAGAGTCGTATCAATCCCGCGTGCCCACCCGGGACATCCCCAGCAAGATGCGGTTGGTGCTGTTAACGTCCGTTGCTTGTCCCCGTATCACGCGGTCGGAGTACCCTGAGCTGTGCAGCACGCCTCTGTTTAGTGCTGAATTGTATCGATATGGAGGTACGAGGAGGTGCGGCAATATTTTTCCTGTGTGCGGGAGATGTTGGTGGTCGAGGTGGTGAGTGAGGGGTGAGCAAGGTGAGATGCCTTTGTAAATTGGCCCGCAGATTTGAATGAAAGGTCGCTCAATAGACTGCTTAATAGCCACTATGTATATACTGTGTATATATATGTATATATATATGTGTATATATATATATATATATATATATATATATATATATATATATATATATATATATATATATATATATATATATATATATTGTATATACTGGCTATTGATGCCCCACTGACTGTGACTGGTGGGGCCAGATTGTAATTGGCCCCAACAAGTGCCATCTGCTACACATGGACACATTGTTTAACGTCCACCAAGCACAACTAGGAAGTACCATTGTTGTTATTAAGCAGTTGAGGAATGCAACAATGGAAACTCGCAAATTCTCCGAAAGTCAAAAGCTCTTTCCCAGCAGAAGAAAAGTGAAGACACCGACCTGGTTCCCCTCTTATTGGTGTCGGCTTTTCACTTTGCTTTCACGAACTGCTCGATGCCCTTCTGGCTTTGCTGGCATGACGCCATCACAGCATTTGTGTAAGTTCAGAGAATTTCAGTTTCTCTATGGAGATATAAGCTTTGTATGTATGTGTCTCATATATATATATATATATATATATATATATATATATATATATATATATATATATATATATATATATATATATTTTTGTGGTTACCAAATTCGCAAACCACCATTCAGGTCCCTTAGGTGAGGTATCTCGGTAAGTGCATGTGTAGTTAGGCCCAAACCCGTTGTCTAGTGGGAATACATGTCATTTATGCGTGCTGCGACTCTTCAGGATAGCCGTTTTTCTTTTACTATCTTTATTTTGGACCAACCGCCATGATTACCACCACAACCACAACATCAACCACCAACCACAACGCCGCTTCACCACAACCGCCACGACCTTCACGTCACACCTCGCAGCCGTCGCATCGCCACCGTTCTTGCGCCGCCTGTGGGTACCGGTGTTGGACTCGTGCAGGGCGCGCGCCGAACAGCGTGTACAAAATCACGGATTTTGTGCTTCAAAAACGGATCAAAAACGACACACGCCCACTTTTTGCCGTCCAATCGGTGAGCGAGGGGCGAATTGGCCCCACCCCCAGGGCGATCGATATATGCAAATTTATGGATCAAAAAGCCTTCACGCCCACTTTTTCTCGGGCCAATGGGGAGCGAGGTGAAAGGTCGAAGGGAGGGGGTCAAGGATGAGAGGGCGAAGT